>NC_086100.1:201002383-201331133 GCF_963921235.1 Mobula hypostoma | reverse complement strand
AGAAACAAGGATGGTAATTTGCCTCCCAGGTACCAGGGTGGGTTATGTTTCTGAACGTGTCCACAATATCCTGAGAAGGGAGGGTGAGCAGTCAGAGGTCGTGGTAAATATTGGTACCTATGACATAGGTAGAAAAAGGGAGGAGGTCCTGAAAGCAGAATACAGGGAGTTAGGAAGGAAGCTGAGAAGCAGGACCTCAAAGGTAGTCATCTCGGGATTACTGCCTGTGCCACGTGACAGTGAGTATAGGAATAGCATAAGGTGGAGGATAAATATGTGGCTGAAAGATTGGAGCAGGGAGCAGGGATTCAGATTTTTGGATCATTGGGACCTCTTCTGGGGTAGGTGTGGCCTGTACAAAAAGGACGGGTTGCACATGAAACCGAGGGGACCAATATCCTAGTGGGGAGGTTTGCTAATGCTATTGGGGAGGGTTTAAACTAGATTTGCAGTGGGGTGGGAACCAACGTGAAGAGGCAGAGGATAGGGAGGTTGGAGCACAAGTAGATACAGCTTGTAGGGAGTTTGTAAGGAAGGATAGGCAGTTGTTAGAGCAAAGATGCGCTCAGCCCGATAGTTTGAGATGTGTCTATTTTAATGCAGGGAGCATCATAAACAAGGCAGATGAACTTGGAGGATTTGAGGGTTGCGGATGTTGTTCTTTTATTCAAGAAAGGGAAATTGCCCAGGAAATTATAGACCAGTGAGTCTTACTTCAGTGGTTGGTAAATTGATCGAAAAGATCCTGTGAGGCACGATTTATGAACATCTGGAGAGGCATAATATTATTAGGAATAGTCAGCATGGCTTTGTCAAAGGCAGATCGTGCCTTACGAGGCTGATTGAATTTTTTGAGGATGTGACTAAACACACTGATGAAGATAGAGCCGATGATGTAGTGTATATGGATTTCAACAAGGCATTTGATAGGGTACCCCATGCAAGGCTTATTGAGAAAGTAAGGAAGCATGGGATCAAAGGGGACATTGCTTTGTGGATCCAGAACTGGCTTGCCCACAGAAGGCAAAGGGTGGTTGTAGACAGGTCATATTCTGCATAGGGGTCGGTGACCAGTGGTATTCCCTCAGGGATCTGTTCTGGGACCCATTCTCTTTGTGATTTTTATAAATGACCTGGATAAGGAAGTGGAGGGATGGGTTAGTAAATTTGCTGATGACACAAAAGTTGGAGGCATTGTGGAGGGCTGTCAGACGTTACAGCGGGACATTGACAGGATGCAAAACTTGGGCTGAGAAGTGGCAGATGGCGTTCAACCCAGATAAGTATGAAGTGGTTCATTTTGGTAGGTCAAATATGATGGCAGAATATAGTATTAATAGTAAGACTCTTGGCAGTGTGGAGGATCATAGGGATCTTGGGGTCCGAGTCCATAGGACACTCAAAGCTGCTACGCAGGTTGACTCTGTGGATAAGAAAGCATACAGTGCATTGGCCTTCATCAACCGTGGGATTGAGTTCAAGAGCTGAGAGGTAATGTTGCAGCTATATAGCACCCTGGTCAGACCCCACTTGGAGTACTGTGCTCAGTTCTGGTCACCTCACTACAGGGAGGATGTGGAAACCATAGAAAGGGTGCAGAGGAGATCTACAAGGATGTTGCCTGGATTGGGGAGCATGTCTTATGAGAATAGGTTGAGTGAACTCGGCCTTTTCTCCTTGGAGCGACGGAGGTTGAGAGGTGACCTGATAGGGGTGTATAAGATGATGAGAGGCATTGATCATGTGGATAGTCAGAGGCTTTTTCCCAGGGCTGAAATGGCTAGCATGAGAGGGCACAGTTTTGAGGGGCTTGGAAGTAGGTACAGAGGAGATGTCAGGGATAAGTTTTTTTTACACAGAGAGTGGTGAGTGCTGCTGGCGATGGTGGTGGAGGCGGATACGATAAGGTCTTTTAAGAGATTCCCAGATAGGTACATGGAGCTTAGAAAAATAGTGGGCTTTGGGTAACCCTAGGTAATTTCTAAGGAAAGGACATGTTCGGCACAAATTTGTGGGCCGAAGGGCCTGTATTGTGCTGTAGGTTTTCTATGTTTCTAACTTAGAACGTGGATCAATACCTGGATTAAGACGTTGTGGCCATTACAGAGACTGGGATGTTGCAGGAGCGGGAATGGCTGCTGAGTGTGCCAGGCTTCAGATATTTCAAAAAGAACAGAGAGGGAGGCTAAAGAGGTGGGGGTGTGGCATTGCTAATTAGGGATAGTATCACAGTTGCAGAAAAGGAGGAAGTCATGGAGAGATGGTCTACTGAGTCAGTGTGGGTGGAAGTCAGAAACAGGAAAGGGGCAATAACTCTATTGGGTGTTTTTTGTAGATGCCTCCCCCAATAGTAACGGGGTATCGAGGAGCAGATAGGGAAGCAGATTCTGTAACAGTGCAATAATAATAGGGTTGTTGTGATGGGAATTTTTTACTTTCCTAATATTGATTGGCATATACTTAGTGCAAGGGGTTTAAAAGGGGTGGAGTTTGTTAGGTGTGTTCAGGAAGGTTTCCTGACGCAATATGTAGTTAAGCCAACTCGAGAAGAGGCTGTACTTGAGCTGGTATTGAAAAATGAACCTGGTCAGGTGTCAGATCTCTCGGTGGGAGCGCATTTTGGAGGTAGTGACCACAACTCTATCTCCTTCACCATGGTGCTGGAGAGGGATAGGAGCAGAGAACTTGGGAAAGCATTTAATTGGGGTAGGGAAAAATATGATGCTATTAGGCAGGAACTTGGGAGCAGATGTTCTCAGGGAAATGCACGACAGAAATGTGGCAAATATTCAAGGAACATTTGCATGGAGTTCTGCATTGGTATGTTCCACTGAGGCAGGGAAAGGATGGTAGGGTAAAAGAACTATGGTGTACAAAGTATGTAGAAAATCTCATTAAGAAGGAAAGGAAAGCTTACGAGAGGTTCAAGAAACTAGGCACTGTTAGAGCTCTAGAAAATTACAAGGTTGCTAGGAAGGAGCTTAAGAATGGAATTAGGAGAGCCAGAAGGGGCCATGAGAAGGCTTTGGTGTGCATGGTTAAGGGAAACCCCAAGGCATTCTGCAAGTATGTGAAGAGCAAGAGGATGAGCCATGTGAGAATAGGACCAACCAGGTGCGATAGTGGAAACGTGTACATGAAGTCTGAGAAAGTAGTGGAGCTACTTAATGAATACTTTGCTTCTGTGTTTACCAGGGAAGAGGACCTTGGCAGTTGTGGGGATGACTTATAGCAGACTGAAACGCTTGAGCATATAAACATTAAGAAAGGATGTGCTGGAGCTTTTGAAAAGCATTAAGTTAGATAAGTCACCAGGACCAGATAAGATATAACCCAGGCTACTGTGGGTGCGAGGGAGGAGATTGCTGAGCCTCTTGCGATGATATTTGCATCATTAATAGGGACGGGAGAGGTACCAGAGGATTGGAGGGTTGCAAATGTTGTTCCCTTGTTCAAGAAAGGGAGTAGAGGTAACCCAGGAAATTATAGACCAGAGAATTTGACTTCAGTGGTGGGCAAGTTGTTGGAGAAGACCCTGAGAGGCAGGATTTATGAACATTTGAGAGACATAATCTGATTAGGGATAGTCAGCATGGCTTTGTCAAGGGCAGGTCATGCTTTACAAACCTGATTGAATTCTTTGAGGATGTAACAAAACAAGTTGATGGAGGTAGAGCAGTGGATGTACTGTATATGGATTTCAGTAAAGGTTCCCTGTGCAAGGCCCGATCAGAAAGTGATGAGGCATGAGATATAAGGAGATATTGCTTTGTGGATCCAGAATTGGCTTGCCCACAGAAGGCAAAGTGTGGTTGTGGATGGTTCGTATTCTACACAGTGGACGGTGAACAGTGGTGTTCCACAGAGACCTTTTCTGGGACTCCTCCTGTTTGAGATTTTTATAAATGACTTGGATGAGGAATTGGAAGGATGGGTTAGTAGGTTTGCTGATGATACAAAAGTTGGGGGTGTTGTGGATAGTCTGGAGGGTTGACCGAGGTTATAGCGGGACATCGATAGGATGCAGAACTGGGCTGAGAAGTGGCAGAGGGAGTTCAACCCAGATGAGTGTGAAATAGTGCATTTCGGTAGGTCAAATTTGAAGACAGAATATGATATTAATGATAAGACTCTTGGCAGTGTGGAGGATCAGCAAAATTTTGGGGTCCATGTCAATACGACACTCAAAGCTGCTGTGCTGGTTGACAGTGTTATTAAGCATATGGTGTGTGGGCCTTCATCAACTGTGGGATTGAGTTCAAGAGCCATGAGGTAATGCTACAGCTATATAAGAGCTTAGTTGGACCCCACTTGGAGTACTGTGTTCAGTTTTGATCACCTTACTGCAGGAAGAATATGGATAGTATAGAGAGTGCAGAAAAGATTTACAAGGATGTTGCTTGAATTGGAGAACTGAAGGAGCCTCTTGAATTAGTGGCAAAACGTCTTCTAGACAGCACAGCAAGTCCAGTTGCCCTGATTTACTACTGCTTGACATTTCAGGAAGGTATTGAACAAAGTTGTCTACGTGGTGGGCTCATTGACAGAGACAGGAGGCACAGGATCCAGAAAAACGTGGCTGTGTGGTTTCAGAATTGGCTTGTCCATCAGAGGGTGGTGGTAGTGGGAGGGTATTCTGCCTTGAGTTCCGTGACCAGTAGTGTTCTACATAGATCTGTTCTGAAAAGCCTGCTCTTTGTGATTTTTTATAAATGAGTTGGATGAGGAAGTGGAAGAGTGGGTTAGTAAGATTGTTGATGACACAAAGATTGGTGAAGTTGTGGACAGTGTAGAAGGTTGTCATGAGTTACAAGCAGACATTCACAGGATGCAGATCTGGGCTGGGAAGCAGAAGATGGAATTTATTCTGGAAAAGTATGAAGTGGTTCATTTTGGAAAGTCAAATTTGAAGAGAGAATACAATGTCGAGGGACAGAGAGATCTTGGGGTCCACATCCATTTATTCCTCAACTTGCCACACATGTTGATAAAGTTGTTAAGAAGGCATCTGGTGTGTTGGTCTTCAGTCAGGGGATTGTGATATCCGTGGGATAATGTTGCTGTTCTATACAATCCTGGTTAGACAATATTTGAAATATTGTGTCCAGTTCTAGTCACCCCTATTAAAGTAAGGATGTAGGAGCTGTAGGGAGGGTGCAGCAGAGACTTATCAAGATGTTGCCTGGACCAGACAGCATGTATTATGAGGATAGGTTGAAGGAGCGAGGGCTTTTCTCTTTGGACAGAACGAGAATGAGGTATGGCTTGAAAGAGGTGTGCAAGATGATAAAGGGCATAGATTGAGTGGACAGCCAGAGACGTTTTCCCAGGGCATCTCAAGGACATTTAAAATTCTCCAAATGTGGGAGAGAAGGGTTTGATTGGAGTAGGTTAAAAGGTTGGCACAACATGGTGGGCTGAAGGGCCTGTCCATTCTGTAATGTTCTGTGTTCAGTGATAGAGAGATAAAGCAAGTCAGATGATGTCAATGGGGATTACACAGGTCTGGGTGAATGACACCCAGTTATTAGGAGTATGACAGCAATGAGACAAGCATCAGGAAAGACCACTCCACTGATCCTCGGGACTCACACTCCCAGTTCTTCTCCCCCTCCACACACTTACAGCTGAACACTCACACCAAGTCTCCCTGTTAAACCTTACCTGGAACAATAACTTCCAACTGCTTTCACTGCAGATCTTCTACGTCCTTTCACCTTCTTTCTTCGGCACTGCATAGAGTAGGTTAGCATTGTAATTGCTAAGGCTGGTGCCGCAATTGCAATAACCAGAGGAATTGGGTTCAGTGTTTCTAATCAAACAGAAGACAGATGGTTTAGTCTGCTTAGCTGGCAGGCATTTGGAATTCATGTAAGATCATAGTGCTGAAACACTAGAATGGGTCACACTGACATTTACATATCGATCACAACTGCCAGTGTTGCACCATTGAAAGTCTGGATGTTATGCTGAGAAGTCTGGGGCTGGCTGATGACACTAACACTATCACCATCGTTTTGAGAGATTTTAGCCAGGCCAGTCTGAGAAACTCACTAAGCAACTACTATCGACAGATCATTTTGCAATACCAGAGGAAACAGTACAGTCGATGCTTTGAGCCGAAACCCTTTGGCAGGACTGGAGGAAAAAAAGGCTGAGCAGTAGAATTAAAAGGTGAGGTGAGGGGAGGGGAGAGAGAAACATCGGGTGATAGGTGAAACCTGGAGGGAGAGGGATGAAGTAAAGAGTTGGGAAGTTGATTGGTGAAAGAGACCGAAGGCCATGGAAGAAAGAAAAAGGGGGGAGGAGCACCAGAGGGAGGTGATGGGTGGGCAAAGAGATGAGGTGAGAGATGGAAAAGGGGATGGGAAATGGTAAAGGGGGTAGGGGGCTTTACTGGAAGTTTGAGAAATCGATGTTCTTGGTATCAGGTTGGAGGCTACCCAAACAGAATATAAGGTGTTGTTCCTCCAACCTAAGTGTGGCCTCATCACGACAGTGGAGGAGGCCATGGATGGACATATCAGTATGGGAATGGGAAGTGGAATTAAAATGGGTGGCCACTGGGAGATTCCGCTTGTTCTGGCTGACGGAGCATAAGTGCTCGGCGAAGCGGTCTCCCAATCTATATCGGGTCTCACCAATATACAGGAGGCCACGCCGGGAACAGCAAACACAGTAAGTGACTTGAACAGACTCACAGGTGAAGTGATGCCTCACCTGCAAGGACTGTCGGGGGCCCTGAATGGTAGTGAGGGAGGAAGTGTAGGGACAGATATAGCACTTGTTCCGCTTGCAAGGTTAAGTGCCAGGAGGGAGATCAGTGGGGAGGGATGAATGAACAAAGAAGTTGTGTAAGGAATGATCCCTGTGGAAAGCAGAAAGTGGGGTGGTGAGGGTAAGATGTGTTTGGTGGTGGGATCCCGTTAGAGGTGGCAGAAGTTTCGGAGAATTATGTGCTGGTCACGGATGTTGGTGGGGTGGTAGGTGAGGTCGGGTGGAGGGAAGATGGGGTAAGAACAGACATGAAATGGAAGAGAGGCAGTTGAGGGCAGCGTTGATGGTAGAGGAAGGGAAGCCCCTTTCTTTGAAAAAGGAGGACAAACAGAGTCAAAGTATTCTGACATGAGTACAGTGGGGCAGGAACAAGCAGAAACCTGGACAAGTCGGTCTGTGGATCTTAGGTAGGAGGTAGAAACAGGAGGTGCGGGGTGTGGGAGCTATGAGGCTGGTGGTGGTGGATGAGAGAATTGACTCTCACAGCTATCCGGACTACATGTCGTCCCACCTGATACCTGTAAAAACACCATCCCATTTTCTCAATTCCTCCATCCGCCGCACCTGCTGTTAGGGTGAGGCTTTTCATTCTAGAATGAAGGAGATGTCCTCCACCATCAACACTGCCCTCAACCGCATCTCTTCCATTTCATGCATGTCTGTATGTGTTAGTTTGCAAGGAAAGCAGTTAAAAATCTTCAGCTTTACCAAATAAAGGACTTTCAGTGTAGCAGGCAAAAGAACAAGTTCATGCCTACCTTTAGTACTTTTTTTAATTTCCTCTGTGGGCCCACTGTCCTTGCTGCCTCCTCGCCCCTTTTTATCGCAAAAGGGTGGAGCCCAGCCATTTTCACAATGACAATTGTTGTTATTGTTGCAAACCTGTAAAAAATAGTAAAGCATTGAATTCCCTTCAATAGAATTATGTGAATAAGTTTAAAGACACTTAAAAAAGCATTGTTGAATAAAAGTTAGTATTAGTTCTGTTCACTGGCTGGATCCGCATTGCCCTTGTGAGGCAGCATTCTCTGAAGTCCAGGGTGGCACATTGGGAATTGAATTCACACCCACCAACTCCAGTGTGGGAGTGAAAGGTGATGTGGCCAAATGTTCCAATGACTCAGGAACGCTACAAGAGGGTTTAGCGCACAAAGCAGTACGCATGGGAATGGGGCAACACTCAAAATTCTGGAGCAGTTCAGTGGGTCAGGCAGCATCTATGGAGGGAAATGGACACGGCATTTTGGGTTGAGATCCTTCAGGACTGGAAAGAAAATCGGAAGGGACACAGTTTAAAAGTATGGGGGGGGGAGGATTTGGAGCAAATGTTTATGGGTGAAACATGTAGCATGAACATTGATTTCTCCAACTTTTGGGAACATAGAACCAAGTCAATTCTGAATACACATTTGCTGTGGATCTCATGCATTTTAGCCTTCTGGATCAGCCTAATGAGGTATCTTGTCAGATTACTTAATAAAATCTACTGCCCTTCACCTTCCCAAAAGATATAATCTGTTTCTAAAACATGTCTATCCCTGCATTACCAATACTGACTGTCCTTCATCAGCCAAGATTTTCCAAATGAGCAAAGTTCCATCTCTAAGAATCCTATCCAGTGGATGCACTGCCATTGATGTGAGATTCACTGGCCTATAATTTCCTGGATTATCCCCATTTCCTTTCTTGATCAACAAAGGAAAAACACTGACTATTCTCCACCCCTTCAGGATCACACGTGTTGCTAGTGAGGATTTAAAAATCTTCCTCAAGGCTCCAGCAATCTCTTCTCTTGCCTCTCTGAATAACCTGGGTATATCCCATCAGGATCTGGGGAGTTATCCTTCAAGAGTCCCAACACTCCCTCCTTTATCTTAGCATGCCATAGCATATTAGCACACTCCACAATTATCTCATCATCCTCCCTTTCTTTCTCAGTAAATACTGATAGAAAGGACTCATTCAGTACCTCACCCGCATCCTCTGCCTCCAAGCATATGTTCCCTCCTTTAACCTTTAGTGGTCCTATCCTGTCCCAAATTATCCTCTTGCTCTTGATATGTATATATAGAATGACTTGGGATTTGCTTTAGTTTGATTTGCTGGGACATTTCACCCCTTTTGGCCTTCCTAATCCCCTGCTTCCACTCTTTCCTGCTATCTCGATGTTTCCCAAGCGACCTGTCTCATTTCTACTTCTGTACATTTTATGTATCTGTTTGACTGAGTTTAGAATCAGAGTTAATATCAGTGTCTTATATGATGTGAAATGTGTCGTTTTGCAGCAGCAGTACAGTGCAAATAATTGTAAGTCCATAACCTCTCTGGTCATCTACTGTTCCCTTACTCTGCCGTCCTTATCATGTCGGTCCTGAACTCTGATCAGGTGGCATTTTAAACAACTCCCACATGCCATGGTCCTATTCCCATTGCCTCTCACCACAAACCTGCGCCCATGTTTGTTGGCATGGACCAGTTGGGTCGATAGGCCTAATTCTATGCTGTCTGACTCTGACAAGCATGCAAGCTGTTGAGTCCTGGTAATTTATCTACCTTTAGCCCCATGAGTTTCTCTGATTCTTTACCTCTTCTAGGGTTAGGCTTGGGTTATTTGAAATTGTCCCAGGGAGATTTTGCATGTCCTCCACAGTGAAAATTGATACCAAAAAAGAAATGATTTCACCTATTTGCCATTTCTTTGCTTTCTGTTGTTAATTCACCCGTGTCATGCTGCAGATGTTCCACACATACCTTAGCCACCGCTGCATTGCTTCTATCCCCATAGAAACGTGTATAGTAGTAACTTCTGGATTGCTGCCTGTGCCACACGCCAGTGAGGGTAGAAACAGGATGATTTGGCAGATAAATGCGTAGCTGATAAGCTGGTGCAGGGAGCAGGGCTTCAGGTTCTTGGATCATTGAGATCTTTTCTGGGGGGGGTATGACCCTTTCAAAAGTGACGGGTTGCACCTGAACCCCAGGGGGACTAATATACGAGGGGTGATTGATAAGTTCGTGGCCTAAGGTACAGTACAAGGAGTCAATTTTAGAAAACCTAGCACATTTATTTTCCTACATTTACACACTTAGTCCAGCGGTTGTGGAGCATACAGATCCCTTCTTTGTAGAAGTGTTCTACAGCAGGGGTGATTGATAAGTTCGTGGCCTAAGGTAGAAGGAGATGAGTTATTAACTTCAAACTTTCTGCATAATCACTCAAAGACTTGAACTGCATGTGCATGTAACGACAGCTGTATAACTCATCTCCTTCTGCCTTAGGCCATGAACCTATCAATCACCTCTGCTGTGAACCACCTGGAGGTACAAGATGCTCTCGTTACATGCATATGCAGTTCAGCTCTTTGAGTGAAAATGCAGAAAGTTTGAAGTTAATAGTTCATCTCCTTCTACCTTAGGCCACAAACTTATCAATCACCCCTGCTGTAGAACACTTCTACAAAGAAGGGATCCGTATGCTCCACGACCGCTGGACTAAGTGTGTACATGTAGGAGGGGACTATGTTCAAAAATAAATGTGCTAGGTTTTCTAAAATTGACTCCTACGTTAGGCCACAAACTTATCACTCACTCCTCGTACTTGCAGGCAGGTTATTAGAGCTGTTGGGGACGGTTTAACCTAACTTGGCGGGGCATGGGGGGAGTAGGAGCTGGAGTGAAGGGACTCAGGAAAGGACAGACGATGTCAGGAAGGGCAGGCAGGTGATGGGACTTAGCTGCAACCAACAAGCTGAGTATCAAATCATTAGGGATGCAGAGTCTGAAAGGATAGCAAATACGATACTCAAGGTGTTGTATCTAAATGCGCGTAATATAAGAAATAAGGTGGATGATCTTGTTGCACTATTACAGATTGCCAGGTATGATGTTGCACCCATCACTGAATCATGGCTGAAGGATGGTTGTAGTTGGGAACTGAATATCCAAAGTTACACGTTGTATCGGAGGGATAGGAAGGTAGGCAGACGGGGTGGTGTGGCTCTGCTGGTAAAGAATGGCATCAAATCAGTAGAAAGATGTGACATAGGATCAGAAGATGCTGACCAGATGAACTGCACCCTAGAATTCTGAAAGAGGTAGTGTTAGAGATTGTGGTGGCATTAGAAATGATCTTTCAATAATCATTGGTTTCTGGCATGGTGCTGCTCATTACTTAGTTGGGGTGAGAATTCAAAATGCAGAGATGCAAAGGTACTTGGGAGTCGATATGCAGGATGCCCTGAAGGTTAACCTCCAGGTTGAGTTGGTGGTGCAGAAGGCGAATGCAATGTTGGCATTCATTTCTAGAGGTATAGAATATAAGAGCAGGAATGTGATGTTGAGGCTCTATTAAGGTACTTGTGAGACCACACTTGGAGTATTGTGTGCAGTTTTGGGCTCCTTATTTTAGAAAGGATATACTGATATTGGAGAGGGTTCAGAGAAGATTCACGAGA
Organism: Mobula hypostoma; assembly: GCF_963921235.1. Lineage (NCBI taxonomy): Eukaryota > Metazoa > Chordata > Chondrichthyes > Myliobatiformes > Myliobatidae > Mobula > Mobula hypostoma. The sequence continues at coordinate 201,319,902 of NC_086100.1, read as the reverse complement.
ATGATTCCAGGAATGAAAGGGTTACTGTCTCAGGAACGTCTGGCAGCTCTTGGGCTGTATTCCCTGGAGTTCAGGAGAATGAGGAGGGATCTCATTGAAACATTCCACATGTTAAAAGACCTGAACAAATTAGTTATGGCAAAGTTATTTCCCATGGTAGGACGTCCATTTAGAACAAAGATGTAGAGAAATTACTTCAGAGGGCGAAAAATCTGTGGAACTTGTTGCCACGAGCGGCTGTGGAGGCCAAGTCATTGGGTACATTTAAGGCAGAGATAGATAGGTTCTTGATTAGCCAGGGCATCAGGGGAGTGGGGATGACTGGAGGAATTGGATCAGCTCATGATTGAATGGCAGAGCAGACTCGATGGGCCAAATGGCCTACTTCTGCTCCTATATTTTATAGTCTTATGACTGGAAGATTGCTAATGTTACCCCACTCTTTAAGAAAGGAGGAAAGCAGCAGGAAGGAAATTACAGACCAGTTAGCCTGACCTCAGTGGTCGGGAAGATGTTAGAGTCAATTGTGGAGAACTTGGTGACACTGGACAAGATAATACAAAGTCTGCATGGTTTCCTTCAGGGAAAATCCTGACTGACAAACCAGTTGTAATTCTTTGAGAAGATTACAAGTAGGATAGATAAAGGGGATGCAGTAGATGTTGTATATTTGGACTTTCAGAAGGCCTTTGACAAGGTGCCACACATGAGGCTGCTTACCAAGTTAAGAGGCCATGGTATTACAGGAAAGTTATTGGGATGGTTAGAGCATTGGCTGATTGGAAGAAGGCAGCGAGTGGGAATAAAAGGATCCTTTTCTGGTTGGCTGCCAGTGACTAGTGGTGTTCTGCAGGGGTCAGTGTTGAGACCACTTCTTTTTATGCTGTATATAGATGATTTAGATAATGGAATAGATGGCTTTGTTGCCATGTTTGCAGATGATACGAAGATTGTTGGAGGGGCAGATAGTGTTGAGGAAACAGGTAGGATGCAGAAGGATTTAGACAGATTAGAAGAATGGCAAGAAAGTTGCAAATGAAATACAATGTTGGAAAATGCATGGACACGCACCTTGGTAGTAGAAATAAATGTGTAGACTATTTTCTCCCCGTTTCCAAACGGGGAGAAAATCTAAAATTCTGAGATGTAGAGGGACTTGGGAGTCCTTGTGCAGAACACCCTGCAGGTTAACTTGCAGGTTGAGTCGGTGGTGAGGAAGGCAAATGCAATGTTAGCATTCATTTCAAGAGGTCTAGAATACAAGAACAAGGATGTGATGCTGAGGCTTTATAAGGCACTGGTGAGGCTTCACCTTGAATATTGTGAACAGTTTTGGACCCCTCATCTTAGAAAAGATGTGCTGGCATTGGAGAGGGTCCAGAGGAGGTTCACAAGGATGATTCCAGCACATTTTTGAATCTGGATGAGTATGCAGCAGTTGTTACCGACTTCATTAAAACCTGTGTGGATGAGTGTGTGCCTACAAACATTCCCAAACCGAAAGCCGTGGATGAACCAGGAGGTACGTTGTCTGCTGAAGGCTGGTGACCCAGGTCTATGTTTTTTGACACAGGTATGACTTGGGAAGGGCTATTTCAAGTGTGAAAAGATGATTTCAAACGAGGTTGGAGGTGACACTGGATATACAACAACTCTGGCAGGGTTTGCAAGACAGTACTTCCTACAAAGCAAAACCCAATAACGTGAATGGCAGCGATGCTTCACTACCAGATGAACTCAATGCCCTCTAAGCCTGCTTTGAAGGGAGAATACAACGACAGCTGTGAAGATCTCTGCCGCACTCGGTGACCCTGTGATCTCTGTCTCGGAGGCCGATGTTGGGCTGTGCTTAAAAAGGGTGAACCCTCACAAAGCGGAATGTCCTGATGGAGTACCTGGTAAGGCTCTGAAAACCTGTGCCAACCAACTGGCAGGAGTATTCAAGGACACTTTCAACCTCTCACTGCTATGGGCGAAAGTTCCCACTTGCTTCAAAAAGGCAACAGTTATACAAGAGCCTAAGAAGAGTAATGACCATCACCCAGTAGCATTCATGTCTGTAGAGATGAAATGCTTTGAGAGGTTGGTCATGAATAGACTAAACTGCCTCATCAAGGACCTGGACCCACCACAATTTGCCTATCATCACAATAGGTCAATGGCAGATGCAATCTCAATGGCTCTTCACACAGCCTTGGACTATACAAACATCTATGTCAGGATGCAGGCCCACCGCAGATCCCCAGCAATGGGTAAATAGCCCCATTGCCTTGTGGGCAGCCTCGGGAGAGACGAAGGCTACAGGAGTAAACCCAGACAGAAAATCCAGAGGGGAGCCCGTAAGGTGGCTGAACAAACTTCCGGCAGCTCCTGCAGCCAAGCTGGTGCCAAACATATTGCTTCATAAGCTTTCCTTTGAACTACACTGATGAGGCTGAGAGGGAGATCTTGATGACTGGGCATCTCAGGATCTCCATACCTTCTGCCCAGGCTTGTGATGATGATCATCATTACCCATTGTCCTTCGAGACAGACGAATGCTAACGAACCCCTCATAAAATTGTTTACCTCTATCAAATCTCCTCTCAATCTAATATGTAACAAGGAATAAAGTCTTACCTATTCAATCTTTCTTTATAGCTCAGGTCTTCCAGAACCGGCAACATCTTTATAAATTTTCTCTGTATTTTTTCAACCTTACTTACATCCTATCGATAGGTATGTGACCATAACTGCACAAAACACTCCAGATTAGGCCTCACCAACATCTTGTACAACTTCAACTTAACATCCCCTTTCTGGTACTCAATACATTGGCCTTCATAAATCAATGTGCCAAAAGCTTTCTTTACGACCCTATCTACCTGTGACACCCCTTTCAACGAATTTTGGATCTATATTTCAGATCCCTGTGTTCTACCACACTCCTCAGTGCCCTACAGTTCACTGTGTAAGACCTACCCTGGTTAGTTCTACCAAAGTGCAAAGTGCTTGTCTGCATTAAATTCCATCTGCAGTTTTTCATCCTATTTTTCCAGCTGATGCAGATCCCTCTGCAAGCCATGATAACCTTCCTTGTTATCCACTGCAACCCCAATCTTGGTGTCATCTGCAAATTTGCTGATCCAGTTAATGTCGTTATCATCCATTTAATTAATATAGATGACAAACAGCAACAGACCTAGCACCGATCCCTATGGCACACCACTAGTCACAGGTCTTCAGTCAAAGAAGCAGCCATTTACTACCACTCCCTGGCTTCTCCCACAAAGCCAATGTCTAATCCATGTATAACCTAATCTTGAATGCTGAGTGATTGAACCTTCTTGATCACTCTCCCATGCGGGACCTTGCCAGATGCCTTACTAAAGTCCATGTAGACAACATCCACTGCTTTGCCTTCATCAACTTTCCTGGTAACTTTCTCAAAAAAAATTATATAAGATTGTTTAGCTATGAACTACCATGCACAAAGCCATGCTGACTATCCTTAATCAGTCCATGACCACAGGGGTCTCAATATCTCTTGAAAACCAAGGTTCCCTACACTTATTATCTTTACCTTTTATTCTGACAGCCACATACAAGCTTGGACCCCTCAAAATTTTTCTTTTGAAGGCCTCCCACTTACCAAGTACACTTTGCCAGAAAACAGCCTTTCCTAATACACAGTTTCAGCACTCTCTGCCTAGAGAGATTCCTCCTTATCTCCGTTCTAAATGGACACCCCTCTGTTCTCAGGCTGTGTCCTCTGGTCTTAGACTTCCCCACCTCTGAAACATCCTCTCCACACCCACTCTATTGAGGCCTTTCAACACTGGATGGGTCTGAATGAGATTTCCACTCATTCTTCTGAATTCCGATGAGTAGAGCCCCGAGCCACCAAGGGCTTGTCTTGATCAGCCTTTCAATCACTGAGTCATTTTCGTGAGCATCCTCTGAAGCCTCTCCAATGTCAGCTCATCCTTTATTAGATAAGGGACCCAAAACTGCTCACAATTCTCTGTGAGGCCTCATCTTGCCTTATAAAGCCTCAGCATTACGTCCTTTCAAAGAAACAGAGGAGACCTTATTTAAATATCTGAGATCTGAAGGGTAAAGAAGGCTAGCTGTATGCTGAAGCTGTGTAAGATATATGTGAAACCTAGTTTGGAGTTTTGGTCACCTACCTACAGGAAAGATGTAAACAAAATGGAAAGAATACAGAGAAAATTTACAAGGATGTTCCCGAGAGAGGAGGACCTGATTTATAAGAAAAGATTGAATAAGGGAAGGAGGGGAGATTTTATAGAGGTATACTAAATTATGAGAGTTATAGATATGGTAAATAAGACCATAAAATATAGGAGAAGAATTAGGCCATTTGGCCCATCGAGTCCATTCTGCTATTTCATCATTACAGATCCACTGCTCCTCTCAGTCACAACTGCCTTCTCCCCGTATCCCTTTATGCCTTGACAAATCAAGAATCTATTAAGCTCTGCCTTAAATAGTTATTGTTTTATTCTATTCTGAGGCTATGTCCTGTGATCCAAGACCCTCCCACCGTGGGAGGCTTCATAAGGCAGTGGTGAGGCCACACCTTGAGTATTGTGAACAGCTTGGGCTCTTCATTTAAGAAAGATGTGCTGGCGTGGGAGAGGATTCAGAGGAGGTTCACACAGATGGTTCTGGGAATGAAAGGGTTATCATACGAGGAATGTTTGATGGCTCTGGGTCTGTTCTCACTGGAATTTAGGAAGGATGAAGGGTGATCTCATTGAAACCTTTCGAATGTTAAAAGACCTAGACAGAGTAGATATGGAAAAGATGTTTCCTATGATGGCGGAGTCTAGGAAAGTGGGCACAGCCTCAGGATAGAGGGGTGTCCATTTAAAACAGGGATGTGAAGAAACTTTTTTAGCCAAAGGGTGGTGAATTTGTGGAATTTGTTACCACAGGCAGCTGTGGAGGCCAGGTCGTTGGGTGTATTTAAGGCAGAGATTGATGGGTTCTTGATTGGACATGGCATCAAAGGTTACAGGGAGAAGGCTGGGGAATGGGGTTGAGGGGAATAAAGGATTAGCCATGATTGAGTAGCAGAGCAGACTCGATGGGCCAATTGGCCTCATTCTGCTCCTATATCTAATGGTTTCATCCTCTCCCTATCCACTCTATCAAGACCTTCCCATTTGATAGGTTTCAGTTGGGTCTCTAATTGAATTAATTCCATTTTTCTGAACTCTAGTAAATCTAGAGTTATCTAGAGTAAATCTAGAGCTGTCACACATTCTTCATATGACCAGCAGTTCAATCCTGGAATCATTTTCGTGAACCTCCTTTGAACCCTTTCCACTGTCAGCAGATCATTACTAAGATAAGGGGCCCAAAACTGCACACAGTACTTCAAGTGAGGCATCATCAGTGCTTTACAAAGCCTCAACATTGCATCTTTGCCTTTATATTCTAGACCTCTTGATATGAATGCTGACATCACATTTGCCTTCTTTACCACAATCTCAACTTGCAAATTAACCTTTAACGAATGCTGCACAAGGACTCCCAAGTCACCTTGCACCTCAGATTTTTGAATTTTCCCTCCCTTTTATTTGTCCATCCAAAGTGTATGACCGTATACTTCCTGACACTGTATTCCATCTGCTATTTCTTTGCCCATTCTCTTAATCTGTCCTCTGTAGCCTCTCTACTTCCTCAAAACTACCTGTCCCTCCACCTATCATCATATTGTCTGCAAACTTTGCTACAATGCCATCAATTCTATCATCCAAAATATTGACATATAACGTGAAAAGAATCAGTTTCAACGCAGACCCCAGTGGATCACCACTAGCCACTGGCAGCCAACTGGGAAAGGCTCCCTTTATTACAACTCTATGCCTCCTGTCAATCAGCCGCTGCTTTATCCATGCTAGAATTTTTCCTGTAAGACCATGGGTTCGTAGTTTGTTAAGCAGCCTCATGTGTGGCACTTTGTCAAAGGCCTTCTGAAAATCCAAGTATACAATATCTACCTATTCTTCTTTGTCTATCCGGCTTGTTATTTCTTCAAAGAATTCCAACAGATGTGTCATGCAACATTTTCCCTTGTGGAAACCTTGCTGACTATGACCTATGTTATCATGTGCTTCCAAGTACTCCGAAACTACATCTTTAACACACGATTCCAACATCTTTCCAGTCACTGAGGTAAGACTAACTGGCCTATAGTTTCCTTTCTTTAGCTTCTCTCCCTTCTTGAAGAGTGGAGTGACATTTGCAATTTTCCAGTCTTTCACAACCATTCCAAAATCTCGTGATTCTTGAAAGATCATTACTAATGCTTCCACAATCTGTTCAGCCACCTCTTTCAGAACCCTGGGGTGTACACCATCTGATACAGGTGACTTATCTACCTTCAGACCTTTCACATTCCCAAGAGCTTTCTCCCTAGTGTTGGCATCTTCACACGCTTATGACCCCTAACATTCTGGACCTTCCACCATACTGCTAGTGTCTTCCACAGTGAAGACTGATGCCAAATACTTATTCAGTTCTTACTACTCATATCCTTGTTCCCCATTACAACCTCTACAGCGTCTGTAAAGCTAGTAAGTAGTCTGATATCCACTTTTGCCTCTCTTTTACACTTTATGTATCTGAAGAAACTTTTAGTATCCTCTTTAATATTATTGGCTAGCTTACTTTTCCTTATTAACTTTTTTAGTTGCCTTCTGTTGAACTTGCAACTAATTTTTGCTCTACTATATGCCCTCTCTTTGACTTTTATATTGGCTTTGACTTCTCTGGCTTGCCATGTTCTGTCATCTTCCCTTTAGAATTCTTCTTCCTCTTTGGGTGTATATATCCTGTGCCCTCCAAATTGCTTCCAGAAATTCAAGCCATAGCTGCTCTGTTGTCATCCCTGCCAGTGTTCTTTTCCAGTCAATTCTGGCTGACTCCTCTCTCATGCCTCTGTAATTCCCTTTACTCCACCGTAATACTGATGCATCTGACTTTAGCTTCTGCTCTTCACATTTCAGGGTAAATTCTAGAAATTACCCCTCTTGTGATCGAGCACCAAGCTGATTTACCCATTCTTCTTGCGTATTGAAATTTCCTCATGCCTATTCCAACTTTTCCCTTTTGGCATGCTTTGTCTATCTCCCGTTGTAATTTGTAGTATTGTTTGAGGGTCTGTATACAACTCCCAAGGATCTTTTTATCCTTGCAGATTTTTAACTCTATCCACAATAATTCAACACCTTCTGATCCAATGTCACCTCTTTCTAATGATTTGATTTCATTTTTTTACCAACAAAGCCATGCCACCTCCTCAGCCTTCTTGCCTGTCCTTTCAATGCAATATGTATCCTTATTAAGCTCCCCGCTATAATCTTCTTTCAGCCATGATTCAGTGATGCCTATATCATACATGCCAACCTGTAACTGTACTGTAAGTTCAGCTGTCTTATTCCATATACCATGCACATTTAAGTATAACACCTTCAGTCCTGTGTTCACCCTTTTCGATTTTGTCTGCCTTTTATATTGTAACTCATTCTGTTGACTGCAATTTTGCCCCATCACCAGCCTCCTCTTGCTAGGAGTCTTGCTACAGATCGTCTTTGCTTGTAAGCCAGCTACTTCATCCTCAGGACTATCACTGTGGTTCCCATCCCCCTACCAAACAGAACAACTCTAGCAAACCTGCCCCCAAGCATGTTGGACTCCCTCGGCTTTAGGTGTAACCTGTCCTTTTTGTACAGGTCTTACCTCCCCCAGAAGAGATCCGAATGATCCATAAATCTGATCCCCTGCCCCCTGCACCCGGCACCCGTTCCTCAGCCATGCATTCAACTACCAAATCATCCTGTTCTTACCGTCACTGGCACATGGCAGAAGCAGCAATCTAGAGATTACTACCTTGAAGGTCCTGTTTTTCAGCCTTCTACCTGGCTCCCTAAAATATCTCTTCAGGACCTCCTTGCCTTGTCTACCAAGGTCATCATACCAATATACACCAAGACCTCCGGTGCTCACCCTCATCTTTGAGATTGCCATGGACCCGATCTGAGACATCTCTAACTCTGGAACCAGGAAGTCAACATACCATCAGGCTGTAAGCAGGCTTTTTCTGCCGAGGTGAGGTAAGACTTTAACTAGAGGTTATAGGTTAAAGGTGAAATGTTTAAGTGGAAAATGAGGGGGAACTTTATTATTCAGACAGTGGTGAGAGTGTGGTACAAGCTGCCAGTGGAAGTGGTGGATGCCATTTTGAGAAATTTGGAAAGGTACATGGATGGAAGGGACATGGAGGGCTATGGTCTGAGTGCATATCGATGGGACTAGGTAATTTAAATGGTTTGTCATGGACTGGATGAGCCAAAGGGCTTGCCTCTGTGCTGTAGTTTACTATGATTCTACGTTGAGATGTGTTCATTGGTGAGAGAGTCATGGTTCCAAAAACTGCAGAGAGTGGTGAAGGACAGTCCTTAATCTTATTGTGGGCACGTGGCCAAGTGGTTAAGGCATTGGACTAGCGATCTGAAGGTCATGAGTTCAGCCCCAGCCGAGGCAACGTGTTGTGTCCTTGAGCAAGGCACTTAATCACACATTGCTCTGCGACGACACCGGTGCTAAGCTGTATGGGTCCTAATGCCCTTCCCTTGGACAACATTGGTGTCATGGAGAGGGGAGACTTGCAGCATGGGCAACTGCTGGTCTTCCATACAACCTTGCCCAGGCCTGCGCGCCCTGGAGAGTAAAGACTTTCCAGGCGCAGATCCATGGTCTCGCAAGACTAACGGATGCCTTTTAATCTTATTGCAGGTGGAGACAGATGATAGATGGTCAAAGAGAATGGGAGCACAGAAGAGAAATGCAGCAGGGATTAGCCATCATCATTGTCGTGTAGAATGGTGCGTTCTATTCCTGCTCCATTTACCCCTTTGTTATTGCAGGTCTTGTCACAGCTTTCTATGTTGAACAGTGACACGTTCTGGCACCTGCCATCTATACAGGCCTGTGAACAGAGAAGAGAGTGTTAGTGCATCACAGTCTCATTATCATTCTCTTTTAAAACTGTTCATCCGGATCATGAAGACACCAGATGTTGGAACAGACGTAGCCCTTTACAATCAAGACAGTGGGTTATCTGAGTTCAGTGAGGAGTGTAGAAGGATTTGCCTCTTCAATGAAATTGTTTCTGATTTCAGCATCTCCTCCAACAGCACATTCCTGATGTCAACCACTCCTTGTAAAAAAAATTCTTACCCCTCTTAAGCCTGATTTGGAGTATTGTGTGCACTTTTGGTCACCTACCTAGAGAAAAGATGTAAATAAAATTGTAAGAGTGCAGAGAAAATTTACAAGGTCATTGCCAGGACTTGAAGGCCTCAGTTATAGGGAAAGTTGAATAGGTTAGCACTTTATTCCTTGGAAGGTGGGAGAATAAGGGGAGATTTGATCGAGGTGTACAAAATTATGAGGGATATAGATAGGGTAAATGTAGGAGGAGTACATTCAGATTGGAGGGTTGTGACTAGTGGTGTCCCACAAGGATCAGTTCTGGGACCTCTGCTTTCCGTGATTTTTTATTAATGACCTGGATGTGGGGGTAGAAGGGTGGGTTGGCAAGTTTGCATACGAACAAAAGTTGGTGGTGTTGTGGATAGTGTAGAGGATTGTCAAAGATTGCAGAGAGACATTGATAGGATGCAGAAGTGGGCTGAGAAGTGGAAGATGGAGTTCTACCCGGAGAAGTGTGAGGTGGTACACTTTGGAAGGACAAACTCCAAGGCAGAGTACAAAGTAAATGGCAGGATACTTGGTAGTGTGCAGAAGCAGAGGGATCTGGGGGTACATGTCCACAGATCCCTGAAAGTTGGCTCACGGGTAGATAGGGTAGTTAAGAAAGCTTATGGGGTGTTAGCTTTCATAAGTCGAGGGTTAGAGTTTAAGAGTCGCGATGTAATGATGCAACTCTATAAAACTCTGGTTAGGCCACACTTGGAGTACTGTGTCCAGTTCTGGTCGCCTCACTATAGGAAGGATGTGGAAGCATCGGAAAGGGTACAGAGGAGATTTACCAGGATGCTGTCTGGTTTAGAGAATATGCATTATGATCAGAGATTAAGGGAGCTAGGACTTTACTCTTTGGAGAGAAGGAGGATGAGAGGAGACATGATAGAGGTATACAAGATATTAAGAGGAATAGATAGAGTGGACAGCCAGCGCCTCTTCCCCAGGGCACCACTGCTCAATACAAGGGGACATGGCTTTAAGGTAAGGGGTGGGAAGTTCAAGGGGGATATTAGAGGAAGGTTTTTTACTCAGAGAGTGGTTGGTGCGTGGAATGCACTGCCTGAGTCAGTGGTGGAGGCAGATACATTAGTGAAGTTTAAGAGACTACTAGACAGGTATATGGAGGAATTTAAGGTGGGGGCTTATATGGGAGTCAGGGTTTGAGGGTCAGCACAACATTGTGGGCTGAAGGTCCTGTACTGTGCTGTTCTATGTTCTATGTAAGCAGGCTGTATTCATTGAGGTTTGGTGAAAAGGTGAAATGTTTAAGAACATGAAGGGAACTTGTTCACTCAGAAGGTAGTGAGGGTGTGGAATGATCTGCCGGTGTAAGTGGTTCAATTTCAACATTTAAGAGAAATTTCTATAGGTATTTGGATGGGAGGCTACAGTCCCTTTGTAGGTCAGTGGGACTAGGCAGATTAATGCTTCGGCATGGACTAGATGGGCTGAAGGGCCTGTTTTGGTGCTGTAGTGTTCTGTGACTCTATCCCCTTTAATCTCCTCCTTCCTTCCATAAACTTCTGCCACCTTGTTTTTGATAGTCCTATAATGGGGGAAAAGAAGATTTTTACCATCTGTCCTATCTGTTCTTCTCAAATCTTATGTATTTCTATGGAACTCAGCAGGTCGGGCAGCATCCGTGGAAATGATCAGTCGACGTTTCGGGCTGGAACCCTTACGTCGACTGATCGTTTCCACGGATGCTGCCCGACCTGCTGAGTTCCTCCAGCTAGTTGTGAGTGTTGCTTTGACCGCAGCATCTGCAGATTATTTTGTTATTTCTATTCTGTACACTCCTCAGCCTCTTGCAGGAGAAACAATACTAGTCTATCCAATTTCCCTGTGTACCTGAAAACCTCCAATAGATCATTCCTCCAGGGCCAAGGTGCAAAGCAGATTACCAGTGGCACACTGCACATAACACATATGGTTACGATTTAAAAAAAGCATACATTCTCAAAGAAAAAATATAGCCAAAGCCCCTCCGTTGTCCTGGTCCAGCTATTCTCATGAACACTGGAGGGTAACATCAAGCGAGTACCAGAGTGCTGCACCAACAGGAGAGGCCAGCACCCAACCCAGTATGCACATTTCTCCTGCCCTTCCCTCATCCATGGTTCCGTGATTGCAATGACATCATCATTCCACATGTTGATTCAAGCTCCAAGCTCACTGGACTTTTTTTGTGGGGCCCCTTGCATTCAGAGAGTGATGGGAGAGGGCTGATTTTGTGATCGTGACAGGTGGTGTACCAGAGGTCAGCGCCAGGAGCTTTACTATTTATTGCACATTTAAAGATTTGGATATAATTGTAAATGGTGTGATTTAGGAGTGTTTCTGATAATGAGGAGGATTATCTTTATTTGTGAACTGAATTTGTCACGTGTATTGAAATGCATCATTTGCATCAAATCCAATAATCAGGGATTGATTTTGCAAGTGCTGCCAAGCTTCTGCCACCAACATAGCATACCCACAACTCATTACCCGTACATCTTGGAAACCCTCGAAGTCACGGGGAGAACATACAAACTCCTTACAGACAGTGACAGGAACTTTACAGCTGTTGTCACATGCAGTGTGTCACCCTGACCTTACAGCTGTTGTCATGTGCAATTTGAGATGCCACTATAAACCATTAAGCTAACCGCTCCACAACCATGTTGCCACGATACACGACCGTGCTGCCCCGCGAAGACGATATTCACCCTGCGATGGGTAAGCAGAAGAATGGCAGATGCAGTGTAATCCTGGTAACTAGGGAGACGCACTGCAGAAGGATTAATAGGGGTTGAAGGTGTATTACGCATTAGGGTATAGGCTAGGTTTGGTGTAAGGAAAGCAGGGACCTCTGTCTACAAACCCTGGGATTCCTGAAAATGGCAGCATAGATCAAGGCTCAAGGTTGTTTAATTTCATTTCCAGTACACAAGTGTAAAGGAGAACAAAATAATTATTATTCCAGATCTGAAACAGCACACTAATCTCCTGTGTGGGACCTTGTCAAAAGCCTTTTGAAAATCCAAATTACCACATCCACTGGTTCTCCCCTATCCACTCTACTAGTTACATCCTCAAAAAATTCTATGAGATTCGTCAGACATGATTTTCCTTTCACAAATCCATGCTGACTTTGTCCGATGATTTCACTGCTTTCCAAATGTGCTGTTATCACATCTTTGATAACTGACTCCAGCAGTTTCCCCACCACCGACGTTAGGCTAACCGGTCTATAATTCCCTGGTTTCTCTCTCCCTCCTTTTTTAAAAAGTAGGGTTACATTAGCCACCCTCCAATCCTCAGGAACTAGTCCAGAATCTAACGAGTTTTGAAAAATTATCACTAATGCATCCACTGTTTCTTGGGCTACTTCCTTAAGCACTCTAGGATGCAGACCATCTGGCCCTGGGGATTTATCTGCCTTCAATCCCTTCAATTTACCTAACACCACTTCCCTACTAACATGTATTTCGCTCAGTTCCTCCATCTCACTGGACCCTCTGTCCCCTACTATTTCTGGAAGATTATTTATGTCCTCCTTAGTGAAGACAGAACCAAAGTAATTATTCAATTGGTCTGCCATGTCCTTGCTCCCCATAATCAATTCACCTGTTTCTGTCTGTAGGGGACCTACATTTGTCTTTACCAGTCTTTTCCTTTTTGCATATCTATAAAAGCTTTTACAGTCAGTTTTTATGTTCCCTGCCAGTTTTCTCTCATAATCTTTTTTCCCCTTCCTAATTAAGCCCTTTGTCCTCCTCTGCTGAACTCTGAATTTCTCCCAGTCCTCAGGTGAGCCACTTTTTCTGGCTAATTTGTATGCTTCTTCTTTGGAATTGATACTATCCCTAATTTCTCTTGTCAGCCACGGGTGCACTACCTTCCTTGATTTATTCTTTTGCCAAACTGGGATGAACAATTGTAGTTCATCCATGCAACCTTTAAATGCTTGCCATTGCATATCTACCGTCAATCCTTTAAGTGTCATTTGCCAGTCTATTTTAGCTAATTCACGTCTCATACCTTCAAAGTTACCCCTCTTTAAGTTCAGAACCTTTGTTTCTGAATTAACTATGTCACTCTCCATCTTAATGAAGAATTCCACCATATTATGGTCACTCTTACCCAAGGGGCCTCTCACGACAAGATTGCTAATTAACCCTTCCTCATTGCTCAAAACCCAGTCCAGAATAGCCTGCTCTCTAGTTGGTTCCTCGACATGTTGGTTCAAAAAACCATCCCGCATACATTCCAAGAAATCCTCTTCCTCAGCACCTTTACCAATTTGGTTCACCCAATCTACATGTAGATTGAAGTCACCCATTATAACTGCTGTTCCTTTATTGCACACATTTCTAATTTCCTGTTTAATACCATCTCCGACCTCACTACTACTGTTAGGTGGCCTGTACACAACTCCCACCAGCGTCTTCTGCCCCTTAGTGTTACGCAGCTCTACCCATATCGATTCCACATCTTCCCGGCTTATGTCCTTCCTTTCTATTGCGTTAATCTCTTCTTTAACCAGCAACGCCACCCCACCTCCCCTTCCTTCATGTCTATCCCTCCCAAATATTGAATATCCCTGAACGTTGAGCTCCTATCCTTGGTCACCCTGGAGCCATGTCTCTGTGATCCCAACTATATCATAATCATTAATAACAATCTGCACTTTCAATTCATCCACCTTATTACGAATGCTCCTTGCACTGACACACAAAGCCTTCAGGCGCTCTTTTACAACTCTCTTAGCCCTTATACAATTATGTTGAAAAGTGGCCCTTTTTAATGCTTGCCCTGGATTTGTCGGCCTGCCACTTTTACTTTTCTCCTTAGTACTTTTTGCTTCTACCCTCACTTTACACCCCTCTGTCTCTCTGCACTGGTTCCCATCCCCCTGTTGTGAACTAACCTCCTCTTGCCTAGCCTCTTTAATTTGATTCCCACCCCCCATCCATTCTAGTTTAAAGTCACCTCAGTAGCCCTTGCTAATCTCCCTGCCAGGATATTGGTCCCCCTAGGATTCAAGTGTAACCCGTCCTTTTTGTACAGGTCACGCCTGCGCCAAAAGAGGTCCCAATGATCCAAAAATTTGAATCCCTGCCCCCTGCTCCAATCCCTCAGCCACGCATTTATCCTCCACCTCATTGCATTCCTACTCTCACTGTCGCATGGCACAGGCAGTAATCCCGAGATTACTACCTTTGCGGTCCTTTTTCTCAACTCCCTTCCTAGCTCCCTATATTCTCCTTTCAGGACCTCATCCCTTTTCCTACCTATGTCATTGGTACCTATATGTACCACGACTTCTGGCTCCTCACCCTCCCACTTCAGGATATCTTGAATACAGAGTGGGAAATGTTAATGCATTTTGGTAAAAGAAACAATGGTACAAGTTATTGCAACACACATAAAAGTTGCTGGTGAACGCAGCAGGCCAGGCAGCATCTCTAGGAAGAGGTGCAGTCGATGTTTCAGGCCAAGACCCTTCGTCAGGACCAGCAACTTTTATGTGTGTTGCTTGAATTTCCAGCATCTGCAGAATTCCTGTTGAGTACAAATTATTATCTAAATAGGGAGAAAATTCAATTACCAGAGGGGCAGAGAGACTTGGGAGTCCTCTTGCAAGACTCCCAGAAGATTTACAGGTTGTGTCTGTTAAAGAAGGCAAATGCAATGTTAGCATTTATTTCAAGGGCCCCAGGAAAGTAATTGAAGGCAAGGCAATGAGTGTTGTCTACATAGACCTTAGCAAGGCATTTGACAAGGTCCCACATAGGAGGTTGGTCAAGAAGATTCAGTCATATAAATTGGATTAGACATTGGCTTTGTTGGAGAAGACAAAGAGTGGTAGTAGGTGATGCCTCTCTGACTGCAGACCTGTGACTAGTGGTGTGCCACAGGGATCAGTGCTGGGCCATTGTTATGTGCCATCTATATCAGTGATCTGGATGACAATGTGGTTTGAAAATGACATCAGAATGTGGAGACTAGTGGACAGTGATGAAGGCTATCCTGCCTTGCAGAAGCATCTGCAACAACTGAAAAAAATGAGCTGAAAAATGGCAGATGGGATTTAATGCAGACAACAGAGAGGTGTTGCACTTTGGTAGGACCAACCAGAGTAGGTCTTGCACAGTGAAGGGCAGGGAACTAAGGAGTGTGGTAGAACAAAGGGATCTGGGTTACAGGTAGACGGGGTCGTAAAGAAAGTTTTTGGCACATTGGCTTTCATAAATCAGTGTACTGAGTACAGAAGATGGGATGTTATGTTGAAGTTGTATAAAACATTGGTGAGGCCTAATTTGGAGTATTGTGTGCAGTTTTGGTCACCTACCTATGGGAGAGATGTAAACATGGTTGAAAGAGTGCAAAGAACATTTACAAGGATGTTGCCGAGACTGGAGGACCTGACTTATAAGGAAAGGTTGAACTGGTTAGGACTGTATCCATTAGAACATAGAATATTGAGGAGATATTCGATAGAGGTATAGAAAATTATGAGGGGTATATGGTGGCAGAAGCCTGCTTGCATTTACCCTGAAGTTAGTTGGGATTACAACCACAGGTCATATGTTAAGGGCGAAAGGCGGAATGTTTAAGGAGAGTGTGAGGGGAAACTTCTTCACTCTGAGAATTGTAAGAGTGTGGAATGAGCTGCCAGCACACGTGGTGCATGAGAGCTTAATTTCAATATTTAAGGCAAGTTTGGATAGGTACATTGATAGTAGGGGTATGGAGTGTTATGGTCCCTGTGTAAGTCGATGGGAATAGGCAGTTTAAATTGTTCTGGCATGGACTAGATGGGCTGAAAGGCCTGCTTCTGTGTTGTACCTTTCTATGACTATAAATTATATATATTTTACATATATAAACACAACTAGAAGAGAGAAAAGTTTACTTTAGTGGCAATGGCATTCCTCAAAAGTTTTGCTGATTAGTTTAGGAATAAACTGGTTAACCATGTGGCCAAGTGGTTAAGGCATTCGACTAGCGACCTGAAGTTCGTGAGTTCGAACCCCAGCTGAGGCAGCGTGTTGTGTCTTTGAGCAAGGCACTTAACCTCACATTGCTCTGCGATGACACTGGTGCCAAGCTGTATCGGCCCTTGGACAATATCGGTGTCGTGGAGAGGGGAGACTTGCAGCATGGGCAACTGCCGGTCTTCCACACCACCTTGCCCAGGCCTGCGTCCTGGAGAGTGAAGAATTCCCAGGTGCAGATCCATGGTCTCGCAAGACTAACGGATGCCTTAAAACTGGTTAAAGGGAAGCAGTTGTTCCTGAACCGACTGAACATATCCAAAAATATCTCCTGCTTTCAAAAATAGAGATACAGCACGGTACCAGTCCCCTCTGGCCATTGAACCCGTGAAGCTCAATTATATCCATGTGACTGATTAACGTACTAACCCATACATCCTTGTAACGTGGGAAGGAACCCACGGGGTCACAGGGAGAATGTACAAACAGCAATGGGAATTGAACTCATTAGTTCTGTTTCTTTCTTTACAGATGTTGTTTGACCATCTGAGACTCTCCAGCATTTTCTCTTCTTGCGATGGAAACCGTGGAAAGGTAACATGGGATCAGACCTTCAGCCCAATTCGTATATGCCCACCACAGAACGTGGAGTGAATCTGCACAGAACACGCTAACAGTACCAGTTATTTCAGTCACCTTGTTATGTCCACATTTCGTCCCTTCTTTAACCCAGTCTGGACTTTGGGCGTCAGCGAAGTCATTTAGTATCGCCCAGCATTCATACTTCACCCCTTTGGAAGTAACAGTACTCTGTATGATATTTGCGTTTCCTCCTCCTGGGAACTTAAATCCGGTCTTGCTGTTACATTGGAGTTTTCCACAGTGTTCATCCCTGTTGGGCAAACAAGCGAATTTAAAACCTGAATTTAGAAAACTGTAGAAATACACCGAAGAAGACAAAGGTTTCTTGGAAAGCAGGCAAAATTATAATGGACAGAATGGTACATTTTTATTATTCATTGGTGGGATATTGCTTTTGTTTGCAAGGGCAGCTTGTACTGCGATATTGTTTATTTAGAGATACAGTGTGGAACAATCTTGCAGCCCAATGACCACACCATCCCGCAGTGAGTGAGGCCTCCATCAGTCGGGCTCAACCATGGATGTTGTGTCCTGGCTGTCTAGATATGCTTCCTTGGGAAGTACAATATGGAGAGCAAGCTCCCCCTCTCCCCTCTTCCTCTCTCCACACAACTGATGAACCAAAAGGTTGGGCAGAGGCCGATACAGTTTGGTGGCAGTAGCTTTGCAGGAGTTGCCAGTCAGTGTTGAACAATGTAGGACTGCCTTAGGGACCCCAGCTCTGGATTCTTCTCTCAGGGTTAACTCTCAAAGCCTTCCTCGTGAGTTGGTACAGCCGCAAGACAGCTGAGGTTTGAGATCAGAGTTTTCACTCTCCTAGATGAGCTGCCAACCACAGCCGACGAGCCCCAGCCGCCCGAAGTGACTAGTTTTAAGGTGCCAGTCACCCTCCTCTGCCCCTTCTCCTGTCAGTAGAAACGGTTCTGCTGGGCTCCGTAGCTGAAGGCCAGGAGCTGGACGGCTGTCAGTCTATTTGATGGGCACACCATTGGGAACATTTAATAGGTAGTGGGAGCTTGTCCCCATTACTACCCCCGGCTATAACAACCTTCAGGAACCGTCCAGCACTCACCTGTTTAACCTTAGGCTAATCTCAGGACAATTTACAATAACCGATTAACTGGTATGTCTTGGGACTGTGGGAGGAAACCAGAGCACTTGGAGGAAACCCACGCAGCCACTGTGAGAGTGTACACCCTCCTCACGGGTGGCACCGACATTGAACTCTGAACTGTGAATGGCCCGAGCTGGGGAAGGTGCTGGTGAGCTGCCTTTCTGTACAGCTGTAATGCTGAAATAGAGGGAGCTCTCATTGCCCAGTTAGTAGGGAATTCGTGGCAGAATGAAAGGAATGCTGAGCAATAGAAAAAGGGCTGGAAGAACTCAGTTTGGCAGCATCTGTGGAGGGAATTGGACAGTTGATGTTTCAGTAGAGAGAGGGGAGATTCATTTCTGGTATACTGGTGTAAAGGAGAACAAAATAATTGTTACTCTGGATCCAATGAAGTATAAATGAAAGACAGAATAAAATAACAATAATAATAAAAACCACAATAAACATAAATACATAAGATAGCTTATATATATTGATTGTGTGTCTAATCGCTAGGTGCGATAGCACATCAGGTGACCAAAAAAGTAGTGGTGGAGAGGTGGGTTAGTGGGTGGAGGTGTTGATCAGCCTTACTGCTTGGGGAAAGTAACTGTTTTTGAGTCTGCTGGTTCTGGGTGCTATGTAGGCTCCTCCTGGTAGGAGTGGGACAACCAGCCCATGAGCAGGGTATCACAAACACAAGAAAACCTGTCGATGCTGGAAATCCAAACAACACGCACAACATGCTGGAGGAACTCAGCAGGCCTGCAGTGTTTATGGAAAAGAGGAAACGTTCGGCATTTCGACCCAAGACCCTTCCTCAGGACCAGAAAGGAAGGGGAGAAGTCGGTACGAAGGTGGGAGGAGGGGAGGAATAAGTCCAAGGTGGCAGATGATAAGTGAAACCGGGAGAGAGGGAAGGGGTGAAGTAAAGAGCTGGGAAGTTGATTGGCAAAAGAGATACAGGGTGGAGAAGAGAGGCTGTTCTGATCAGAGAGAAAGTGAAGGCTGAGGAGCACCAGACCACGTATTTCAATTCTACTTCCCATCCCCATTCCGAAATGTCAGTCAGTGGTCTCCCCTACTGTCAAGATGAAGCCATGCTCAGGTTGGAGGAGTAACACCTTATATTCCATTTGTGTAGCCTCCAACCTGATGGCACGAACATTGATTTCTCAAACTTCTGGTAATTGCCCCTCCCCCTCCTTCACTATTCCCTATTCCCTTTTCCCTTTCTCACCTTATCTCCTGACTTGCCTATTACCTCCCTCTCGTGCTCCTCCCCCTGCACTTCCTTCCATGGTCTCCTATCCTCTCCTATAAGGTTCTCCCTTCTCCAGCCCTTTATCCCTCACCCTCTCCCAGTTTCACCCATCACCTACCACAACGTACTTCTTCCTGCCCTCCCCCTCCTTCTTATGCTGACTCCACCCTTCCTTTCCAGTTCTGAAGAAAGGTCTCGGCCTGAAACTTTGACTATTTACTCTTTTCCATAGATGCTGCCTGGCCTGCTGAGTTCCTCCAGCATTTTGTGTGTGTTGCAGGAGCAGGGTAGGTGAGATCCTTCATGATGTTACTGGCCGTTTTCCAGCACCTTTCTCTATATATGTCCTTGATGGCAGGTAGGCTGATCAGACGGCCAGTATGAAGAGGTGAAGGGGAGATGTAAGGCAAGATACGGGCCATACCCTGGCAATTAGGAATAGTTAAGATGGAACTTCTGGCTAGCATGGGCTGGTTGGGCTGTAGGACCTGCTGCCATGTTGTAGGACTCCCTGTGATGGGTGGATCTGGGTGACGAGGGGTGACTGGCAGAAGGTCAAGGGGAAAAAGAAGGTGCAGCAATTTATGATTGCCCAGCAGGTGGAGGAATCTGAGAAGGAAGGAAGGTGATGCAGTTTGTGTTTCGCCTCACTTTGGCATTGGACAAGGCTCAGGACAGATAGGTTGCTGTGGAACTAAAATGGCTTAGCAAACGGATTTCAGAACGCCTGGCAGACAGAGTGCGGGTGCTTGGCTCACCAGCATTGAGGCGGCCACACAAAAATAGACACATAGGAAACCTACAGCACAATACAGGCCCTTCGGCCCACAATGCTGTGCCAAACATGTACTTACTTTAGAAATTACCTAGGGTTACCCATAGTCCTCTGTTTTTCTAAGCTCCATGTATCTACTAAGGAGTCTCTTTAAAAAACCCTATCGTATTCGTCTCCACCACCATTGCCGGCAGCCCATTCCACGTCGTCCCCTCTGTACCTACTTCCAAGCACCTTAAAACTGTGCCCTCTCATATAAGCCATTACAGCCCTGGGAAAAAGCCTCTGACTATCCACACGATCAATGCCTTTCATCATCTTGTACACCTCTATCAGGCCACCTCTCATCCTCCACCATTCCAAGGAGAAAAGGCCAAGTTCACTCAACCTATTCTCATCAGGCATGCTTCCTAATCCAGACAACATACTTGTAAATCTCCTCTGCACCCTTTCTATGGTTTCCACATCTTTCCTGTAGTGAGGCGACCAGAACTGAGCACAGTACTCCAAGTGGGGTCTGACCAGGGTCCTATATAGCTGCAACATTATCTCTCGGCTCTTAAACTCGATCCCATAGTTGATGAAGGCCAATACACCGTATGCATTCTTAACCACAGAATCAACCTATGCAGCAGCTTTGAATGTCCTATGGACTTGGACCCCAAGATCCCTCTGATCCTCCACAATGCCAATTAAAACTATATTCTGCCATCATATTTGACCTAGCAAAATGAACCAGCTCACACTCATCTGGGTTGAACTCCATCTGCCACTTCTCAGCCCAGTTTTGCATCCTATTGACATCCCGCTGACAGCCCTCCACACTATCCACAACACCACCAACCTTTGTATCACCAGCAAATTTACTAACCCATCCCTCCACTTCCTCATCCAGGTTGGAGAAGGTGCATATGAATCTCTGCCTCACCTAGAAGGGCTGTTTGGTGTGATGGGTGGTGAGGGTGGAGCGGTGGGACAGGTCTTGCATCTGCACCAGTTGTAGGACAAAGTGCCTGGGTAGGGCAAGGGATTGGTGGTGAGGGGATAGCAAATCCGGAGGTGATGGAGGGAGTGTTCCCTGTGTAAAACAGGAGGGTGGAGAGGGAAGATGTGGCTGGTGGCAGTCAGTTTTGGATACCTACATACTGGAAAGATGTCAAGAAGATTGAAAGAGTGCAGAGAAAATTTACAAGAATGTTGCCAGGACTTGAGGACTGAGTTATAGGAAAAGGTTGAACTGGTTTGGCCTTTATTCCCTGGAATTTAGGAGAATGAGGGGAGATTTGAAAATTATGAGGGGTTTAGATAGGGTAAATGGCAGGGGTGACAGCAGAGCTGCAATGGCATGAGTTTCTGGGAAAAATGGCAAAGGTGCAGGATACATGTATTCCAAAAATGAAGAAATACACAAATGGCAAAATAGTACAACCATGGCAAAGAAGGGAAGTCAAAGCTAATGTAAAAACAAAAGAGAACGTGTACAACAAAGCAAAAATTAGCAGGAAGACCTGCTGGCATTGGAGAGGGTTCAGAGGAGGTTCACAAGGATGATTCTGGAAATGAAAGGGTTATCACACGAAGAATGTTTGATGACTCTGCGTCTGCACTTGCTGCAATTTAGAAGGATGAGGGGGGGATCTCATTGAAATCTTTCAAATGTTGAAAGGCCTAGAGATTGTAGATGTGGAAAGGATGCTTCCCATGGTGGGGGGGGGGGTCTAGGACAAGAGGGCACAGCCTCAGGATAAAGGGGCGTCTATTGAAAACAGAGATGCGGAGAAATTTCTTTAGCCAAAGGGTGGTCAATTTGTGGAATTTATTACCACAGGCAACTGTGGAGGCCAAGTCATTGGGTGTATTTAAGGCAGAACTTGATAGGTTCTTGATTGGATATGGCATCATAGGTTACGAGGAGACGGCCAAGGAGTGGGGCTGAGAAAAGGAAAAATAATCAGCCATGATTGAATGGCGGAACAGACTCGATAGGCCAGACGGCCTAATTCTGCTTTAAGAAATACAAGCGGGCTTTTTCCACTGAGATTAGGTGAGACTGGAACTAAAGGTCATGGGTTAAGGGTGAAAGAGAAATTGTTTATGGGGAACCTGAGGGAGAACTTCTTCACTCAGGGAGTGGTGAGAGTGTGGAATGAGTTCCTAGTGGAATGCGATTCTGATTTCAATGTTTATGAAAAATTTGGATAGGTATGTAGATAGGAGAGTTATGGTCCAGGTGCAGATCGATGGGGCTAGACAGAACAGTAGTTGGACATGGACTCGATGGGCTGCAGGGTGTATTTCTGTTCTGTAATGTTCTGTGACTCTATCTGAGGACTGAACTGTGAAAATTTGACCCGCCCGCATGATGTCATTGAAACATTATGGAAGATCTGCTTTTGTTTAGCTTTCTCCGACTTGGCAGCTGGATTTTCCAGTGTTAATCAGAGAGTTACACATACCAAGAGCAGTGTAGCACAGTATAGGCTATTTGACTCATGACGTTGTGCCAATCTATATAACACCGCTCTGTCATCAATCTTACCCTTCCCTCCTTTGTAGCCCATAACTCTTGTTGCATTAAACTTGTATAATTGTTATTTCCTTTGCACTTAAACAGTTAATACCTGATATTGTTTTACATAGCTACCCATATACATGTACTGTGTAGTATGTTTCCTAGTGGTCACAATATGTATATATAGTTCTTCAATGTGTCCCCTAGTGGTTCTTTGCCTCTTTCTAGAAACTTCTTAGTATCACATTATTTGAACAGGGGCAACCGGGGTTAGCTCTTAACTGCAAATTTGAATGGAATATTTCTGATCTATGGGTACAATAAGAGCTGAACACATTGCCCCACCATCTTTTAGTCTTTTTCCAGGTTTTTGTTCTTAGCTATTCGACTTTTGCAACTCTGCGTTTGCAATTCTCTTTGTTCGATTAATGCTTAATAAAATAATCCTGAAGCAACAAGTTGTGTGGCTCTTGACTTCCAAAAGAACCTTGGATCCAACATCGGAACCCAGTGCTCTCCATTTCACTTTCAGCTATGTGCCTATTAAATGTTCCTATTATATCACCGCCCTTGGAAAAGCCCCCCTCTCTCATCTCACCGAAACAGCTGTCTCTCCTTTCATACAGATCTGTGCATTCAGACTTAGTTCCGCTATTTAAAACTGGCAGACCTAAGCAAAGCTGACTTTTATTGAAAGCATACCCAGGCTGGCACATTTTGTATCCTCGATCTTTGTCTCCACCACAGTTCCCAAACTCATTCCCTTGCTGATTTATAACTTCATAGCAAATGTTTGCAGCAGAGCTGGAGTCTGTCGAGAGAATGGAGATAAGAAAAAAAACAATCAACAATGATTGAATGGCAGTGCAAACTCCTGTCAGGAGAACGGACTTGAGAAAAAAATAAATCTGCGGCCTTTGTCGGAGTAGATATTTTTGGAGTGGTCAGAGTTAGAGTGGACATTTTTAGGCTTTAGCTCTGAGGCTTCAGTGAGGGGAGGCTTGAGTAGGAAAAGGCAAAAAAGCTGAAGGTAGATTTCCTCACCTCCATTCCTACCCCCCCCCACCCGATAATGTTTTTCATTTCTTTATAGTAGCTCATTTAGAACAGTAGAAGTGCCAGGCCGGATAGTGGGATGTATGAAGACAGGGGGATATCCAGTGTCACTTACAACTACACCTGTGAGAAGTACATGCGGCTGCAGCTTCTAACACTCCATGCTAAGAAACTGGAGCTGGAACTGGATGAACTCTGGATCATTCGGGAGGCTGAGGGGGTGATAGATTGGGCATATAAACAGGTAGTTACACCCAAGGTGCAGGACACAGAAATCTGGGTGACAGTCAGGAAGGGGAAAGGGATTAAGGAGCCAGTACAGAATACCCCTGTAGCCGTCAACCTCAACAGGACACTGTTGGGGGTGATGACCTAACAGAGGAAAGTCACAGCGGTCAGGTCTCTGGCACTGAGTCTGACTCTGTGACTCTGAGGGGACGGGGGAATTCTGCAAAGTGAGATCAGGGAGTTATGTGTTAAGTTAAAGGGAAGGAACTCCAGGGTTGTGATCGCAGGATTCCTACCCATGCCACGTGCCAGTGATTATACAGTTTAACATGTGGCTAGGGAGCTGGTGTAGGAGGAAGGGCATCAGATTTTTGGATCATTGGGCTCACTTCCTGGGAGGGTGGGACCTGTACAGAAGTTTTAGAGCTTTGAGCAGCAGCCAGTTGGAGAGATTGGAAGCCTGAGAAGACGTACTTCACTCAGGTTTGCTGATTGAGCAAAAAAGACAGTGACTCGTGGCGGTTTGGGAGCTTTGAGCACTGGTCAATCAGTATTCAGGATTGATCAGCAAGAACAAAGTAAAGTAAGGCAAGGGCAAGCAGATTGGTCATTGTTGCAATGGCCATCACTGGAGTGAGCAGAGTTAGAGTGAAGACTGAGGTTTTAGCTCTACAAGGTTTCAGTGAAGAGAGGCTTCAGTCAGAGAAGGCAAAAAACGTTACAGGTAGAGTTTGGTAGAATGTAAAAAAGTTTTTTTTCATTCTTCTTTACATTTCTTCATTTAGAACAGAAGAGATGCCAGGCAGAATAGTTAGACATTCCTCTTCAGGATTTGGGAAGTGGGAAAGCAGGGAGACATCAAGTGTCCTTGACGACTCCACCTGTGAGAAGTGCATCCAGCTGCAGCTTCTAACACTCAATGTTAAGGATTTGGACGTGGGACTGGATAAAGACCAGATCATTTGGGATGATTAGGTGTGATAGATAGGACATATAGGGAGAATAGTTACACCCAAGGTGCAAGACACAGGAAACTGGATGACAGGAAGGGGAAAAGGGTTAAATAGCCAGTGATCTTTGGGCTCTTTTCGGGAACAGGTTTCCTCAGGTCTAACAGCCTTTTCTCCTTGGAGCGACAGAGGATGAGAGATGACCTGATAGAGGTGTATAAGATGATGAGAGGCATTGATCGTGTGGATAGACCATAGGTGCATGAGTAGGCCATTCGGCCCTTCGAGCCAGCACCACCATTCACTGTGATCATGGCTGATCATCCACAATCAGTATCCAGTTCCTGCCTTATCCCCTTAACCTTTGATTCCGCTATCTTTAAGAGCTCTATCCATCTCTTTCTTGAAAACATCCAGAGACTTGGCCTCCACTGCCTTTTGGGGCAGAGCATTCCACATTTCCACCACACTCTGGGTGAAAAAGTTTTTCCTCAACTCCGTTCTAAATGGCCTACCCCTTATTCTTAAACTGTGGCCTCTGGTTCTGCACTCACCCATCAGCGGGACCATGCTTCCTGCCTCCAGCACGTCCAGTCCCTTAATAATCTTATATGTTTCAATACGATCCCCTCTCAGCCTTCTAAATTCCGGAGTATACAAGCCCACTCACTCCAATCTTTCGATATATGGCAGTCCCGCCATCCCGGGAATTAACCTTGTGAACCTACGCTGCACTCCCTCAATAGCAAGAATGTCCTTCCTCAAATTTGGAGACCAAAACTGTACACAATACTCCAGGTGTGGTCTCACCAGGGCCCTGTACAACTGCAGAAGGACCTCTTTGCTCCTATACTCAACTCCCCTTGTTATAAAGGCCAACATGCCATTAACATTCTTCACTGCCTGCTGTACCTGAACGCTTACTTTCAGTGACTGATGAACAAGGACACCAAGATCTCATTGTACTTCCCCTTTTCCTAACTTTACACCATTCAAGTAGTAATCTGCCTTCCTGTTCTTGCCACCAAAGTGGATAACCTCACATTTATCCACATTAAACTGCATCTGCCCACTCACCCAACCTGTCCAAGTCATCCTGCATTATCTCAACATCCTCCGCACATTTCACACTGTCACCCAGCTTTGTGTCATCTGCAAATTTTCTAATGTTACTTTTAATCCCTTCATCTAAATCATTAATGTATATTGTAAATAGCTGCGGTCCCAGCACTGAGCCTTGTGGTACCCCACTAGTCACTGCCTGCCATTCTGAAAGGGACCCATTAATCCCTACTCTTTGTTTCCTGTCTGCCAACCAATTTTCTATCCATGTCAGCACCCTACCCCCAATACCATGTGCTCTAATTTTGCCCACTAATCTCCTATGTGGGACCTTATCAAAGGCTTTCTGAAAGTCCAGGTACACTACATCCACTGGCTCTCCCTTGTCCATTTTCATAGTTACATCCTCAAAAAATTCCAGAAGATTAGTCAAGCATGATTTCCCCATCGTAAATTCATGCTGACTCGGACCGATCCTGTTACTGATATCCAAATGTGCTGCTATTTCATCCTTTATAATTGACTCCAGCATCTTCCCCACCACTGATGTCAGGCTAACTGATCTATAATTCCTTGTTTTCTCTCTCCCTCCTTTCTTAAAAAGTGGGACAACATTAGCTACCCTCTAGTCCTCAGGAACTGATCCTGAATCTATAGAACATTGGAAAACAATTACCAATGTGTCCACGATTTCTAGAGCTATCTCCTTAAGTACCCTGGGGTGCAGACCATCAGGTCCTGGGGACTTATCAGCCTTCAGTCCCATCAGTCTATCCAACACTATTTTCTGCCTAATGTGAATTACCTTCAGTTCCTCCATTACCCTAGGTCCTCCGGCCACTATTACATCTGGGGGATCTGAAAGAGGTGGCTGAAGAGATTGTGGAGGCATTATTAATAATCTTTCAACAATTAATTAATTCTGGCATTGTTCTGGAAGAGTAGAAAATTGCAAATGTCACTCCATTCTTCAAGAAGGGAGACAGGCAAAAGAAAGAAAATTATAGACCAGTTAGTCTGACCTCAGTGACTAGGAAGATGTTGGAGTTGATTGTTAAGGATATGGTTTTGGAGTACTTGGAGGCAAATAGAACATAGAAATCTGCAGCACATTATAGGCCCTTCGACTCACAATGTTGGGCCATGTAATCTACTCTACAAGCTGCCTAGAATATTCCCAGTTCATAGCCCTCTATTTTCTAAGCTCCATATACCTATCTAAGAGGCTCTTAAAAGACCCTATTGTATCCGTTTCCACCACCACTGCTGGCAGTGCATTCACTACCCTCTGTGTGGAAAAACTTACCCTTGACGTCTCCTCGATACCTATTTCCAAGCACTTTAAAATATTCCCCCTCGTGTTCACCATTTCAGCACATGATAAAATAGTCCATAGTGTTCATGGTTTCAAGGCAGAATCTTGCCTGACAAATCTGTTGGAATTCTTTGAAGAAATAACATGCAGGATAGACAAAGGAGAATAGGTGGATGTTGTGCATTTAGATTTTCAGAAGGCTTTTGAGAAGGTGCCTCCACCCCAGTCTATGGCAGAGCATTCCACAGATTCATTACTCTCTGGCTAAAATAAAATCCTCCTTTACTCTGTTCTAAAATGTCATCCATCAATTTTGAGGTTGTGTCCTCTAATTCTGGATAACCCCACCATAGGAAACATCCTCTCCACATTCACTCTATCTAGTCCTTTAAACATTCAGTAGGTTTCAATGAGATCTCTCTAGTTACGGTAACTTCACCCACTTCATAACACCTGAAACTTCCATCATACTGCTAGTGTAAAATATTTATTCCAATCGTCAGCTATTTCATTGTCCCCCATTACTATCTCTCTGATATCTATGTTGCCTTACAATAAACACAAGGTATGTAAGAATGGAACAGCAGTTATCATGGGGACTTTAACTTGCACATAGATTGGGGTGAATCAAGTTGTTCGAGGCAGTCTTGAAAAGAACTTTCTTGAACAGCATATTAGTGAACCTACAAGGGAACCTGCTATTTTAGATCTGGTCCTGTGCTATGAGACAAGTAAAATTAGTGATCTTGTAGTTAGGGATCCTCTCAGAAAGAGTGATCACAGTATGACTGAGTTTCTTATACAAGTGAAGAGTGCAATAGTTCAATCTAAAACCAGTGTATTATGCCTGAACAATGGAGACTACAATGGGATGAGGGAGGATTTGGCTAGTGTAGTCTGGCAACATGGGCTATATGGTGGGATGGTTGAGGAACAGTGGAAGACTTTCAGAGATTTTTCCCGGTGCTCAAAAGAAGTATATTCCAGTTAAAAGCAAGGACAGTAAGGGTGGGCTCAGCCATAGAGTACTAAGGAAATAAAGGAAGGCATCAAACTAAGAGCTCATGTGTACAAAGTTGCCAAGAGTAGTGGGAAACTGGAAGATTGGGAAAACTTTGAAAGCAACAAAGAACCATGAAGTGAGCAATAAAGAAAGGGAAGTTAGATTATGAAAATAAACTAGCACAAAATATAAAAACAGATAGTAAAAGTTTTTATGATTATATAAAGAAGAAAAGGGTGGCTAAAGTGAACATAGGTCCCTTGGAGGACGAGAAGTGGGAATTGATATTGGGTAATGAGAAAACGGCCGAGGCTTTGAATGACTATTTTGTTTTGGTCTTCATGGTGGAGGACACGTCTAACATGCCAAAGAGAGATGTTATGGATGTGATAGGAGGTGAGGACCTCAATACATAGCTATCACTAAAGAGGTAGTGCTGAACAAACTTGTGGACCTGAAGATAAACAAGTCTCCTGCTCCTGATGGAATGCATCTCAGGGTACTGAAAGAATGCCAGAAGTTATAGTGGAGGCTTTGGTGATAATTTATCAAAATTCTCTGGACTCTGGGTAGGTCCTGGCGGATTAGAAGATGGCAAATGTCACGCCACTGTTCAAAAAATGATGTAGGCAAAAGGAAGGTAACTATAGACCAGTTAGTTTAACATCTGTAGTTGGGAAAATACTTGAAGCTATCAGTAAAGAAGAAATAGCGAGGCATCTGGAAAGAAATGGATCCATCAGGCAGACACAGCATGGATTCAGCAAAGCAGGTCCTATTTGACAGACTGGAGTTCTTTGAGGATATAACAAGTGCAGTGGATAGAGGGGAACAGATGGATAGGATAGTTACGAAGGCTTATGGGATGCTAGGCTTCATTAATAGGGGGATTGAGTTCAAGAGTAGAGAGGTCATGTTGCAACTCTACAAATCTCTGGTGAGACCACATTTAGAATATTGTGTTCAGTTCTGGTCACCTCATTATAGGAAGGATGTGGAATCTATGGAGAGGGTGCAGAGGAGATTTACTAGGATGTTGCCTGGATTGGAAAACAAGTCTTCTTGAGGCAAGGTTAGCAGAACTGGGACTTTTCTCTTTGGAGCCTAGAAGGATGAGAGGGGACTTGATAGAGGTCTACAAGATTATGAGAGGCATAGATAGGGTGGATAGCCAGTACCTGTTTCCCAGGGCACGAATAGCAAACACCAGAGGGCATATGTACAAAGTTAAGGGAGGGAAGTTTAGGGGGGACATCAGGGGTAAGTTTTTTACACAGAGGGTTGTGGGAGCCTGGAATGACTTGCCAGGGATGGTGATGGAGACTACGACATTAGGGCTATTTAAGAACCTCTTGGACAGGCACATGGATGAAAGAACAATAGAGGGTTATGGGGTAGTGTGGGTTTAGTACTTTTTTTTGTAGGAATATATGGGTGGGCACAACATCAAGGGCCGAAGAGCCTGTACTGTGCTGTAGTGTTCTAGTGTCTAGTGTCTAATAGAAAACAGAGAGTTGGGATACATGGCTGTTTCTCTGGTTGGCAATCAGTGGTGAGCAGTGTGCCACAGGGCTTGGTGCTGGGCCCACAACTGTTCACGATATACATTAATGATCTAGAAAAAGGAGCCAAGTGTAGTGTATCTAAGTTTGCTGATGATACAAAATTGAGTGGGAAAGCAAATTGTGCAGAAAATACAGAGAGTCTGCAGAGAGATATAGATAGGTTAAGTGAGTGGGCAAAGGTCTGACAGATGGAGTACAATGTTGGTAAATACGATGTCATCCACCTTGGAAGAAAAAATGGAACAGCGGATTATTATTTAAATGGTGAAAAAATTCAGCATGCTGCCAGGCAGAGGGACTTGGGGAGTGCTTGTACATGAATTACAAAAGGTTGTTTGCAGGTGCAGCAAACTATCAAGAAGGCAAACGGAATGTTGGCCTTCATTGCTAGAGGGATTGAATTCAAGAGCAGGGAGGTCATGCTGCAACTATACAGGGTACTGGTGAGGCTGCACCTGGAGTACTGTGTGCAGTCTGGTCTCCGTACTTGGGGAAGGGTATACTGGCTTTGGAGGCGGTGCAGAGGAGGTTGACCAGGTTGATTCCAGTGTTATATACCCCTAGGGTTCATTTTTTCTGTGGACTGTCACTTTAAGACACCGAGCGAATGAGACTGACTTTTGGACAGTGTTGGGTTTCTGCTGACTACAGAATTGCTGGGTTACTATGGTGAGAAAGGTGGAATTATTTGATGGACAATGAATGTTTATGGTTTCTCATGGCTTGTTTGGAATAAGCAAGGTCAGATGATCCTCTCACAGTCACACATGGAGACACACATGCTCAGAATCGAGATGGTTTCGATCATGGGAAGACACCAGTGAGTGAGGTCACTGGTTTAAACTTCCAGTAACCCAAAAGGGGTGAGTTGAGATCGATCCAGAGTATTGATGAACGAATCCCACAAAGTACTGCAACCAGAAGTTTGCAGAGAAACAGGAGGGGAGAGAAAGGTTTGAAACTGAAGAAACCTGGTGATAAAGAGATCACTGTTTGGACTCTCTTCTAAGTAGCATGTAAGGGTGAGTTTGATTCTATTCAAATACGAATATGTGATTGTCACATAGTTAATCCACAGGAGTGAGTTCTCTGGTGAGGGGAAAACCTTTGTGATAACCACATGTGTATTTACCCTTTGTCTGGGTGTGGTGGTTTACTGAGAAAGGCACTCCTGTGGCAAATCACTGTTGGAGTTATTTCGTATGTCATGCAACTGGATAAGTGGCAATCACACTGTGTGTTTGGGGTAACCGTATGGAATCTACCGGTATGTTGACCCTTGCCTGGCTGGTGGTTCCCTTGAAGAGGGTCCCCTTTGTGATAAGCTACTGTTGGTGATATTTCGTGTGTGGAGTGGAACAACTTCGGAGATAAAACCTGCTGCTATTGTTGTTTTATATTGCTGTTGTGGAATCTGTGGAATATCGACGTAATTGCCTTCTCACAACATTCGCCTTTGCATTACAAATTTCTCACATTAACTAACCTGAGGAATGAACTGAACTTTCTTACATACCATCGTAAGACTGTAACTCTTGCCACCTGAGCTTGAATAAGTTTGGGAACGTTATCTATACACCTATCTTTGCATATCACTGCTAACTTTTGATCACTTGGTTAAGTTACTATATTTAGTAGTTACTAATAAAAATAGTGGATTTTAACATCAAAAACAGACTCCAGATGTGTTTTATTGCTGCTGATACTTTTTACAGTGTTGTGTGCACATAACCGGTACTTTCCCCAGGGTTGTGTGCACGTAACACCAGAGATGAGGGGGTTAGACTATAAGGAGAGATTGAGTTGCCCGGGAAAGATAATATAGAGGCAGGAAAGTTGTTTCCACTGGTAGGTGAGACTAGAATTAGAGGACATAGCTTTAAGATTCGGGGGAGTAGATTTAGGACAGAGATGAGAAGGAAGCTTTTCCCAGGGAGTGGTGAATCTGTGGAATTCTCTGCCCAATGAAGCAGTGGAGGCTACCTCAGTAAATATATTTAAGACAAGGTTGGATAGATTTTTGCGTAGTAGGGGAATTAAGGGTGATGGGGAAAAGGCAGGTAGGTGGAGATGAGTCCATGGCCAGATCAGCCATGATCTTATTGAATGGTGGAGCAGGCTCGACGGGCCAGATGGCCTACTCCTGCTCTTATGTTCTTAACATGCATTTTTAGAAGCTGCAGCTCAATATATTCTATGCAGTTGTAGTCACCAGGAATGTAGTCACCCTGCCCTCCCACATTCCAGAACAGGGGCATCCCACTCTCCTGCCTGGCATCTCTGCTGTCCCTAGCTGAGCAGATATACGGAAAGAACAAAAGAGCTTGAGCTTTTCTTCCCTTTGCTTTCTCAGAGTGAAGCCTCTTTGATTCCGATTCTGACTCCAATTCTTCGCTGAAGCCTTGAAGAGCTAAAGCCTGAAGACTCTGTCTGCTCAGACGATGGCCACTGCGCTTGCCCCACCTTTCTTTAATTTGCTCTTGCTAATCAATCCCAAACACCGATCGGCTGCTGGTTAAAGCTCTTTGGTTGTACTGACCTGCTGCTACCTTTTATCCTTGAGCAGTGGACCTGATTAAAGTCCCCTCCTCTCAAAACTTTTGACGTTTGGATTGGCCATTGAGCAAAGTGATTTTTATCAAATAGATTTTCTCTTTTTAGCAAATAAGGTCTTATGGTCTTTATTCCTTGAGAGGGTGGGGGAAGTTTTCAGCAGGTGTGAGATGCAGAGTATGAGGGACTAGCTAAATTACAGTGAGAATTAAAGCCAGGAACTACTTTTCCTCCCAGCCATGGTCTACTGCACCCTCCCCCCTTTCCTTCCCACATGGCGTGCACGGAATGAGTTTTAATTATGAGTTTGAGGAGACGGTGTGTCACTAAAGACTCTCGCAAATTTCTACAGATGTACCGTGGAGAGCATTCTAACGGACTGCATCACCCTCTGGTCTGGAGGGGTCACTGCACAGGATCGGAAAAAGTTGCAGAAACTCAGTCAGCTCAATCGTGGGCACTCTCCTCCCCAACATCGAGGTCACCTTCAAAAGGTGATGTCTCAGAAAGGTGGCATCCATCACCCAGGACCCCCGTCACCCAGGACCCCCCCCTCACCCAGGACCCCCCCTCACCCAGGACCCCCCGTCACCCAGGACCCCCCCCCTCACCCAGGACATGCTCTCTTCTCATTGCTACCATTTTTGCTCTCTTTTTCAACTACATTTATTTTTATATAGAAATTTCTTCTTGTAATAAATAGTTTTTTATATAATGCACTGCTGCTGCAAAACCACAAATTTCATGACATATGCACATGATTTTAAAACTTGATTCTGATTTTGATTTCTCCTGCCATCTTTAAAAGTAGCTGAGCCTGAGTTTACTGGGACCAGGCCTGACCACACCCTGGACCACTGTTACACCACCAGCAAGAGTGTTTACCATGCTGTCCCACACCCACTTTCGAAAGTCTGATCACCAGAGACTGAAGACTGCAGCGCCAGCAGTGAGGACCAAGAAGGGGCGGACAAGGGAAGCACAGGAGTGCTTATAGGACGGCTTTGATTTGTTGGACTGGACTGTATTCAGGGATTTGTCTTTGAGTGATTGAGCACACCACAGCTGTCACTGACTTCACTAAACCTGTGTGGATGAGTGTGTGCCCACGAGAACTGACCGTACATACCGGAATCAAAGGTCGTGGATGAACCAGGTGGTTCAATGTCTGCTGAGGCATTTTAAGCCTGGCAACTCAGGTCTGCAGAAGAACAACGGGTACAACTTGTGGAGGGATATTTCAAGAGCTAAGGAACAATTCCAAATGAGGTTGGAGGTGAAACCTGATGCATGTCAGCTCTGGAAGGGTTTGCAGGCCATTACTTCCTCCAAAGCGAAACATATCATCATGAATGGCCCAGATGAGTTCAACACCTTTTATGCTCACTTTGAAAGGGAGAATGGAACTACAGCTATGTCAATCCCTTAAACAGCCGGAGACCCTGTTACCTCTGTCTCAGAGGCCAATGCTCAAGGTGTCTTTCAAGAAGTGAACCCTCCCAATGCGATAGGCCCCGATGGAATACTTAGCAAGTCTTTGAAAAGCTGTGCCGACGACTGGCAGGGGTGTTCAAGGACATTTTCAATCTCGGTCAGAAGTTTCCACCTGCTTCAAAAGGGCAACAATTATACCAATATAATTGGTACTTAATGAAGACTTTGCTTCAGTATTCACTATGGAAAAGGATCTTGTCAGTTCTAGGGATGACTTCCAGCGGACTGAAAGGCTTGAGCATTTAGATATTAAGGAAGAGGATGTGCTGGAGCTTTTCAAAAGCATCAAGTTGGATAAGTCACCGGGACTGGATGAGATGTACCCCAGGCTACTGTGGGAAGCGAGGGAGGAGATTGTTGAGCCTCTGGCAATGATCTTTGCATCATCACTAAGGACGGGAGAGGTTCTGGAGGATTGGAGGGTTGTAGATGTTGTTCCCTTATTCAAGAAAGGGAATAGAGATAGCCCAGGAAATTATAGGCCAGTGAGTCTTACTTCAGTGGTTGGTAAGTTGATGGAGAAGATCCTGAGAGGCAGGATTTATGAACATTTGGAGAGGCGTAATATGATTAGGAATAGTCAGCATAGCTTTGTCAAAGGCAGGTCGTGCCTTACGAGCCTGATTGAATTTTTTGAGGATGTGACTAAGCACATTGATGAAGGTAGAGCCGTAGATGTAGTGTATATGGATTTTAGCAAGGCATTTGACAAGGTACCCCATGAGAGGCTTATTAAGAAAGTAAGGAGGCATTGGATCCAAGGGGACATTGCTTTGTGGATCCAGAACTGGCTTGCCCACAGAAGGCAAAGAGTGGTTGTAGACAGGTCATATTCTGCATGGAGGCCGGTGACCAGTGGTGTGCCTCAGGGATCTGTTCTGGGACCCCTACTCTTTGTGATTTTTTATAAATGACCTGGATGAGGAACTGGAGGGATGGGTTAGTAAATTTGCTGATGACACAAAGGTTGGGGGTGTTGTGAATAGTGTCAGAAGTTACAACGGGACATTGATAGGATGCAAAACTGGGCTGAGAAGTGACAGATGGAGTTCAACCCAGATAAGTGTGAGGTGGTTCATTTTGGTAGGTCAAAATGATGGCAGAATATAGTATTAATGGTAAGACTGTTTGCAGTGTGGAGGATCAGAGAGATCTTGGGGTCTGAGTCCATAGGACACTCAAAGCTGCTATGCAGGTTGACCCTGTGGTTAAAAAGGCATATGGTGTATTGGCCTTTATCAATCATGGGATTGAGTTTAAGAGTCGAGAGGTAATGTTGCAGTGATATAGGACCCTAGTCAGACCCCACTTGGAGTACTGTGCTCAGTTCTGGTCGCCTCACTACAGGAAGGACGTGGAAACCATAGAAAGGGTGCAGAGGAGATTTACGAGGATGTTGCCTGGATTGGGGAGCATGCCTTATGAGAATAGGTTGAGTGAACTCGGCCTTTTCTCCTTGGAGCGACAGAGGATGAGAGGTGACCTGATAGAGGTGTACAAGATAATGAGAGGCATTGATCATGTGGATAGTCCGAGTCTTTTTCCCAGGGCTGAATTGGCTAGCATGAGAGGGCATAGTTTTAAGGTGCTTGGAAGCAGATACAGAGATGTCAGGGGTAAGTTTTTTACGCAGAGAGTGGTGAATGCATGGAATGGATTGCTGACAGTGGTGGCGGAAGCAGAAATGATAGGGTCTTTTAAGAGATTCCTGAATAGATACATAGAGCTTAGAAAAATAGAGGGCTATGGTTAAGCCTAGGTAGTTCTAAGGTAATAGCATGTTCAGCAGAGCTTTGTGGGTCAAAAGGCCTGTATTGTGCTGTAAGTTTTCTGTGTTTCAATACATACCCAAATTCCTCTGCCGCTCAACACAGGTGCCCCCCAGGGTTGTGTCCTGAGTCCCATCCTCTACTCTCTTTACACCCACGACTGTGCTGCCACACACAGCTCCAACCTGCTGATAAAACTCGCAAATGACATGACTTTGATTGGCCTTATTTCTAGCAGTGATGAGACATCCTACAGAGGAGAGGTTGACACCCTGACACAGTGGTGTCAGGATAACAACCCCTCCCTCAGTGCCCAAGAAACAAAAGAGCAGATTGTGGATTACAGGAGGAACGGAGACAGGCTCGCCCCATTCAGCATCAAGGGGTCTGCAGTTGAGAGGGTGAGTAGTTTCAAGTTCCTCGGTATTCACATCACTGAAGATCTCACCTCAACTGTACACACTGCTGTGTGGCAAAAAACGCACAACAGCATCTCTTCCACCTCCGGTAGCTGAAGAAGTTCGGCATGAGCTCCCAAATCCTCAAGACCTTCTACAGGGACACCACTGAGAGCATCCTGACCGCCTGGTACGGGACCTGAACCAACTTTGATCGCCGGGCACTGCAGAGAGTGGTACAGGCAGCCCAGCGCATCTGTGGATGTGAACTTCCCTCCACTGAGGACATTCACAACAGCAAGTGCGTGAAAAAGGCCTGGAAGATCATTGGGGACACCAGTCAGCCCCACCATAAACTGTTCCAGCTGCTTCTGACTGGCAAACGGTACCGCAGCATTAAAGCCAAGAGTGACAGGACTGCTTCTTTCTACAAGCCATTAGACTTATAAATTCACATGCCCGTACATTGCAATGGAGTAATAACACAAAGATTTTCACTCCCTCACATCGTGGGATGGATATAAGAATTAAATAAATAAATTCAATTACCCAAGAAGAGTAGTGTGAGCTGCCTTAATGACCATCATGAGAGGTGGGTCATAGCTGGAATGAACTCCTGTCTCAGCAAGGACCTGAACCCACTACAGTAGGTCTAAGGCAGATGCAATCTCACTGGCTCTTCGCATGGCCTTGGATCACCTACATCAGGATGCTGTTTAGTGACTTTAGCT
This sequence comes from Mobula hypostoma, assembly GCF_963921235.1. Lineage (NCBI taxonomy): Eukaryota > Metazoa > Chordata > Chondrichthyes > Myliobatiformes > Myliobatidae > Mobula > Mobula hypostoma. The sequence goes on along the minus strand of NC_086100.1, from coordinate 201,283,224 downwards.
CAGTACTTAACACAATCGTTTCTGTGGTTCTGATCAAAAAGCTCCAGAACCTGGGCTCTGTACTTTCCTCTTCAATGAAATCCCCAGCATCCGAACCGGAACACCACGATCTGTGCGGATGGGAGACACCATCTCCACTTGGCTGACAATCAACACCGCTGCACCACAGGGGTGTGTGCTTAGCCTACTGTCTCCACACATATGACTGTGTGGCTGGGTAAGCTCAGATACCATCTGATGTCACAGCCACTGCTGGTAGAATCTCAGACGGTGATGAGAGGGCATTCAGGAGCGAGATATACCAGCTAGTTGAGTGGTGACGCAGCAACAACCTGGCACTCAGCATCATTAAAGCCAAAGAACTGATTGTGGACTTCAGGAAGGGTGAGACGAGGGATCACAAACCAATCCTCATTGAGAGATTAAAAGTGGAAACACTGAGCAATTTCAAGTTCCTGGGTGTCAAAATCTCGTGGATCTAACCTGATCCCAACATAATGATGCAGCTGTAAAGAAGGCCCATGACTGTGGCAAAATTTCATGAAGAGTTTGAGAAGATTTGGGATGTCCCCAAAATTTCTCGTAAATTTCTACAGATGTGTTGTGGAGAGCATTCTAACTGGTCGCATTACCGTCTGGGGGAATGGTGGTGGCTACTGCACAGGATCGAAGTAAGACCCAGAGTTGTAAACTTAATCAACTCTGTCATGAGCACTAGTCTCCATTGTATCCAGGACATCTTCAAGGAGCGATGCTTCAAGAAGGTGGTGTCCATCACTAAAGACCCCCATCACCCAGGACATGCCTTGTTCTCATTGCTGCCATCAGGAAGGAGGTACAGAAGCCTGAAAGCACACATTCAACAATTCAGGAACAGTTTCTTCCCCCCGCCATCTGATTTCTGAATGGACAATGAACTCATGAACACTACCTCACTACTTATTTATTTCGATTTTTTTCACTTCTTATTTAATATATAAGGTTGATGCTCTGGACCATGTTGATATTAAGGGAGAGGAGGTGTTGGAGTTATTAAAATGCATGAGGATGGATAAGTCCCCGGGGCCTGACGGAATTTTCCCCAGGCTGCTAAACAAGGCAAGGAAAGAGATTGCTGAGCCTCTGGCTAAGATCTTTATGCCCTTGTTATCCACGGAAATGGTACCGGAGGATTGGAGGGAGACGAATGTTGTCCCATTGTTCAAAAAAGGTAGTAGGGATAGTCCGGGTAATTATAGACCAGTGAGTCTTACGTCTGTGGTGGGAAAGTTGTTGGAAAAGATTCTTAGAGGTAGGATCTATGGGCATTTAGAGAAACATGGTCTGATCAGGGACAGTCAGCATGGCTTTGTGAAGGGCGATCGTGTCTAACAAGCCTGATAGAGTTCTTTGAGGAGGTGACCAGGCATATAGATGAGGGTAGTGCAGTGAATGTGATCTATATGGATTTTAGTAAGGCATCTGACAAGGTTCCACATGGTAGGCTTATTCAGAAAGTCAGAAGGCATGGGATCCAGGGAAGTTTGGCCAGGTGGATTCAGAATTGGCTTGCCTGCAGAAAGCAGAGGGTCGTGGTGGAGGGAGTACATTCAGATTGGAAGGTTGTGACTAGTGGTGTCCCACAGGGGTCAGTTCTGGGACCTCTACTTTTTGTGATTTTTATTAATGACCTGGATGTAGGGGTAGAAGGGTGGGTTGGCAAGTTTGCAGACGACACAAAGGTTGGTGGTGTTGTAGATAGTGTACAGGATTGTCGAAGATTGCAGAGAGACATTGACAGGATGCAGAAGTGGGCTGAGAAGTGGCAGATGGAGTTCAACCCGGAGAGGTGTGAGGTGGTACACTTTGGAAGGACAAACTCCAAGGCAGAGTACAAAGTAAGTGGTAGGATACTTGGTAGTGTGGAGGAGCAGAGGGGTCTGGGGGTACATGTCCACAGATCCCTGAAAGTTGCCTCACAGTTAGATAGGGTAGTTAAGAAAGCTTTATGGGGTGTTAGCTTTCATAAGTCGAGGGACAGAGTTTAAGAGTCGCGATGTAATGATGCAGCTCTATAAAACTCTGGTTAGGCTGCAGTTGGAGTACTGTGTCCAGTTCTGGCCGCCTCACTATAGGAAGGATGTGGAAGCATTGGAAAGGGTACAGAGGAGATTTACCAGGATGCTGCCTGGTTTAGAGTGTATGCATTATGATCAGAGATTAAGGGAGCTAGGTCTTTACTCTTTGGAGAGAAGGAGAATGAGAGGAGACATGATAGAGGTGTACAAGATAATAAGAGGAATAGATAGAGTGGCTAGCCAGCGCCTCTTCCCCAGGGCACCACAGCTCAATACAAGAGGACATGGCTTTAAGGTAAGGGGTGGGAATTTCAAGGGGGATATTAGAGGAAGGTTTTTTTACTCAGAGTGGTTGGTGCGTGGAATACACTGCCTGAGTCAGTGGTGGAGGCAGCTACACCAGTAAAATTTAAAAGACTACTGGACAGGTATATGGAGGAATTTAAGGTGGGGGGTTATATGGGAGGCAGGGTTTAAGGGTCGGCACAACATTATGGGCCGAAGGGCCTGTACTGTGCTGTACTATTCTATGTTGTGTGTTCTATATATATTTACCATAATTCTGTATTTCTTTCTCCATTATGTATTGCATTGTACTGCTGCTGCAAAATTAACAAATTTCATGACATATGCCAGTGATATTTACTGGGAGCAGGCCTGACCCAGTCACGGAGAGGGAGGTCACTCGGATCCTGCACGATCCACTATCTGCAGGGCATTGTGGATGCTGTAAGGTTCGGGATAGTCATCCAGTTGTGTTTGTGTGTTGGATAGTGAGCTGCTGCTGGGGATGGAAGCTGGTGACTGTGAGAAGCCAGTACTCACCTGGACCCCAGATGCCCTGGCATTGCTGATCGGTAGACTGGCAGGTCCCACGGTTGCAGTACAGACTTCCTTTGCTGCACGTGTGACCATCTTTCATGTAGCAATCGTTGGGGCAGTCCTGGGATTGGCCTGTGCAGAACTCTGGCAAGTCGCATTCTCCCCGCTTTGGTCTACAGACCGTGCCTGCCGGCAGAAACTGAGGAGAGAGCAGCAGTGAAACATTCACCAGGGGGTGGGAGGTGGGTGTAGCGCTGGCCAGGCACATCTGTCTGGGCCTACTGCTTGAAACAGAGCATGAGGGATACTCAGAAGCTCCATCCACACGTGGGAGATTCTGCCAGAACTGGGAAGGACCTGGAGAGGATCTCAGAAATTTTTTATTTAACCTTTTTATTTAGAGTTACTGGCCCTTTGAGCAGCACTGCCCAGGATCCCAGCTTTAAGCAGTACCTTAATCGCAGGACAATTTACAAAGACCAATTAACCCACCGACCAAAAACAAACAAGAGCAAATCTGCTGATGCTGGTACAGTGCAGAGCACTGTGCAAACTTCTGGCATCGGAAGTGAACTATGAACTCTTAAATGTCCCGTATTGTAATAGCGGCTAACTGCTACGTTATCATGGAGCCAGCAGAGAGGGTGGGGAAGAGCGATGCCTGTGATCGAGTGAAACCAGGCTACACAACTGTACATTTTCTTGGCGTGGTATTAGTTTATTGTAGCGAGATACTGTGAAAAGCTTGTCTCGCACACTGGCCATACAGATCAGATCATTACACAGTGCACTGAACCAAGAAGTAAAGGTGCTGATTGACGGTTGTTTCTCGGCCTGCAGGCCAGTGACTAGTGGTGTGCCACAGGGGTTGCTGTTGGGTCCCTCATTTTTCATTAATTCTGTTAATGATTTGGACGTGAATAGACAATATTTATTTATTTCGAAAATGTGATGCAGAAATAATTTAAAAGGATGTTGCCTGGGCTGGAAGGGCCGGCTAGTGGCGCAACGACATCGGCACCAGACCCGGGAGCAGAGGTTCCCGGGTTCGAAACCAATCGTGTCAGCTCCCAGGCATGCTTTCCATCCGTGCCGGGTTGAGTGTCGAGATCACAACTCGACCTCGTAAAACAAAGGGAAAATGCTGCAAAAATGGCTGTGCGGGGAGTGGGGAGACAGTCTCTCTCTCTTGTTCCGCGCCTTGTAAAAAAGCCATCACGGACACAGACTCGCACACATGCAGGCACACGCAAATAAAAAAAGACTTGGGCTGCGTGCAAAAAGATGAAACACTGAGCCTTACCTGACATTTCTTACAGCAAGCACCAGCAGATGAACACTTCGCACCATGCGTGAATCTGCAAGTTGACGGCTCGCAGCAAGGGTCTGAACATTCCTGCAGGAAATAAAGCATACGGGGGCACCATTACTGAACCGACATGTATCTTCTCGGAGTTCCTGACTATATCAATACTTCCGTCAACATTTCTTGACTTAGAGATACAGTGTAGAAGAGGTCCTCACGGCCAATGAGCAACCTGCCAGTTTAACCCTATCCTAATCAAAGGACAATTTGCAATAACCAATTAACCTACTTTGGACTGTGAGAGGAAACCAGAGTACCTGGAGGAAACCCATGCACACATGGGAAGAACGTACAAACTTTCTGAGAGAAGAAGCCGGAATTGAACTCCAGACTCCAGTGCCCTGAGCTGTAGTAGTGTTGCACCAACCTGGCATCCTGTTACTGAAAACACATTGTCAGCAGAGTGATAGAGGTGGCATCACGGCGTTCACTGATGCCCAGCGTAGCTGGCCAGGCCCACCTTGGACCAAAGAACAGAGCTGCAGAGGTCAGCTGAAACATCAAGGTAGCATGTGACCGTGTGAAACACTAGGGAGCAAGTAACATATGGTCAATGCCCTTCGAAGGGATCACTCCGATGCTTGGAGTTAGAATTGCAGGCAAGGTAGTTTCAGTAGCCTCCAATAGCCATACTCCCTTTTGTAGAGGAAGATAGTTGTTGGAGTTAATCATACTAGCCCCAGGCCTCAACGAGAACAGGAACAGTGAGGTAAATAGGTAAGTTGATTTCTTATTTCTTTTTTTTTATTTAACTCCTGAAAGACTAGGGGTTATGTTTACAGAGCCAGTGTTGTATTCCGGGTGTCAGACGTGGGATTTCCAGGACATTTCCAGCCTCTCTGAAGGCCACATCTGTGCCAGGCGCATGGAGCTGCAGCTCCTCAGAGACTGAGTTAGGGACCTGGAGCTGCAACTCGATGACCTTTGGATGAGATGTGACTTGATAAAGGTGTACAAGAAAATGAGAGACATTGATCATGTGGATAATCAGAGGCTTTTCCCCAGGGCTGAAATGACTAGCATGAGAGGGCACAGTTTTAAGCTGCTTGGAAGTAGGTACAGAGGAGATGTCAGTGGTAAGTTTTATAAGCGGTGAGTGCATGGAATGGGCTGCTGGTGGCGGTGGTGGAGGTTGAAATGATAGGGTCTTTTAAGAGATCCTGGATGGCTTACATGGAGCTTAGAAAAATAGAGGGCTATGGGTAAGCCTAGGTAGTTCTAAGGTAAGGACATGTTTTGCACAGCTTTGTGGACCAAAGGGACTGTATTGTGCTGTAGGTTTTCTATGTTTCTATGAATTAGGGAAGCCAGGAAGTACTTGGCCAGTAGGATTAAGGAGAATGCCAAGGCATTCTATACATACATCAAGAGCAAGATGCTGACCAGGGAGTGGGTACGCCTACTCAGGGATAAAGGAGGAGACGTGTGTTTCAAGGTGGAGGAGATATGGGTACTCTAGGATATTTTGCATTGGTATTTACAAGATGAAGGGTATGGAGATCAGTGTGGAGTGAGCTAATTTCCTTGGTCATTTCAAGATACACAAGGAGGTGGTATTGGGTCTCTTAAAGAACAGCAACGTAGCTAAGTCTGCAGCAGCTGCTTAGATAGAAAAGGTGTGTCAGAAGGGCAAAGTCATGATAATCTTTGGGCATTTTAATGTGAGAATGGATTGGGAAAACCAGGCCAGTACAGGACCTCAAGAGAGAGAATTTGTAGAGTATCTAAGGGGTGGCTTTTTAGAACAGCTTGTTGTTGAGCCCACTTAGGGAATTGGCTGTACTGGATTGGGTGTTGTGCAATGACCCGGAGGTGATAAGAGAGCTTAAGGTTAAGGAACCCTTAAGAAACAGTGATCACAATATGATCAAGTTCTCTTTGAAATTTGAGAAGGAGAAACAAAATTCCAATGTGTCTGCATTTCAGTGCAATAAAGGAAATTACAATGCCATGAGAGGGGAACTGGCCAAAGTTGACTGGAAAGGGACACTAGCAGGAAGGACAGCAGAGCAGCAATGGCTGGCATTTCTGCAAAAAATGAGGGAAGTGCAAGACAGATATATTCCAAATAAGAAGAAATTTTCAAAGGGAAGAAGGACACTATCATGGCTGACAAATGAAGCCAGTGTCAAAGTAAAAGCAAACGAGAAGGCATAAAGAAAGCCAAAGCTAGTGGGAAGATAGAGGATTGAGAAGCTTTTAAAAACTTGCAGAAAGAAACTATGAAAGTTATTAGGAAGGAAAAGATGAATTATGAAAGGAAGTTGGCGACTAATATCAAAGAAGATACTAAAAGTTTTTTTTAAGTATATAAAGGGTAAAAGAGAGCTGAGGGTAGATATAGGACCAATAGAAAATGACGCTGGAGATATTTTCATGAGAGATGCAGAGATGGCAGAGGAACTGAATGTATATTTTGCATCAGTCTTCACAGTGGAAGACACCTGCAGTATACTGGACATTAAAGAGTGTCAGGGAAGTGAAGTATGTACAGTGAAAATTACAACTGAGAAGGTGCTCAGGAAGCTTAATGGTCTGAGGGTGGATAAATCTCCTGGACCTGATGGAATGCACCCTTGGGTTCTGAAGGAAGTAGCTGAAGAGATTGCAGAGGCATTAACAATGATCTTTCAAGAATCAATAGATTCTGGCATTGTATCAGGTGACTGGAACATTTCTAATGTCACTCCGCTATTTAAGAAGGGTGGGAGGAAGCAGAATGGAAGCTATAGACCTGTTAGCCTAACATCAGTGGTTGGGAAGTTGTTGGAATCGATTGTTAGAGATGAGATTACAGAGTATCTGGAGGGACATGACAAGATAGGCCAGAGCCAGCATGGTTTCTTGAAAGGGAAATCCTGCCTGACTAACCTACTGCAATTTTTTAAGGAAATTACAAGCAGGGCAGACAAAGGAGATGCAGTCGACATGGTGTACTTGGATTTTCAGAAGGCCTTTGACAAGGTGCCGCACAGGAGGCTGCTTAGCAAGATAAGAGCCCATGGAATTACAGGGAAGTTACTAGCATGGGTGGAGCATTGGCTGATTGGCAGAAAACAGAGAGTGGGAATATAGGGATCCTATTCTGGTTGGCTTCCGGTTACCAGTGGTGTTCCACAGGGGTTGGTGTTGGGACTGCTGCTTTTTACAATGTACGTCAATGATTTGGACTATGGGATTAATGGATTTGTGGCTAAATTTGCCGATGATACAAAGATAGGTGGAGGAGCGGGTAGTGTTGAGGAAACAGAGAGCCTGCAGAGAGACTTAGATAGTTTAGGGGAAATGGGCAAAGAAGTGGCAAATGAAATACAATGTTGGAAAGTGTATGGTCATGGAAGAAATAAATGGGCAGACAATCATTTAGATTGGGAGAGAATTCAAAATGCAGAGATGCAAAGGGACTTGGGAGTCCTTGTGCAAGATACCCTAAAGGTTAACCTCCAGGTTGAGTTGGTTGTGAAGAAGGTGAATGCAATGTTGGCATTCATTTCTAGAGGTATAGAATATAAGAGCAGGGATGTGATGTTGAGGCTCTATAAGGCACTCGTGAGACCACACTTGGAGTATTGTGTGTGCAGTTTTGGGCTCCTTATTTTGGAAAGGATATACTGACATTGGAGAGGGTTCAGAGAAGATTCAGGAGAACGATTCCAGATATGAAAGGGTTACTGTATGAGGAATGTCTGGCAGCTCTTGGGCTGTATTCCCTGGAGTTCAGGGGAATGAAGGGGGATCTCATCGAAACATTCCGAATGTTAAAAGGTCTGAACAGATTAGGCATGGCAAAGTTATTTTGATGGTAGGGGAGTCTAGGACAAGAGAGCACGACTTCAGGATTAAAAGATGTCCATTTAGAACAGAGATACAGAGAAATTACTTTAGTCAGAGGGTGATAAATCTGTGGAATTTGTTGCCATGAGCAGCAAAAGAGGCCAAGTCATTGGGTATATTTAAGGCAGAGAGAGAAAGGTTCTTGATTAGCCAGAGCATGAAAGAGTATGGGAAGAAGGCAGGGGAGTAAGGATGACTGGAAGAATTGGATCAGCCCATTCTTGAATGGTGGAGCTGACTCGAAGGGCCAAATGGCCCACTTTTGCTCCTATGTCTTATGGTCTTATATACATGTTGGACCCTCTCCATATTGATAAAGACAAGAGCTGAGATTCTGGATTCTTTACCAATATCTTTATACTCTCTCAAGCCACACGAGAGGTTCCGAGGACTGTTAAATAGCTAATAATAATTCAAGTTAAATAGCTAATCATAATTCAAGAAGGGAAATTAGGGTAATCTTATCAATTGTCAATGAATGAACGTGACAGCTGCAGTCGGGTTACTGGAAAGATTTCTCAGCGATAGCATTTATCAGCATTTGGAAAATTGGACAATTTGCTTAGTGCAGGACAAGTTGTGTCTTAGTAGGATAGAAAACCTACAGCACAATACAGGCCCTTCGGCCCACAAAGCTGTGCTGAAAATGTCCTTACCTTAAAACTACCTAGGCTTAACCATAGCCCTCTATTTTTTAAAGCTCCATGTATCCATCCAGGAGTCTTTTCAAAGACCCTATTGTTTCAGCCTACACCACCGCCGCTGGCAGCCCATTCCACGCGCTCACCACTCTTTGCGTAAAAAACTTACTCCTGACATCTCCTCTGTACCTACTTTCAAGCACCTTAAAACTGTGCCGTCTTGTGCTAGCCATTTCAGCCCTAGGGCAAGCCTCTGACAATCCACACGATCAATGCCTCTCATTATCTTGTGCACCTCTATCAGGTCACCTCTCATCCTCCGTTGCTTCAAGGAGAAAAGGCCGAGTTCACTCAACCTATTCTCATAAGGCATGCTCCCCAATCCAGGCAACATCCTTGTAAATCTCCTCTGCACCCTTTCTATGGTTTCCACATCCTTCCTGTAGTGAGGTGACCAGAACTGAGCACAGTACTCCAAGTGAGGTCTGACCAGGGTCCTATATAGCTGCAACATTACCTCTTTCTTAATATCTACATTCTCAAGCTTTTCAGTCATCCCTACAATTGCAAGTCATCCCTACAATTGCCAATATCCTTTTCCGTAGTGAATACTAAAGCAAAATATTCATTAAGTACCTCTGCTATTTCCTCCGGTTCCATACACAATTTGCCACTGTCACACTTGATTGGTCCTATACTGTCATGTCTTATCCTCTTGCTCTTCACATACTTGTAGAATGCCTTGGGGTTTTCCTTAATCCTTCTCATGGCCCCTTCTGGCTCTCCTCATTTCATTCTTAAGCTCCTTCCTGCTTGCCTTATAATCTTCTAGATTCATATCATTACCTAGTCTTTTGAACCTTTCGTAAGCTCTTCTTTTCTCCTTGACTAGATTTACAACAGCCTTTGTGCACCACGAATCTTGTACCCTATCATCCTTTCCATGTCTCATTGGAACGTACCTACTCAGAACCCCACGCAAATATCCCCTGAACATTTTCCATATTTCTTCGGTATGTTTCCCTGAGAACATCTGTTTCCAAGTTGCTGCCTGATAGCCTCATAATCCCCCTTACTCCAATTAAACATTTCCCTAACTTGTCTGTTCCTATCCCTCTCCAATGCTATGGTAAAGGAGATAGAATTGTGATCACTATCTCCAAAATTCTCTCCCACTGAGAGACCTGACACCTGACCAGGTTCATTTCCCAATACCAGATCAAGTACAGTCTCTCCTCTTGTAGGCTTATCTACACATTGTGTCAAGAAACCTTCCTGAACACACCTAACAAACTCTACCCCATCTAAACCCCTCACTCTAGGGAGATGCCAATCAATATTTGGGAAATTAAAATCTCCCACTGCAACAACCCTGTTATTATTACTAATTTCCAGAATCTGTCTCCCTATCTGCTCCTCGATGTCCCTGTTACTATTGGGTAGTCTATAAAAAACACCCAGATGGGTTATTGACCCCTTCCTGTTCCTAACTCCCACCCACAGAGACTCCATAGACAACCCCTCCATGACTTCCTCCTTTTCTGCCGCAGTGACACTATCTCTGATCAACAATGCCACACCCCCACCTCTTTTGCCTCCCTCCCTGTCCTTTCCGAAACATCTAAAGCCTGGCACTTGAAGTAGCCATTCCTGCCCCTGCACCATCCAAGTCTCTGTAATGGCCACAACATCATAGCTCCAAGTGCTGATGCACACTCTAAGCTCATCCGCTTTATTCAGGATACTCCTCGCATTAAAATAGACACATCTCAAGCCATCAGTCTGAGTGCGTCCCTTCTCGATCACCTGCCTATCCTCCCTCTGGCACTGTCTCCAAGCTTTCTCTATTTGTGAGCCAACCTCCCCTTCCTCCGTCACTTCAGTTCGGTTCTCACCCCCCCCCCAGCAATTCTAGTTTAAACTCTCCTCAATAGCTCTAGCAAACCTTCTCGCCAGGATATTGGTGAATAAGATGATGAAAGGCATTGATCGTGTGGATAGCCAGAGATTTTTCCCAGGGCTGAAATGGCTAACATGAGAAAGCATAATTTTAAAGTGCTTAGAATTTGGTACAGGGGGGATGTCAGAGGTAATTTTTTTTTTACACAGAGAATGGTGGGTGTGTGGAATGCACTGCCAGTGAAGGTGGTACAGGCAGACACAATAAGGTATTTTAAGAGACTTTTAGATAGGTACATGGAACTCACGAAAATAGAGGGCTATGCGGAAGGGAAATTCTAGGCAGTGTCTATAGTAGGTTACATGGTCGACACAACATTGTGGGTCAAAGGGTCTGTAATGTGCTGTATATTTCTTTGATTCTATTTTTCCCTGCTTCTGACTGGGACATGCCCGCCTGCCCTGTGTCTGTGCAACTCGTCTTTTAACACATTGGATGTGGACTTGTCCAAAAACAGCTGTTCCAATTAGATCTCCCTAAATGGTCAGTCACCTGACAAGACTAATTACCAGGTCCAGTATGACCTCTCCTCTTGTTATTATCTACATACTGATTAGAGAAACCTTTCTGGATGCACCCAACAGAATCTACCCAACGTAAGCCCAATATACTAAGAAGGCCCCAGGTCCATATTGGTGAAGTTGAAGTCATCCACAACAATAACCCTGTTGTTTTTATTTCTTTCCTCAATATGTGTCTGGGGAGATTGTGGAGACATTAGTAATGATCTTTCAAGAATCACTAGATTTTGGAATGGTTCCTGAGGACTGGAAAATTGCAAATGTCATTCAACTCTTTAAGAAGGGAGGGAAGCAGAAGAAAGGAAATTATAGGCCAGTTAGTCTGACCTCAGTGCTTGGGAAGATGTTGGAGTCCATTATTAAGGATGGGGCTTCAAGATTCTTGGAGGCAAATGATAAAATAGACCAAATGGACCAAAGTCCCCTTAAGGGGAAACCTTGCCTAACAAATCTGTTGGAATTCTTTGAGGAAATAACAAGCAGGATAGAGAAAGGAGAGTCAGTGGATATGGTAGACTTGGATTTTCAGAAGGCTGCTTAACAAGATAAAAATGCATTGTACGAGGGGTGATTGATAAGTTTGTGGCCTAAAGTAGAAGGAGATGAATTATACAGCTCTGTTACATGCACAGGCAGTTCAACTCCGAGTGATTATGCAGAAAGTTTGAAGTTAATAACTCATCGCCTTCTACCTTAAGCAATGAACTTATCAATCACCCCTGCTGTCAACCACTTCTGGAGGTCGAAGACACCCACTTCTACAAAGAAGGGATCCGTATGCTCCACCACCACTGAACTAAGTGTGTAAATGTAGGAGGGGACTATGTTGAAAAATAGATGTGCTAGGTTTTCTAAAATTGACTCCTTCTACCCTAGGCCACGAACATATCAATCACCCCTTGTATTACAGGAAAGGTACTAGCATGGATAGCAGATTGACTGATTAACAGGAGGCAAAGAGTTAGAATAAAGGCGCCTATTCTGGTTTGCTATCAGTGTCTAGTGGTATTTCATAGGGTCTGTGTTGGGACTGCTTCTTTTTACATTATATGTCAATGATTTGGATGATGGAATCGATGGCTTTGTGGCCAGGTTTGCAGATGGTACAAAGATAGGTAGAGGGTCAGGTAAAGGAAGCAGGAAATCTGCAGAAGGGCTTAAATTAGGAGAATGGGGCAAAGAGGTTGTGGGTGAAATATAGCAATAGTAAATGTATGGTCTAGTGGGTGGTAAGGAAGACAAATGCAATGTTAGCATTAATTTCAAAAGGACTAGATTATAAAGTCAGGGACTTGATACTGAGGCTTTATAAGCCATTGGTCAAACTGCTCTTGGAGTGTTGTGCACAGTTTTGGGGCCCTTATCTAAGAAAAATGAGCTGACATTGGAGTCAGTCCAGAGGAGGTTCATAAGAGTGATGCTGGGAATAAAAGGGTTAATGTATGAGGAACATTTGTTGGCTCTGGCCCTGTACACGTTGGAGTTTAAAAGACAGGGGATTGCCTTGAAACATATCAGATGTTGAAAGGCCTTGATGGAGTGGATGTGGAGAGGATGTTTCCTATGGTTGGGGGGTCTAGGACCAGAGGACACAGTTTCAGAATAGAGGGACGTCCTTTTAGAATGGAGATGAGGAGGAATTTCTTTAGCCTGAGAGTGGTGAATCTGTGGAGTTTGTTGTCCCAGGCCCAGTCCTCAAGTATATTTAAGACAGAGGTTGACAGGTTCTGGACTGGTCAAGGCATGAAAGGACACGGGGAGAAAGCAAGAGATCAGGGCTGAGAGGAAAAATGGATCTGCCATGATGAAAAGGCAGAACAAACTTGATGGGCCAAATGGCCTAATTCTGCTCCTACCTCTTATGGTCTAATAGTAGGTGGGTCTAGGACCAGAGGCCACAGCATCAGAATAGAGGGACATCCATTTAGAACAGAGATAAGGAGGAATCCCTTTAGCCACAGGGTGATGAAACTGTGGAATTCATTGTCGCAGACAGCTGTGGAGGCTAAATCATTGGGTATATTTAAAGTGGAAGTTGATATGTTCTTGATTAGTCAGGATGTCAAAGATTATGGGGAGAAGGTAGGAGAATGTGGTTGAGGGGGAAAATAATTCAGCCGCAAATTGTCAAATGGCCTAATTCTGCTCTTATGTCTTATTGTCTTTATGCTGTTTAAATCTGTTCCCCTAAGTCCCAGTGGCTATTGTGGTTGGGAGTCGGTAGTACAATCCAGAGTGATTGCACCTTGCTTAATTTTGAGTTCTACCCATTTAGACAGTGGACGAGCATCCATTGGTTACCTTAGGAGTGCAGTTGTGATATAAGACCATAAGACATAGGAGCAGAATTAGTCCACCTGGCCCATCCAGTTTGCTCCACCATTCAATCATGGCTGATCTTTTTTTCTATCTCCCTCTCTACCCCTTCTCTCTGTAACCTTTGATGCTGTGTCCAATCAAGAACCTATCAATCTCTGCCTTAAATGCGCCCAAAGATCTGGCCTCCACACCTGCATATGGCAAGATATTCCACAAATTCACCACCCTTTGGCTAAAGAAATTTCTCTGCATCTCTGTTTTGAAAGGGCACCCCTCTATCCTGAGGCTGTGCCCTCTTGTCCTAGACTCTCCCACCATGGGAAACATCCTTTCCACATCTACTCTGTCTAGGCCTTTCAACATTTGAAAGGTTTCAATCAGATCCGCCCTCATCCTTCTGAGTTCCAGCGAGTACAGACCCAGAGCCATCAAACGTTCCTTGTATGTACCCTTTCATTTCTGGAATCATCCTTGTGAACCTCCTCTGAACCCTCTTCAATGCCAGCACATCTTTTCTAAGATGAGAGGCCCAAAACTGTTCACAATACTCAAGGTGAGGCCTCACCAGGGCCTTATAAAGCCTCAGCATCATGTCCTTGCCCTTATATTTTAGACCTCTTGAAATTAATGCTAACACGGCATTTGTCTTATTCACCACTGACTCAACCTGCAAGTTAACTTTCAGGGTGATCTGCACAAGGACTCCCAAGTCCCTCTGCATCTCAGATTCTTGGATTTTCTCACCATTTAGAAAATAGTCCACAATTTATAAATTATAAAATGACCATGCATTTTCCAGCATTGTATTTCATTTGCCACTCTCTTACCAATTCTCCTAATCTGTCTAAGTCCTTCTGCATCCTACCTGTTTCCTCAACACTACCTGCCCATCTACCAATCTTCATATCATCTGCAAACTTGGCAACAAAGCCATCTATTCCATCATCTAAGTCATTTATATACACCATAAAAAGGAGTGGTCCCAACAGTGACCCCTGCGGAACACCACTAGTCACCGGCAGCCAACCAGAAAAGGATCCTTTTATTCCCACTTGCTGCCTCCTACCAATCAGCCAATGCTCTAACCATGTTAGTAACTTGCTTGTAATACCATGGGCTCTTAACTTGGTAAGCAGCCTCATGTGTGGCACCTTGTCAAGGGTTTTCTGAAAGTCTAAATATACATCGACTGCATCCCCTTTATCTATCCTACTTGTAATCTCCTTAAAGAATTCCAACAGGTTTGTCAGGCAGGATTTTCCCTGAAGGAAACCATGCTGACTTTGTACTATCTTATCCCGCGTCACCAAGTACTCCATCACCTCATCCTTAACAATTGACTCCAACATCTTCCCAACCACTGAGGTCAGGCTAACTGGTCTATAATTTACTTTCTGCTGTCTTCCTCCTTTCTTAAAGAGTAGAGTAACATTTGCAATTTTCCAGTCCTCTGGCACCATGCCAGAGTCCAATGATTTTGCAAGATCATTTCTAACGCCACCACAATCTCTAATGCTACCTCTTTCAGAACCCTAGGGTGCAGTTCATCTGGTCTGGGTGACTTGTGTACCTTTAGCATTTTGAGCACCTTCTGTCTTGTAACAGTAACTGCACCCACTTCTGTTCCTTCACACAGTACAACATCAGGCATTCTGCTAGTGAAGACTGATGCAGAATACTAGTTTAGTTTATCAGCCATCTCCCTGTTATTATTTCTCCTGCCTCATTTTCTGGCGGTGCCATATCCACTCTCATTTCTCTTTTATTTTTCGCATACTTGAAAAAACTTTTACTATCCACTTTGATGTTATTTGCGAGCTTGCTTTCATATTTCATCTTTTCCCTTCTAATGAGTTTTTAGTTGTTCTCTGTAGGTTTTTAAAAACTTCCCAATCCTCTGTCTTCCCACTAATTTTTGCTTCATTGTATGCCCTTTCTTTTGACTTCCCTTGTCAGCCACAGTTGTACTATTTTACCATGTGAGTATTTCTTCATTTTTGGAATACACATGTCCTGCACCTTCCTCATTTTTCCCAGAAACCACATGTCATTCCCACTCTGCTGACATCCCTGCCAGCAGCTCCTTCCAGTTTACTTTGGCCAGCTCCTCTCTCATATCACTGTAACTTCCCTTACTCCACTGAAGTACTGCTACATCAGACTTTACTTTCTCCCTACCAAATTTCAAGTTGAACAAATCATTGTGATCACTGGTTCCAAAGGGTTCTTTTACCTTAAGCTCCCTAATTGTCTCCGGTTCCGTACATAGCTCCCAATCGAGTATAGCTCACCGCCTCCCCCCCCCCCCCAGTAAGTTCAACAACAAACTGCTCTAAAAAGCCATCTCTTCGGCATTCAACAAACTCACTGTCTTGAGATCCACTTCCATCCTGATTTTTCTAGTCAACCTGCATGTTAAAATCCCCCATAACTACCATAATATTGCCCTTTTGACATGCTTTTTCTATTTCCTGTTGTAACCTGTGGTCCACCTCCCAGCCACTGTTGGGAGGCCTGTATATAACTGCCATCAATGTCTCTTTACCCGTGCAGTTTCTTAACTCAACCCACAAGGATTCAACATCTTCCAATCCTATGTCACATCTTTCTACTGATTTGATGCCATTCTTTACCAGCAGAGCCACACCACCCCCTCTGCCCACCTTCCTATCCCTCCGATATAATGTGTAACCTTGGACATTCAGCTCCCAACTATAACCATCCTTCAGCCATGATTCAGTGATGGTCACAACATCATACCTGGCAAACTGTAATATTGCAAGATCATCCACCTTATTCCTTATATTACGCACATTTAGATACAACACCTTGAGGACTGTAATTGCTGTCCTTTCTGATTCTGCATCCCTAATGAAAAACACCGTCAAAGCTTCCTTTTTGTTCTTTATTAATAGCACAAACACCCCACCCCAAACTCCTGCTGTAATACAGACTATTCCCTAGGACCTCCCCAGTAACTACCTAAAGGTCAGAAGTCTTTCAGTGGAGATATCCTCCATCTCCTGTGGCCCCATACAACAAGTTCCTCTTGGTCTCTGACAGGCCTTATTCTCTAGTTGTCATTGACCACAGTCGTCGACATGAATGGAGTTTCTGAGTCACTGCCAAGGCTTCTCAGAATCAGTTTTCAAAGTTGCCATCTGCCCCGGATAATGTCGGGTGAGAGAGCAGATCCCTCAGCACCGGCTCCATACCTCAGGCTTGCCGCAGTCACATTGCTCGCCTTTCTCCACGTACATGTTGCCACACTTCGGACCTCCCACCAGCTGCTCCATATTGGGCATGTTGAAGAGACAAAATCCACTTCCGTAAAGCAGGGTCCTCATCAAGTCATCTCGGCTGCAGCTGCTGAATGCTGTCGGTGGCACCAGGCTAAAGAGAAAGATAAATAGACTCCTTCAAGGGGATGAATGGAAGAACACTGAAATACTAACGGACAAAACATGAGGTGCAACACACATCAAAGTTGCTGGTGAACGCAGCAAGCCAGGCAGCATCTCTAGGAAGAGGTATAGTCGACGCTTCAGGCCAAGACCCTTCATCAGGACTAACTGAAAGAAGAGTGAGTAAGAGATTTGAAAGGGGGGGGAGATCCAAAATGATAGGAGAAGACAGGAGGGGAAGGGATGGAGCCAAGAGCTGGACAGGTGATTGGCAAAAGGGATGTGAGAGGATCATGGGACAGGAGGCCCAGGGAGAAGGAAAAGGGGGAGGGGAAGAAAAAACCCAGAGGATGGGCAAGGGGTATAGTCAGAGGGACAGAGAGAGAGAGAAAGAATGTGTGTATATAAATAAATAACGGATGGGGTACGAGGGGGAGGTGGGGCATTAGCAGAAGTTAGAGAAGTCAATGTTCATGCCATCAGGTTGGAGGCTACTCAGACGGAATATAAGGTGTTGTTCGCTACCCAGACGGAATATAAGCTGTTGTTCTGCCGAAGGTTAGTCCTGACGAAGGGACTCGGCCCGAAACGTCGACTGTACCTCTTCCTAGAGATGCTGCCTGACCTGCTGCGTTCACCAGCAACTTTGATGTGTGTTGTTTGAGTTTCCAGCATCTGCAGAATTCCTCGTGTTTGCGTTTCTAAAAAACATGAGGTGAGTATTTTTGCCTGTAGGGGTCACAGTGAACACTAAGGAGGAGTTTCTAACAGAATCCTTACTCTATTCCCACACCTACCACCTCACCACTGTCAGAAACTAAGCAAATTAAATGAACAGCACCTCCCATTCCACCAGTGGTATGAACGTTCTATTTCCTTGCGTTACCTGAACGGTTTTGAGGGGAGTCTGCATGGTTGAAGATGGCACATCAAGTTAAAGTTAATGTTGGCTAATTGTCTGTCCTCTTTTATCCTGATTTTCCCAGTGTCCTGTGAGACAGGTAGAAAGGTTTACAGAGGGTTGCAGAGTTGAAATCCCCCTACCCTATTGCTTCTTCCATGATGCAGACAGGCTCCTTTTGAGGACAGGTACACTTGCGTTCCACAGTGTCGTGAGTCAGTCCAAGGTTGTGTCCGAGCTCGTGGGCCACCGTAGCAGAAATCACCAGGATGTTGGTGGCAGTGTCCTGGGAGAACACGAGAGCATAGTGAGGACAAGGCAATGGTATCCATGGCAAATGTACTCGTGGGTTCACATAAAGCTGTTAGCACTCCCGAAAAAGGCCTGCCCTCTCTTAGCCCTTCCACTCTCTCGGAAATGAGGAGATTTTTCCTCTCTTCCCCATCCTATGCTCACATGGAGTGAGCTCGACAGTTCATGGCACCAACCATCGGGAATTAATCCCTGCTGCTGTCTGGAAGGAGCCTGTGTGTTTCTCCCCATCCCCTTGTAGGATCCCTCCAGGCGCTCCGGTTTCATTCCACATTCCAGACACATTCAGGTTAGTCAGTAAGCTGTGGGAATGCTATAAAGATGCTGGAAGCATGGCACCAGACTGTCCCCAGACCATCCGTGATGGTTGTTGATGGACATGATTCATTTCACTGATCGTTTTGATGTACATGTGACAAGTAAAGCTTATGTTATCTCTCTCACTGAGTGCCATCACTACCACATTCTGATCTGTCTGGTTGACCAAGGACCCTGGCGCAGAGGTCATCAGAAACAATGGCTGCTCACCTGGTTTATTCCTCCTGATCCTTGGGCCAGACAGATGGTGCTAAGTGATGCCAAGCCTACAGCTTCCCCTGTAAAGGTACTGCCGCTGTCAAAGAGAAATCACCATTACACAGTGTGCTGCATTCAGGCAGGTACATCAACGTCAAGCAGAGAAGAGATATGGACCATGTGCAGACAGGTGGAATTCGTTTCAGACACTGTGGGCCATTCGAGTGAACATTAGCACAGAATCACATTTAACGCTTCTGGCATATGCTGAAATATGCTTTTGGATTTCATGCTTTCACTCATTTTGTCTTGTTGCCACCTGCGGGGGTTAGATGTTTTCCACTGGATGGGTTCTATGGTTTCCTTGTTTCGGGGCTGTCTGTGGGGAAGACGGATCTCAGGGTTGTGTACTGCATATGCACTTTGTGCTTTGAATCCTTTGACTATGTCATAAAATTTGTTGTTTCATGGCAGCAGTACATTGCAAAATTAAAAACTAAATTACAAAATTAAGCAGTGCAAAAAGAGAAAAAGTAGTGAGGTAATGTTCATGAATTCATTGTTCATTCAGAAATCTGATGGTGAGGGGAAGAAGCTGTTTCTAAAACATTGAGCAGCCCACACAAATTGCTGGAGGAACTCAGCAGGCCAGGCAGCATCTATGGAAAAAAAGTGTAGTTGACATTTCGGGCCGAGACCCTTTGACTGTAGTTTTTGGCCAAGTATTGAAGATGCATTGGTCTGTCTGAGTGGTGCGAAGTGGTTCAGTGTGCTGGACTTGAGGAGTAGACATGATCAGATCCCCATGAGTGAGGCCAACAAAGAGAAAACATCACTGGGATTCTTCCAGTTTGAAAAGATGCCTCAAGGCATATTGGGAGCCCCCGCGACCCTCCAGCATGTAATGGAGAAAACAGTGGGTAACATGAACTTGCTTGAGTTATTAATGTATCTGGATGACCTCACAGTGTTTGGGTCCACCTTGGAGGAACATGAGGCGAGGCTACTGAAGGTGCTAGGCCATTTGAAAGCCAAAGGGTTAAAACTTTCCCTGGACATCTGCCAGTTCTGCAAGACATCTGTCAGCTATGCTGGGCACGTAGTCTCACGGGATGGAGTAGCTACAGATCTGTCTAAGCTAGAGGCAGTGACCACATGGCCAAGGCTCCTTGCGCTTGGACCTTGGGTTCTGTGGTTACCATCGGAGGTTCATGAAGGGCTATGCAAAAGTGAGTCACCTGTTGAATCAGCTTCTGTGTAGTTACCCTCCCTCAGGGAATAAAGAGAGGAGGGAAAAAGGAAAGGAGGGTAAAGTGTATCTTAGCACTTCTGAGCCTTTTGGAGTGAGGTGGGATGAAAAATATGAAGAGGCTTTTCAGTTGTTGAAGGAGATGCTGGCCCATCTTTGTTTAGATGGGCCAGCATCTTTTAAACTTTATTTAGATCCCCAATTGCCATATGGACTTGTTACATACCCCGTAGTGGGTTTAAAGAACCAGCAGAAATGGAAGACACCTGTAGTCTGGTATTGCTTTTAACTAATGCTATTTTTATTAGTAACTATGCAATACAATAATATAAAACCAGATAAATCAAACAGGTTAGCAGAACCTATGCACATACAAGCGTGGAAATGTAAAAACCAAGCTTCTTCAAGCTTAGGTGGTAATTGGATACAGTCTTACGATGGAATGTAAAATAGTTCAGTTCAATGCTCAGGTTAATTAATGAGAGATATTTGTAATCCAAAAGGCGAATGTTGTGAGAAGGCAATTACATCGATATTCCACAGATTCCACGACAGCAATACAAAATAACAATAGTAGTAGGTTTTATCTCCAAAGTTGTTCCACTCCACACACAAAATATCACCGACAGTGATCTTCAACGAATATCCTTTCAACACAAGTGGTACCACACCCAAATTCAGCTACAGGTCATTCCAAAGTGGTGGCCACAAGATACTCAAACAGAATCCATGTATGGATTATCACCAACAATAGCTTATCACAAAGGGGACCCTCTTCAAGGGAACCACCACCCAGGCAAGAGTCGACACACCGGTAGATTCCACAGGTTACCCTAAACACACAACGTGATCGCCACTTATCCAGTTCCACAACATACGAAATAACTCCAACAGTAATTTGCCACAGGGGATCCTTTCTTCAGTGAACTACCACACCCAAAAGAGGGTAACACACAAGTGGTATTCACAAAGGTACTCCCCTCACCAGAGAACCCACTCTTGTGGATTAACTACGTGACTGTCACACCTTCGTATTCGAATAGAAGTCAAACTCACCCTTACGGGCTACTTAGAGAGAGAGTCCAAACAGTGATCTCTTTGTCACTAGGTTTCTTCTGTTTCAAATCTTCCTCTCCTCTCTTCTCTTCTTTTAAAGTCATCGAATGTGACCACAAAAAGGAGACCGTCTTCTGTGGTAAAGTTATCAACCCAGGCAAGGGTGGGACACACTGATAACTTCCCACTGGTCACACTGCGAGAGCCATTGATTGATTCTCCCAATTGATGCTCCAAAACCCACCTTTCTGTGGGCACACAAAGCCCATCCAGTGTCCAAATCCATGTGTGTGTGTGTCTAACAACCAGCTGACCTTGTATTTATCTCAGCATACTGAGCACCCGCTGTCCATCACATAACGCCACCCTCGGTCACCATGACGACTCACGAGCTACGAGCTGCTCGTTGCTCCCCCCCCCTCTCTCTCTGCAAGAACTCACAAGCAGGCAGCGTCCTTGCTTAAGTGTAAACACACTTTAGAATTTGTATACACACCATCTGGAAGGCAGGCTTCGACCCTCTCTCTCTGTAACAGCTCAAACAGTGTCCAAAAGCCAGTCTCATTCTCCTGACGTTTTAAAGTGACAGTCCGCAGAAAATATGAACCCCAGGAGTACATAACATACTGCATACGAATGCCAGCAGAGAGGCTTAGTGAGTGTCCTGTATCAGGATCAGGGCACTGGGTTGAGTCCTGTTGTGGCTGTCAGCCAGAGTCTGAGAAAAACTATCTCATGCACAAGTTAGAGTTTCTGGCATTGAAATGGGTTGTGGTGGATAAGCTGAGTGACTACCTCTATGGTGTCAAGTTTGTGGTGAGGAGTGATAACAATCCCCAACTTATATTCTGACCTTGGGGAAATTGGATGCCACAGGCCATCGTTGCCTGCCTATGATTTCAGCCTGAAGTACTGGCTGGAAGCAGGAACATTGATGCTGACACTTTGTCCCGACATGCACATGAAGGGCTGGACAGGGACGGAGAGTGGGAGAGCGTTCCTGCCCCAGGAGTAAAAGCCATGTGCCAATTTTTCATCATGGTGAAGGCAGAGGAAAGACAGGGGCACGATCGAGAGTTAGATCAATTGGGAGCTTCCGATGGTCCCATTCCACAAGCTTACTGTAACCTGACTGCTCTGAAGACAAACTAGTTGCCGGAATTAAGTCCTGGGGAAGTGGCAGCTGCTCAGTGCGATGACCTGGGCATTGGTACCGTTTGGTCAGTGGTTGAAAATGGCCCAAACTGCAAAGATGAAACATGTTGAGGTGCCTCTGTTACTGAGAGGATGGCCCAGATTGGAACCAGATCCTGTACCGGGTCATGTCGCCTCCAGACCAGCCTCAGCGTTCACAGCTGGTTCTGCTGGAGAAGTATCAGAGGATTGTGTTGAAGTCACTTCATGATGATTCTGGACATTTGGGGGTTGAAAAGACCTATGGATTGCTCAAAGATTGGTTTTACTGGCCCTGAATGAAGCCAGAGGTTGAAGGGTGCTGCAAGTTGATTTCCCGACCAAAGATCCGAGGGTGTCCATGGTGGCCAAAGAGTTATGGGAGAAGTATTTTATTTATTATCGCCTCCCCAGGCAGATAGATAGTCATAAGGCACGGGATTTTGAGAGTAGGCTCATCCATGAGTTACTGAGCATGCTTGGAGTCGAGAACTACTCCTTATCACCCGCAGGGTACTCCCCAGCCCGAGAGATTTTATTGGACCTTGCTAGGCATGCTGAACCCTGGAAATCAGCAAGAACAAGTGGAGTTGATATATTGGACATCTTACAGCAGCTACTACCACCGCAACAGTACCGCAACAAAAAAGCTAGGACCAACAGGCTGTGAGACAGCTCCTTCCGCCAGGCCATCAAATTGATTAACTCACACTCATTTGAGTGTATTTCTATTGCATTGTCTCTTCTATTTATTAAGGCATCCATTAGTCTTGAGAGACCATAGATCTGCACCTGGGAAGTCTTCACTCTCCAGGGCGCAGGCCTGGGCAAGGTTGTATGGAAGACCGGCAGTTGCCCATGCTGCAAGTCTCCGCTCTCCACGACATTGATGTTGTCCAAGGGAAGGGCATTAGGACCCATACAGCTTGGCACCGGTGTCGTCGCAGAGCAATGTGTGATTAAGTGCCTTGCTCAAGGACACAACACGTTGCCTCGGCTGGGGCTCGAACTCACGACCTTCAGGTCGCTAGTCCAATGCCTTAACCACTTGGCCAAGTGCCCACACCTTCTATTTATTATAAATTATTATAAATTAATATGATTGCACATGGCACATTTAGGCAGAGACATAACATAAAGATTTTTACTCCTTATTTTACTCTTCACCAAGCACCTATGCTTCATCCGCCAGAAGAAACGGGATCTCCCAGCTGTCAACCCATTTCTGGAAGGTGAAATTAGAAGGCATAATACAGGGTTAATGGCAGTATATTTGGCAGTGCTGATGACCAGAGGGGTCTTTGGGTCTATGTCCATAGATCCCTCACAAGTTGTAAGTTGACAAGCTGGTTTAGAAGGTGTACGGTGCACTGGCCTTCATTAGTCAGGGGATTGACTTCAAAGCCATGAGGTGATGTTGCAGCTCTAGAAAGGGTGAGCTTGTAAGCTTGAGAGAGGGTGCAGAGGGGATTCACCAGTATGCTGTTTGGATTAGAGGGTACATTATGTCTTACGAGGCTAAGCTGAACAAGCTAGAGATTTTCTCTTTGAAGTGAAGGAAGATGAAAGGGTGAGTAGAGGGAGGGTACTGTACGAGATAATGAGAGGCATAGTTGGAGTGAGCAGCCAAGACTTTTTCCAGGGCAGAAATGGAGGAGAGCAGAGGCCAGCATTTAAGGTGAATGGATAAAATTGGGGGATGTCAGAGGCAGTGTTTTCATATACACACAGAGAGTGGCAGGGGTGTGGAACACCCTGTCATGGGTAGTGGCCAAGGCAGATACATTAGAGATATCTATGTAACTTTTAGCGATAGAAGAATGGAGGGTTATGTTGGAGGGAAGGGTTGGATTGATCTTGGAGTAAGCTAAAGGGTGGACCAGAGTGCCCGTAGTGTGTTGTAATATTCTGTATTGAATGAACACATGAAGGAACAAATTGAGGTAACAGGGTGAGTTTGTGTTGCGAGAGCTGGTGTGCGCTACTCACATGATGAGCTGTGCGTTGTCATTGTACTTGCGTGGGAGCAGCTTGTTCTTTCTCCAGTCAAGGAAGCGGGGCAGAGTTTTCTGAGGATCTCTGTCCACTGTGATTTGGTCTATTGTCCACACCTCGACTCCAATCAGAGCAATCCGGATGTTCAGTTGTCTGTAATACTGCAGAAGGGTGAAGAGTGAGGTACAGGTCGTCTGATCCAGCTGGAACTGAGGGATTATTCACTGAACTGTACAGTAGAGTGACACCAAATGGATTGAAGCTTCAGCGGTCTGCATTTCCCATAACTCAATTCCACCATCTTTCTGAGACTTCTCCCCACCCCAAGTATATACAATGATCTACTCTCTACCCCCTCAGGCCAGGGAATTCACAAGCTTCTGAGAAAAGAAACTTATTTAGAGAAAACGCACAGAACGAGCCCTCCTGGCCCTTTGAACTACGTCACCTTAGCAACCCCCAATTTAACCCTACCCTCATCACGGGACAATTTACAATGACCAATTAACCTACCAACCGGTACATTTTTGGACTGTGGGAGGAAACCGGAGCACCCGGAGGAAACCCACGTGATCGCGGGGAGAAGGTGCCAACTACTTACAGGCAGTGGTGGGAATTGAACCGGGGTGCTGTAAGGCGTTGTGCTCTATGTAATGTAATCACCAGGAGAGATGGAGCGTTGTGAGCATCTTCTCTGAATGTTGGTTTTGTTCTGACCGAGGTGGGCAGGCAGCTTCATTACTGCAGTGTTTTTGGAGCTTGATTACTCTGGGAGCACGTATTTCACTCACTCACCACGTCTATCATGTTTGCAATGTTGACCATCCTCTTCACCACAGCTTCATTATTTTTCTTCTCTTTCAGGTACTGAAAAACAACCAAGTGACTGGACTTGATTTCAAGATTTGGTCTGTCCCACTTCTCCCAACATTCCCTGCCCCACAAGCCTGACTGCCATCTCACTGTCCCACCATCCCTCTCAGCTCTCTGCATCCACAGGAGAGGTAAGAGGGAACAGGAGATTCTCACACAGCCTCATTCACCTCCTATACCATTCAGTATCACAGACCTGCAGGAATTGGCCTCAATTCCACTCTTCCCCCCTGTCCTCTAACTCTCAACTTTTGTAGACCAAAAATCTACTTGACTCCACTTTGCACATACTGTGAGCAAAGGGTGAAGGAGCCAGAATACTTAGGGACAGTCAGTATAATTTTCTGATGAAGGGCTTTAGCCCAAAACATTGACTCTTTACTCCTCTGCATAGAAACTGCCTGGCCTGCTGAGTTCCTCCTGTGTTCTGTATGTGTTGCTCTGGATTTCCAGCATCTGCAGAATCTCGTGTTTATTCTGTGCAACTTCGGTCATTCTATGGGGTTCCACCACTGGGCACATCCCAGATGTTACATCTTCCCCATGCCTCCTTCCTCAGCACCACCTAAAGTCCTACACTGTCCTTAGTGAGGGAACTACTGCCTCCCCAGCTATCACCCCCCTCTCAGCTGGATTCACCTATTAGCCATCAGCTTGTACCCCTTTCCACCCTTGCCCCACTTTCTTATTCTGGCTTTAGCCCCGTTGTAGTCCCGATGAAAGGTCTCAGCCCAAAATGTCAACTCTTCACTCCTCTCCAGAGATGCAGCCTGACCTGCTGAGTTCCTCCAGCATTTTTGTGTGTTACTGTTGAAAGTAACCTTCTTTCAGTTCAGTACCTTGCTCATTTCCTTCAGTACCTTGAAAGTCACAGAACTTTAGTCACCATTTCCAAAATTTTCCCTACTGACAATTCCACCTCCTGCCCAGTTTCATTTCCTGTAGAAAGTTGAGAACTGCCTCAATACGCAAATGGCCTCCCTTTCCTTGAAACTGCAGAGTTACAAGTCGAGTCTGCTGGATCTTTCCTCATGACACAAATGCTCACACGAGGCAGGTACAGGTGAGAGTGGGGTTGGAGCTGCATGATTCACACCCAGAGTCTAGTGTGAATTGGTGATTGGTGATATATTTCCAGGTTAGATGCAAGACATAAGAGCAGAATTAGGCCACTCAGCCCATCAAATCTGCTTTGCCATTCCATAATGGCTGATTTATTATCCCTCTCAATCCCCTTATTCTACCTTTGACACCCTGATTAATCAAGAACTTATCAACATCCACCTTAAATATACCAATGTCTTGGGCTGTATAGCTATCTGTGTTGCAAGGACGTGGGTGGGGACGAACCCAAGTGCAGGACACAGATGCTGAGGCAGAGTCGTTAGGCGTAGTCCCTCCGCGAACAGGGAGCTGATATCCAGGAGATGATGCGAAGCTTAGAACTAACAGTTCTCAGGAATAGGAAACAAGGTTTACTCTCACAAGAGTTGACCAACGAACTGGCAGCTTCTTGCTGTGGTCACAGGGTTTTTATCCTGCCGTTTGATGGGAAGCAGGTGCATGTAGTTAGTGATACCTGGGAATGATTGGAATCTAAATGAGGTGATTGAGGCCCAAATCTTGAGGCAAATGGTGGGGGATTGCCAGAAGGGACCATGACAATCTGGGGCAATGAATTCCAAAGATTCACCACATTCTTGCTAAATAAATTCTTCCTCATTTCTGTTCTAAAAGGATATTCCTCAGTTTGGAGGCCAGGCCCTCTTGTCCTATTCTCCCCCTCTGCAGGAAAGTTTTTCTCCACATCTACTCAATCTTGGCCTTTCAATATTCGATTGGTTTCGATGAGATCTCCCCTCATTCTTCTAAACTCCAGCGAGTACTGGCCCTGAGCCATCAAACACTCCTCATTTGTTAATCCTTTCATTCCTAGGATCATTCTTGTCAATCTCCTCTGTACCCTCTCCAGTGCCAGAACATCTTTTCTGAGCTAAGGGTCCAAAACTGGTCAGGATACTCCATGCTGCCTCAACCCCACATCCTGGTTTTTGTATTCTAGTCACTTCAAATGAATGTTGACATTGCATTTGCCTTTCTTACAACCTGCAAGTTAAACTTTAGGGAATCCTGTGAGGACTTCAAGTCCCTTTACGTGACTGATTTTTGAATTTTCTCCCTATTTATAAAATAGTCCATGCCTTTATTCTTTCTGCCAAAGTGCATGACCGTGCACTTCCCAACACTGTATTCCATCAATCACTCCTTTGCCCATTCTCCTAATCTGTCCAACTTCTGTAGACACCCTGCTCCCTCAACACTACCTGCCCCTCCACCTACCTTCATCGTGTTTGCAAACTTGGTCACAGAGCCATCAATTCCTTCATCCAAATCATTGACACTTAATGTGAATAGAAGTGGTCCCAGCACAGACCCCTGCAGCAAACCATTAATCACCGGCAGCCAACCAAAAAAGGCTCTCTCTATTCTTATCTTTGCCTCCTGCCAGTCAGTCAATTTTCTATCCATGCTAGTATCTTTCCTGTAATACCATGGGCTCTTATCTTGTTAAGCAGCCTCATGTGCGGCACCTTATCAAAGGCCTTTTTAAAATCCAAATAAACAACATCAACTGACTCTCCTTTGTGTATCCTGCTTGTTATTTCCTCAAAGGTTTCCAACCGATTTGTCAGGCAAGATTTTCCCTTAAAGAAACCATGTGCCTCCAAGTACTCTAAAACCTATATAATAGACTCCAACATCTTCCCAAGCACCTTCTCTTTAGTAATAGCAAAGACATTCACTTCTGCCCCTGACGCTCTAGAATGTGTCCTCCACTATGAAGACTGATGCAAATTACTTGTTCAGTTCATCTGCCATTTCTTTGTCCCACATTATTATATCTCCATTGTCGTGTTCCAGTGGTCTGATACTGACTTTCGTCTCTTTCATATCTGAAAAACTTCTTGTTTCTTCTTCTATATTACTGGCTAGTTTCCCTTCATATTTAATCTTTTATCTCTTTACGGATTTTTTTGGTTGTCTTTTGTTGGTTTCTAGAAGCTTTCCAATCCTCTAACTTCCCATGACTGGCTGCGTCACAGTCTGGTAGGGAAACACCAATGCCTTGACTGGCAAATCCTCCAAAAGTAGTGGATACGGCTCAGTCCATCATCAGTAAAACCCTCCCAATCACTGAGTGCCTCCTGCATGAAACACTGTCACAGGAAAGCAGCATCCGTCATCAGAGACCCCCATCACCAGGACAAGCTCTCTTCTCACTGCTGCCATCAGGAAGGAGGTACAGGAGCCTCAGGACTCACACCACCAGATTCAGGAACAGTTATAACCCTTCAATCATCAGGCTTTTGAACCAAAGTGATAACTTCACTTGTCCCATCATTAAATTGTTCCCACAACTAATGGACTCACTTCCAAAGATTCTTCATCTCATGTTCTCAATATTTGTTGATTATTTATTTACTATCATTATTTCTTTCTTTTGTAATTGCACAGTTTGTTGTCTTCTGCACTGGTCTTCCGTTGATTCTGCTATGGTTATTATTCTATGGATTTATTGAGTATGCCCACAAGAAAATGAACCTCAGGGTTGTATATGGTGGCATATGTAATAAATTGACTTTGAACATGAGCCTGTTGGAGATGGTGCACACAATGTTGGTCAGATGGCATTCGCATCACAGACAGACTGGAGGAAACGGCCCCCAAGGAACAGGATCAACTCAAGTCTCCGGGATGTGGGAGTCACACAGGACAGGAAGAGGCTGTTCAGCTCAATGGTGCATGCCAACCAAGGTGCCTATCTAAAGCCATTGCAATTTGCCTGCGTTTGCTCTGTCTGCACTAATCCCTTGCTGCACATGCACTCTCTGAGCGTCTTCTCAGTGTGGTTAAAGTAACTGCCATTTCCTCTGGCAGCTTGTTCCATATGGAACACCCCCTGGGTGAGAGATGTGTCCCTCGGTCTTCTTACCTTAAACCTCTCCCAACTCTGGAAAAACTGGAATGTCGGGAGGAGAGCCACACGGTCACAGGAAGATCATGCAAACTCCACACAGACAGTACTCGAGCTAAGGATTGGACCTGGGTTACTGGAAACCTGAGGCAGCAACACATCTCACTAAGCCCCCTTCCAGTTCTTTTATCACTTCTTCTGAGGTCCTGGGAGTTCCAGTCTCCAGCTCTGCCTTTTCCCCAGGAATCTCACCGTCCACATCTCCAGTTGCCTCACCCTCTGGAGGTAGCTCACCACTCCAGTCACAGAATTCCCAACCTGGAAACGTACACCATGTGGGAATCCAGCTCATTACCCACGAGACTTTGTTACTGTGTCTCTCCTCTCCCCCCCCCACCCCCATCCCCGCCATTATCTCACCCTGTATTTCCACCTGCTCTTTCATTTCCAACCTTGCTCCTTAACATGACTCATGTCTAGCTCTGTCCATCAGATACATTTGGCGACGTCACCCACCTGTGAGTTGTCTGCTACCAGCACCAACTCCACGTATTTTGTCTCTTCCATCAAATCCATCTTCTTCATCTGAAACGAAGGGGTTCCCAGTTAGCTGAGGGTACAAGAGGATCCCATTTGGGGGAGGTTGTGATATCCCGGGTAGTGGGCTGGGGGAAATTATCCCACACGGTTCCTCAGTCAGCCATCAGCCACTGAAGGCTCTGCATAGATCCATTTACCAAGCCAATTGTTGGCACAAACAGATATGGCAGAACCACAGGCAGGTGACTGAAGGCTTGGCCAGACAGAGGCTGTAAACCGAAACCCTGAAGGAAAGGCCAGAAAAGCAGAGCTCACAGGTCATTAATCTGGTCACTAACTATGTCTAAAAATTGTCGGTAACAGGAGGCAGTGGGTGGTGGCAAAAGGCTGTTTTACTCACTGGAAGTCACTGCTGCGGCCTTTGATTTTTCTAGTAGAACACAGAACAGGAACAGGCCCTTTGGCCCCATGATGCTGTGCCAAACTAATTACTAATCCTTTTTGCCAACATAATGTCCATAACTCTCCATTCTCTACAAATTCATGTGCCTATCTAAAAGCCTCTGAAATGTGTCCATCATACCTACATCCTCAACCCAGGCAGTGCATTCCACAACTCTGTATAAACCTTAGAAAACATAGAAAACCTACAGCACAATACAGGCCCTTCGGCCCACGAAGTTGTGCCAAACATGTCCCTACCTTAGAAATTACTAGGCTTACCCACAGCCCTCTTTTTTCCTAAGCTCAGTGTACCTATCCAAAAGTCCCTTAAAAGACCCTATCGTATCCACCTCCACCACCATTGCCGGCAGCCCTTTCCATGCACTCACCACTCTCTGAGTAAAAAACTTACCCCTGACATCTCCTCTGTGCCTGCTCCCCAGCACCTTAAACCTGTGCCCTCTTGTGGCACAGAGGGTTACGGGGTAGTGTGGGTTTAGTACGTTTTTTTTAAGGATATATGGGTCAGCACAACATAGAGGGCCGAAGGGCCTGTACTGTGCTGTAGTATTCTAGTGTCTCGTGGCAACCATTTCAGCCCTGGGAAAAAGCCTCTGACTAGCCACACAATCAATGCCTCTCATCATCTTATACACCTCTATCAGGTCACCTCTCATCCTCTGAAGCCGGGTGACCATCGACTCATACACAGCCAGCTATCTCTCAGGTCAGTGATGTTTGTTCAAAAGGAGAGCTTTGTGGGCGTTCGGGCTCATCCTGGCTGCCCAGTCAGTAGCGGGAGCTAAGCACAGGAGATTCCTCGCAGGTCAGCGACGATTGTTTAAAATCTGAATCAGGTTTATTGTCACCGGCATGTGTTGTGAAACTTGTTAACTTAGCAGCAGCAGTTCAATGCAATGCATAATATGGAAGAAGAAAATAATAATAATTAATAAATAACTTACAGTACACGTACATTGAATAGATTAAAAATTGTGCAAAAACAGAAATATATATTAAAAAGTGAGGTAGTGTTCATGGGTTCAATGTCCATTTAGGAATCGGATGGTGGGGAAGGAGCCGTTCCTGAATCACTGAGTGTGTGACTTCAGGCTTCTGTACCTCCTACCTGATGGTAACAGTGAGAAAAGGGCATGCCCTGGGTGCTGGGGGTCCTTAATAATGGACACTGACTTTCTGAGACACTACTCCTTGAAGATATCCTGGGTACTTTGTAGCCTAGTACCCAAGATGGAGCTGACTAAATTTACGACCCTCTGCAGCTTCTTTCGGTCCTGTGCAGTAGTTCCCCCCACCACCCCATACCAGACAGTGATGCAGTCTGTCAGAATGCTCTCCATGGTACATCTATAGAAGTTTTTGAGTGTATTTGTTAGCATTCCAAATCTCTTCAATCTCCTAATGAAGTATAGCTGCTGTCTTGCCTTCCTTATAACTGCATCGATATGTTGGGACCAGGTTAGATCCTCAGAGATCTTGACACCCAGGAACTTGAAACTGCTCATTGTCTCCACTTCTAATCCCTCTATGAGAATTGGTATGTGTTCCTTCATCTTACCCTTCCTGAAGTCCACAATCAGCACTTTTGTCTTACTGACATTGAGTGCCAGGTTGTTGCGACACCATTCCACTAGTTGGCATATCTCACTCCTGTATGCCCTCTCGTCACCACCTGAGATTCTACCAACAATGGTTGTATCGTCAGCAAATTTATAGATGGTATTTGAGCTATACACAGCCACACAGTCATGTGTATATAGAGAGTAGAGCAGTGGGCTAAGCACACACCCCTGAGGTGCACCAGTGTTAATCGTCAGTGAGGAGGATATGTTATCACCAATCTGCACAGATTGTGGTCTTCTGGTTAGGAAGTCAAGGATCCAATTGCAGAAGAAGGTACAGAGGCCCAGGTTCTGTAACTTCTCAATCAGAATTGTGGAAATGATGGTATTAAATGTTGAGCTATAGTCGATGAACAGCATCCTGACATAGATGTTTGTGTTGTCCAGGTGGTCTTAGACCGCATGAAGAGCCATTGAGATTGCTTTTGCTGTTGACCCTTTGTGGCGATAGGCAAATTGCAATGGGTCCAGGCCCTTGCTGAGTCATGAACCTCTCAAAGCATTTCTTCACTGTCGACGTGAGTGCCACCGGGTGATAGTCATTAAGGCAACCCACATTATTCTTCTTAGGCATTGGTATAATTGTTGCCTTTTTGAAGCAACTGGGAACCTCTGTCTGAAGCAGTGAGAGGTTGAAAATGTACTTGAATACTCCCGCTAGTTGGTTGGCACAAGTTTTCAGAGCATTACCAGATACTCCATTGGGACCTTCTGCCTTGCAAGGGTTCACTCCCTTTAAAGACAGTCTAACATCGGCCTCTGAGACAGAGGTCACAGGGTCATCAGATGCAGCAGGGATCTTCACAGCTGTAGTTGTGTTCTCCCTTTCAAAGCAGGCACAGAAGGCGTTGAGTTCATCTGGTAGTGAAGCATCACTGCCATTCATGCTATTGGGTTTCGCTTTGTGGGAAGTAATGTCTTGCAAACCCTGCCAGAGTTGCCGTGCATCCAATGTTGCCTCCAACCTCATTTGAAATGGCCTCTTCGCCCTTGAAATAGCCCTCCGCAAGTCATACCTGGTTTTCTGGTACAGACCTGGGTCGCCAGACTGGAATGCCATAGATCTAGCCTTCAGCAGACGATGTACCTCCTGGTTCATGCACAACTTTTGGTCTGGGAATGTAAATAAGCCTTTGTAGGCACACACCCATACACACAGGTTTTAATGAAGTCAGTAACAACTGCAGCCTACTCACCCAGATTCGAAGATGAATCCCTGGATACAGTCCAGTCCACCGATTCAAAGCAGTCCTGTGCTTCCCTTGTCCAAACTTTCTTGGTCCTCACTACTGCTGCTGCAGTCTTCAGTCTCTGCCTGTACTCAGGGAGTGAAGTACAGCCAGGTGATCAGTCCATCTCCCACCCCCCATCCTCACCACTTTCTACAGAGCCTGTATTGAGAGCATCCTGAGCAGCTGCATCACTGCCTGGTTCAGAAATTCTCAGATCGCAAGACCCTGCAGCGGATAGTGAGGTCAGCTGAAGGAATCACTGGGGTCTCTCTTCCCGCCATTACAGATATTTACACCACACGCTGCATCCGTAAAGCAAACAGCATTGTGAAGGACCCCACGCACCCCTCATACAAACTCTTCTCCCTCCTGCCATCTGGCAAAAGGTACCGAAGCATTCGGGCTCTCACGACCAAACTGTGTAACAGTTTCTTCCCCCAAGCCATCAGTCTCCTCAATACCCAGAGCCTGGACTGACACCAACCCACACACACACACACACACACACACACACACACACACACACACACACACACACACAAACACACAACTGAAGACCAATCCACAGCATTTGCAATTTTTGCTCATTTCTTTCTCAATTCCTGCTAAAAGATTGTTTACACTTACATCATTTATTATTATATTATAATTTGTCCTTTACTGTGCCTATTGTCTTGTGTGGGCACGTGGCCAAGTGGTTAAGGCATTGGACTAGTGACCTGAAGGTCGTGAGTTCGAGCCCCAGCCGACGGAATGTGTTGTGTCTTTGAGCAAGGCACTTAATCACACATTGCTCTGCGCCGACACTGGTGCCAAGCTGTATGTGTCCTAATGCCCTTCCCTTGGACAACATTGGTGTCGTGGAGAGGGGAGACTTGCAGCATGGGCAGCTGCTGGTCTTTCATACAACTTTGCCCAGGCCTGAGCCCTGGAGAGTGAAGACTTTCCAGGCGCAGATCCATGGTCTCGCAAGACTAACAGATGCCTTTAAATGTCTTGTTTATTAATTATTGTACTGTCGTGCGCTGTTTTGTGCACTTTATGTAGTCTCCTTTAGGCCTGAAGTCTAAAGTAGGTTTGTGTTGTTTCAGGTAGTTTAGTGTAGTTTTGTGTTGTTTCATGTAGTCTAGTGCAGTTTTGTGTTGTTTCAGGTAGTTTAGTGTAGTTTTGTGTTGTTTCATGTAGTCTAGAGTAGTTTTGTGTTGTTTCATGTAGTTTAGTGTAGATTTGTGTTGTTTCATGTAGTCTAGTGTAGTTTTGTGTTGTTTCGTGTAGTTTTGTGTTGTTTCAGGTAGTCTAGTGTAGTTTTGTGTTGTTTCATGTAGCACCATGGTCCTGGAGGAACATTGTTTCGTTTTTACTGTGTACTGTACCAGCAGTTATGGTTGAAATGACAATAAAAGCGACTTGACTTGATCAGAACTGAACACAGTGCTCCAAGTGGGGTCTGACCAAGGTCTTCTATAGCTGTAAAACTACCTCATGGCTCTTGAACTCAATCCTACGGTTGATGAATGCCAACACAACATACACCTTCTTAACAACACTGTCAACCTGCACAGCAGCTTTGAGTGTCCTATGGACATGGACCCCAAGATCTCTCTGATCCTCCACACTGCCGAGGGTCTTGCCATTTATATTATATTCTGTCTTCAAATTGGACCTACCATAATGAACCACTTCACACTTATCGGGATTAAAGTCCATCTGCCACTTCTCAGCCCAAGTTTGCAACCTATCGATGTCCCGCTGTGACATCTGACAACCCTCCAGACTGTCCACAACACCCCCAACCTTTGTGTCATCAGCAAACTTACCCTTCTACTTCTTCACCCAGGTCATTTATAAAAATCGCAAAGAGGAGGGGTCCCAGAACAGATCCCTGTGGAACACCACTGGTCACCGACCTCCAAACACAATATGAAACATCTACAACCGCCCTTTGCCTTCTGTGGGCAAGCCAATTCTGGATTCACAGAGCAAGGTCTCCTTGGATCGCATGCCCCCTTACTTTCTGAAGGAGCCTTGCACGGGGAATCTTATCAAGTGCTTTACTGAAATCCATATACAGTACATCCACTGCTCTACTTTCATCAATGTGTTTTGTTACATCCTGAAAGAATTCAACCGGGCTCGTAAGGCACAACCTGCCCTTGACAAAACCATGCTGACTATCCCCAATCAGATTTTGTCTCTCCAAATGCTCATAAATCCTGCCTGTCAGAATCTTCTCCAACAACTTGCCCACCACTCACTGGTCTATAATTTCCTGGGTTATCTCTACTCCCTTTCTTGAACAAGGGAACAACATTTACAACCCTCCCGTCCTCTGGTACTTCTCCCGTCCCTATTGATGACGCAAAGATCCAGAGGCTCAACAATCTCCTCCCACACTTCCCAAAGTAGCCTGGGGTATATCCCATCCCGTCCCAGTGACTTATCTAACTTAATGCTTTTCAAAAGCTCAGCACATCTTTTTTCTTAATGTCTATACGCTCAAGTGTTTCAGTCCACTGTAAGTTATCCCCACAATTGCCAAGGTCTTTTTCCCTGGTGAATATTGAAGCAAATATTCATTAAGTGTCTCCGCTACCTCCTCTGACTCTACTGTCGCACCTGATTGGTCCTATTCTTTCATGGCTCATCCTCTTGTTCTTCACATACTTGTAGAATGCCTTGGGGTTTTCCTTAATCCTGCTCACCAAGGCCTTCTCATGGCACTTTCTGGCTCTCCTAATTTCCATTCTTAAGTTCCTTACTAACAACCTTGTAATTTCCTAGAGCTCTAACAGTGCCTAGTTTCTTGAACCTTTCATAAGCTTTTCTTTTCTTCTTAACTAGGTTTTCTACATCCTTTCTCCACCATGGTTCTTTTACCCTACCATCCTTTCCCTGTCTCAATGGAACATACCTATGCAGAACTCCATGTAAATGTTCCCTGATCATCTGCCACATTTCTGCTGTGCATTTTCCTGAGACCATCTGCTCCCAATTTATGCTCCGAAGTTCCTGCCAAATAGCATCATATTTCCCCCTACCACAATTAAATGTTTCACCAAGTTGTCTGCTCCTATCTCTCTCCATCGCTATGGTGAAGGAGGTAGAGTTGTGGTCACTACCTCCAAAATGTTCTACCACTGAGAGATCTGACACTTGACCAGGTTCATTTCCCAATACAGACTCTCCTCCAGTTGGCTTATCCACATAATGTGTCAGGAAACATTCCTGAACACACCTAACAAACTCCACCACATCTAAACCCCTTGTGCTAAGGAAATGCCAATCAATACTAGGAAAGTCTACCTGCTCCTTGGTATCCCTGTTACTGTTGGGTGGGGGGGTGTATAAAAAACACCCAGTAGAGTTATTGCCCCTTTCCTGTTTCTGACTTCCGCTCACACTGACTCAGTAGACAATCCCTCCATGACTTCCTCCTTTTGTAGGAATGTGGACTACAAATTACAACAGGAAATAGAAAAGGCTTGTCAGAAGGGCAGTGTTATGATAATTGTGGGGGATGTTAACATGTGAGTGGATTGGGAAAATCAGGTCGGCACTGGATCTCAAGAGAGAGAATTTGTAGAATGTCTGCGAGATGGCTTTTTAGAACAGCTTGTTGTTGAGCCCACTAGGGGATCAGCTGTACTGGATTGGGTATTGTGTAATGAACCGGAGGTGGTTAGAGAGATTGAGGTGAAGGAACCCTTAGGAGGCAGTGATCATAACATGATTGAATTCACTGTAAAATTTGAAAAAGAGAAGCTGAAATCTGATGTGTCGGTATTTCAGTGGAGTAAAGGAAATTACAGTGGCATGAGAGAGGAACTGGCCAAAGTTGACTGGAAAGAGACACTGGCGGGAAAGACGGCAAAGCAGCAGTGGCTGGGGTTTATGCGAGAAGTGCAAGACAGTTATATTCCAAAAAAGAAGAAATTTTCGAATGGAAAAAGGATGTAACCGTGGTTGACAAGAGAAGTCAAAGCCAAAGTTTAAGCAAAGGAGAGGGCATACAAGGAAGCAAAAACTAGTGGAAAGACAGAGGATTGGGAAGTTTTTAAAAGCTTACAAAAGGAAACTAAGAAGGTCATTAAGAGGGAAAGGATTAGCTATGAAAGGAAGCTAACAAATAATATCAAAGAGAATACTAAAAGCTTTTTCAAGTATATAAAGAGTAAAAGGCAGGTGAGAGTAGATATAGAACCGATAGAAAATGATGCTGGAGAAATTGTAATGTGAGATAAGGAGATGGCAGAGGAACTGAACGAGTATTTTGCATCAGTCTTCACTGAGGAAGACATCAGCAGTATACCGGACACTCAAGGGTGGCAGGGAAGAGAAGTGTGAGCAGTCACAATTACGACAGAGAAAGTACTCAGGAAGCTGAATAGGCTAAAGGTAGATAAATCTCCTGGACCAGATGGAATGCACCCTCGTGTTCTGAAGGAAGTAGCTGTGGAGATTGCAGAGGCATTAGCAATGATCTTTCAAAAGTCGATAGATTCTGGCATGGTTCCGGAAGACTGGAAGATTGCAAATGTCACTCCGCTATTTAAGAAGGGGGCAAGGAAGCAAAAAGGAAATTATAGACCTGTTAGCTTGACATCGGTGGTTGGGAAGTTTTTGAAGTCGATTGTCAAGGATGAGGTTACAGAGTACCTGGAGGCATATGACAAGATAGGCAGAACTCAGCATGAATTCCTTAAAGGAAAATCCTGCCTGACAAACCTATTACAATTTTTTGAGGAAATTACTGGTAGGCTAGACAAGGGAGACGCAGTGGATGTTGTATATTTGGATTTTCAGAAGGCCTTTGACAAGGTGCCACACATGAGGCTACTTAACAAGATGAGAGCCCATGGAATTACGGAAAAGTTACATACGTGGATAGAGCGTTGGCTGATTGGCAGGAAACAGAGAGTGGGAATAAAGGGATCCTATTCTGGTTGGCTGATGGTTACCAGTGGTGTTCCACAGGGCTCCGTGTTGGGGCCGCTTCTTTTTACATTGTACATCAACGATTTGGATTGTGGAATAGATGGTTTTGTGGCTAAGTTTGCTGATGATATGAAGATAGGTGGAGGGGCCGGTAGTGCTGAGGAAACGGAGAGTCTGCAGAGAGACTTGGATAGATTGGAAGAATGGGCAGAGAAGTGGCAAATGAAGTACAATGTTGGAAAGAGTACAGTTATGCACTTTGGCAGAAATAATAAATGGGCAGACTATTATTTAAATGGAGAAAGAATTCAAAGTTCGGAGATGCAACGGGACTTGGGAGTCCTTGTACAGGATACCCTTAAAGTTAACCTCCAGGTTGAGTCAGTAGTGAAGAAGGCGAATGCAATGTTGGCATTCATTTCTAGAGGAATAGAGTATAGGAGCAGGGACGTGATGTTGAGGCTCTATAACACGCTGGTGAGACCTCACTTGGAGTACTGTGGGCAGTTTTGGTCGCCTTATTTAAGAAAGGATGTGCTGATGTTGGAGAGGGTACAGAGAAGATTCACCAGAATGATTCTGGGAATGAGAGGGTTAACATATGAGGAACGTTTGTCCGCTCTTGGACTGTATTCCTTGGAGTTTAGAAGAATGAGGGGAGACCTCATAGAGACATTTTGAATGTTGAAAGGCATGGACAGAGTGGATGTGGCAAAGTTGTTTCCCATGATGGAGGAGTCTAGTATGAGAGGGCATGACTTAAGGATTGAAGGGTGTCCATTCAGAACAGAAATGCGAAGAAATTTTTTTAGCCAGAGGGTGGTGAATCTATGTAATTTGTTGCCACGGGCAGCAGTGGAGGCCAAGTCATTGGGTGTATTTAAGGCAGAGATTGATAGGTATCTGAGTAGCCAGGGCATCAAAGGTTATATGGTGAGAAGGTGGGGGAGTGGGACTAAATGGGAGAATGGATCAGCTCATGATAAAATGGCGGAGCAGACTCAATGGGCCAAATGGCCGATTTCTGCTCCATATCACTGTTTTGAAAGGGTGCCCCTCTATCCTAAGGCTGTCCCCTCTTGTCCTAGACTCTCCCACCATGGGAAACATCCTTTCCACATCTACTCTGTCTAGGCCTTTCAACATTTGAAAGGTTTCAATGAGATCCCCCACTCATCCTTCTGAATTCCAGCGAGTACAGATCCAGAGTTATCAAACCATTCCTCATATGATAACCCTTTCATTCCCAGAATTATCCTTGTGAACCTCCTCTGGACCCTCTCCAATGCCAGCACATCTTTTCTAAGATGAGGGGCCCAAAACTGTTCACAATACTAAAGGTGAGGCCTCACCAGTGCCTTATAAAGCCTCAGCATCACATCCGTGCTCTTGTATTCTAGACCTCTTGAAATGAATGCTAACATGGCATTTGCCTTCCTCACCATCGACTCAACCTGCAAGTTAACCTTCAGGGTGTTCTGCACAAGGACTCCCAAGTCCCTCTGGATTTTCTCCCTGTTTAGAAAATAGTCTGCACATTTATTTCTACGACTAAAGTGCATGACCGTGCATTTTTCAACATTGTATTTCATTGGCCACTTTCTTTCCCATTTTCCTAAACTGTCTAAGTCCTTCTGCATCCTACCTGCCCCTCCACCAATCTTCGTGTTATCTGCAAACTTGGCGACAAAGCCATCTATTCCATTATCTAAATCATTGATATACAACATAAAAAGAAGTGGCCCCAACACCGACCCCTGTGGAACACCACTAGTCACTGGCAGCCAACCAGAAAAGGATCCTTTTATTCTAATTCACTGCCTCCTACCAATCAGCCAATGCTCTAACCATGTTAGTAACTTTCCTGTAATCATGGGCTCTTAACTTGGTAAGCAGCCTCATGTGTGGCACCTTGTCAAAGGCCCTCTGAAAGTCCAAATATACAACATCTACCGCATTCCCTTTATCTATCCTACTTGTAATCCCCTCAAGGAATTCCAACAGGTTCGTCAGGCAGGATTTTTCCTGAAGGAAACCATGCTGACTTTGTACTATCTTGTCCTGTGTCACAAAGTACTCCATCACCTCATCCTTAACAATTGACTCTAACATCCTCCCAACCACTGAGGTCAGGCTAACTGGTCTATAATTTACTTTCTGCTGTCTTCCTCCTTTCCTAAAGAGTGGAGAGACATTTGCAATTTTCCAGTCCTCTGGAACCATGCCAGAGTCCAATGATTTTTGAAAGATCATTTCTAATGACACCACAATCTCTAACATTACTTCTTTCGGAACCCTAGGGTGCAGTTCATCTGCTCCGGGTGCCCTATGTACCTTTAGGTCTCACCTACCACCCCACCAGCCTCCGGGTCCAACATATTATTCTCCGTAACTTCCGCCACCTCCAACGGGATCCCACCACTAAGCACATCTTTCCCTCCCCCCCCCTGCATTCCGCAGGGATCGCTCCCTACACAACTCCCTTGTCCATTCGTCCCCCCCATCCCTCCCCACTGATCTCCCTCCTGGCACTTATCCGTGTAAGCGGAACAAGTGCTACACCTGCCCTTACACTTCCTCCCTTACCACCATTCAGGGCCCCAGACAGTCCTTCCAGGTGAGGCAACACTTCACCTGTGAGTCGGCTGGGGTGATATACTGCGTCTGGTGCTCCCGATGTGGCCTTTTATATATTGGCGAGACCCGACGCAGACTGGGAGACCGCTTTGCTGAACATCTACGCTCTGTCCGCCAGAGAAAGCAGGATCTCCCAGTGGCCACACATTTTAATTCCACATCCCATTCCCATTCTGACATGTCTATCCACGGCCTCCTCTACTGTAAAGATGAAGCCACACTCAGGTTGGAGGAACAACACCTTATATTCCGTCTGGGTAGCCTCCAACCTGATGGCATGAACATCGACTTCTCTAACTTCCGCTAAGGCCCCACCTCCCCCTCGTACCCCATGTGTTACTCATTTTTATGCACACATTCTTTCTCTCACTCTCCTTTTTCTCCCTCTGTCCCTCTGAATATACCTCTTGCCCATCCTCTGGGTCACCCCCCCCTTGTCTTTCTTCCCGGACCTCCTGTCCCATGATCCTGTCGTATCCCCTTTTGCCTATCACCTGTCCAGCTCTCGGCTCCATCCCTCCCCCTCCTGTCTTCTCCTATCATTTTGGATCTCCCCCTCCCCCTCCAACTTTCAAATCTCTTACTCACTCTTCCTTCAGTTAGTCCTGACGAAGGGTCTCGGCCTGAAACGTCGACTGCACCTCTTCCTATAGATGCTGCCTGGCCTGCTGCGTTCACCAGCAACTTTGATGTGTGTTGCTTGAATTTCCAGCATCTGCAGAATTCCTGTTGTTTACCTTTAGGTCTTTCAGCTTTTTGAGCACCTTCTCTCTTGTAACAGTAACTGCACCCATTTCTCTTCCTTCACAGACTGCAACATCAGGGATATTGCTAGTGTCTTCTACAGTGAAGACTGACGCAAAATACTCATTTAGTTCATCAGCCATCTCCTTGTCCCATATTATTATTTCTCTTGCCTCATTTTCTAGCGGTCTTACATCCACTCTCATTTCTCTTTTATTTTTAAAATACTTGAAAAAACTTTTACTACCTTGATTTCATATTTAATCTTTTCCCTTCTAATGAGTTTTAGTTGCTCTCTGTAGTTTTTTAAAAGCTTCCCAATCCTCTATCATGCTACTAATTTTTGCTTTATTGTATGCCCTTTCTTTTGCTTTTACAATATCTTTGTCTTCCCGTGTCAGCCACAGTTGTACTATTTTACCATTTGAGTAATTCTTCATTTTTGGAATACACATGTCCTGCACCTTCCTCATTTTTCCCAGAAACTCACACCATTGCTGCTCTGCTGACATCCCTGCCAGCAGCTCCTTCCAATTTACTTTGGCCAACTCCTCTCTCATACCACTGTAATTTCCCTTACTCCACTGAAATACTGCTACATCAGACTTTACTTTCTTCCTATCAAATTTCAAGTTGAACACAATCATATTGTGATCGCTGGTTCCTAAGGATTCTTTTACCTTAAGCTCCCTAATCACCTCCAGTTCATTGCATAACAGCCAATCCACTATAGCTGATCGACAAACTGCTCTAAAAAGTAATCTCTTAGGCATTCAACAAACTCACTCTCTTGACATCCATTACCAACCTGACTTTCCCCAATCACCCTGCATGTTAAAATCTCCCATGACTCCCATAACATTGCCCTTTTGTACTTTTATTCAGTTCGTAGAATTCTGTTGATGCTGCTGACAGGCCACGTACAATGGACAAGCGCTCTCAAAGCTCCCATTTTAAATAACCGCCGCCAACCTGCGAGAAATCCCTCGTGGTAAAGCTCTGTTGACGCTGCTGGTTGGCCACACACAATTCAGTTGTTCTGATTAAGTTATCCCAGAGCTAGAGGCAGTTCACAAAAGACTGGAGGCATAAATAGACTTACAAAATAGCTACCTCCATTCCTGCAACCACATGCTAAGAATAAAGACTTCTCCTTTATCGATTTCCACTGCCCTTGGCTCATTCTTTTCAATGATTTGTTCTTTCTGGCCAATAGCTTGTCATGAGCTTTTCAATGAGGTTGCACAGGTGATTGATGAAGGTAGTGTTGAGGATGTTGTAAGGTGATTAACAAAGTCCCTCATGGGAGCCTCCTCCGGAATATTGAGATCCATGGTGAACTGGCTATTTGGATTCAGACCTGGCTGATCCATAGAAAACAGGGGATGTGGAAGTCTGTAATTAGCAGTGTTCTGCAGAGATCGGTACTGAGACCCCTGCTGTTTGTGATGTAAATAAATGCCCTGGATGAAGGTATAGATGGGTTGGGAGTATGCTTGCAGATGATACGAAGATCAGAGGTGTTGTGGATCATGTAGAAGACTGGCAAAAGAGATGATGGGTGCCTGGGGTGGTGGTAGAGGCAGATACATTATGGACTTCTAGAACATAGAACATCGATACCTACAGCATATTACAGGCCCTTTGGCCCACAATGTTGTGCCAACCACATAACTTACTCTAGAAACTGCCTAGAATTTCCCTACCGCATAGCCCTCTATTTTTCTAAGCTCCATGTACCTATCTAAGAGTCTCTTAAAAGACCCTGTTGTATCTGCCTCTAGCACCATCGCTGGCAGTGC
Organism: Mobula hypostoma; assembly: GCF_963921235.1. Lineage (NCBI taxonomy): Eukaryota > Metazoa > Chordata > Chondrichthyes > Myliobatiformes > Myliobatidae > Mobula > Mobula hypostoma. The sequence continues at coordinate 201,240,272 of NC_086100.1, read as the reverse complement.
ATTCCGTGCATCCACTACTCTGTGTAAAAAACTTACCCCTGACATCTCCTCTGTACCTATTTCCAAACACCTTAAAACTGTGCCCTCTCGTGTTAGCCATTTCAGCCCTGGGAAAAAGCCTCTGACTATCCACACGATCAATGCCTCTCAACATCTTATACACCTATATCAGGTCACCTCTCATCCTCCGTCACTCCAGCAGCTCACTCTGATCCACGTAATTCTGCAACTGCCCTCAACGGCCCATTCCATCACCCCATCCGAGCCGGTCTGCAGCGGTTCCACATCCTCGTCACGTCTCGCACTCCCCTCAGCTTTGTGCCATCCACAGACTGGAGATATGATACATAATTAACTCCTCCAAATCATTATGGTGTCTGGAGAAGAGCTGCTGTCCCAGCACGATCGCTGTGGTAAGCCATGCTTGTCACCCAGAATGGGACCATTTCCTTCTTTCAGTTCTCTCTGCATATCAGTCTGATCTGCTTTCAGACCAAATGCCCTCCTCTTTCTTAACAAAGGATATGAGGCATTGCTGATGGGCAATAGAATTGTTGATGTGTAGGGAACTTGCAGTGGAACTTGTTCAGCCAGTTTGGATGGAGGAGGTGTCATCTGGTCAGGGGTATCTTGTATATGTAGTTGATAAGCCTTTTCACACTGAAGGTCAGTCATTTGTCATAATTGTACACTCCAACTTTTCATGTGGGACCTAATATAAAGGTTTCTTAAAGTCCAGACACATCTCATCCATTGGTTCCTACTCATCTGTTCTGCAAGTTACACCTCAAACAATGCAAGTCGACTGGTTGAGAATGATCGGCTTTTCATCAACTAGAATTCCCAGTGCTGTGTGGTTACCCCTTTGAGAGAAGCCCCAGCTCACTGTCACTGTCTGACACTCCCTCCCAGTGCTGTGTAGTTACCCCTTTGAGAGAAACACTTCGCAATTAATCAGGTTTTCTCATGTCTGTGATCCTACTACAGTGAAATCTCTTCAAAGGATGCCTGTGCTGAATAAAACTTCTCTTTAATGGGAGTTCAGTGATATTGTTTCTTTCTGCGCCCTCTGTGATCTCTGCAGCCCCTGACCATGTTTCCATCCAGACCCATCACCACAGACTTCACCCCCCTCCCCCCGTTCTGACTTCACCTGTCACCGACCACCTTACCGTGTCTCCTCCCCTCCCACCACCTTCTTATGCCGACTTCTCATCCTCCTTTCCAGTCCTGAAGAAGGATCTCAGCCTGAAACATCGACTGTTCTGTCAATACTGCCTGACCTGTTGCATTCATTCAGTACTTTGTGTATGTTGCTTTGAATTCTTCCACCGCTGATGTGAGGCTGACCAGTCTGTTCTCTCTCAATTTGCTTTTTTCAAACCTTGGCATTAGATTCGCAACTCTCCAATACAGGGTCCAAAGCCTGTTGGAGAACAGCCACCAATCCATCATGTGAGAGTGTGGAACGAGATGCCAGTGCAAGTGGTGGGTGCGGGCTCGATTTCAACGTTTAAGAGAAGTTTGAATGGGTACATGGATGCTGAGGGTATGGAGGGCTATGGTCTGGGTTCAGGACAATGGGAGTAGGCAGTTTAAATGGTTCAGCATGGACTAGATGGGCTGAAGGGCCTGTTTCTGAGCTGTAATTTTCTATGACACTGATTCAATTCCTTTCAGTTCCTTTCTCTTGCTGGGTTCTCAATTTCCTTGCACTTGTGGGAGCTTATTTGCATCTTGCATCATTCAGACAGAACCGAAGTACCTGGGCAGTGGGGTTCAATTCTCTGTGGAGTCAGTACGTTCTGCTTTCATTTCCTGCCACATTCGGAAGACCTACAAGTTAGGGTTAATAAATTGTGGGCACCGGAGGCACGGCCACACTTGCAGGCTGCCCTGCCCCCAGCACTTGGGCTGTATTGGTCATTGACACAAAGACTGCGTTTCAGTGTGTTTCTATGTAAAGGATAATCTAATCTTTAATTGGTCTGCTATTTCTGTCTTCCTCCGTTTGAAGCTCCCACATGTCCACTCACCCGGTGTAAGTGTTGAAGGTCCTGGATCAAGACTGACACGGGAGACGTGTTTGTCACTCCACACCGTCCAGGCACTGACTTGAGATCTTCGGGTCTGTATAGCAAATGCCGCCCGTGCTCAGCCTCCCCCAGGTGCTCGATGACGTAAGTCCGATTACTGAGAACAATCAGAGCGCTGGCGAAGGGAGAAAAGACTCTGATCAACTGAACTCTGTACATCCCAGTTGTTAGACAGCGAGTACCCCAGCCCTGTGTCCACACTGCTGGGCCGTGACACAGCGAGACCCCTTCTCACAACAGAGACAGAGACGCATCAGCAGCTTTACCTGAGTCCCGAGCAGGTGCTGGCTGAGACCGTAGATCCTGAGAAGCCTCGGACGGAGCCCTCGTAGTAGCACTGAGACTGTGGGGAGAGATTGAAATGTCAGCATTTCGAGAAAACTCAGTAACAAGGCAGGTTCTGCTCCAGCTCCTTGTCAACATCAACACCTCAGAGTCTCTGACTATTTTTGAAGTGATAAAGGTGATTGATCAGGATGAGGATAGAGGATTGGAAGTGGTAGGGGGATTCGGAAGATTAAGCTACAGGGGATCCACAGTAGATGAATTGAAAGTTGGCCTGGCCATAGAATATAGGAAGGAAGCGATGAAGGGTCTTCATCTGACTGGAGCTTTGTGAGCATGGATCAGTGCTGGGTCCTCTGTGAGATATTTAAATAATTTGGACTAAAATGCTGATGAGCTCAGTAGTAAATCTGCAGATGCACAAAGATAGGTGATGTTGTGGATAGTGAAGAACAGAGGTCTGAGCACCAACCCCTGAGGTACAACTCTTGCTGCATACTTCCAGTCACCAGCACGACTCTCTGCACCCATCACCCGTCACCAGCCCACTGTGGATCCAGTTTGCCACCCTTGTCAAACCCTTTGGGCCTTGTCCCTCTGGGCCAGTGGACCATATGCGATCTTACTAAAAGCCTTCCTAAAGTCATTGGGCTGCCTTCATCGATCTCCTTAGTTAGCTCCTAGTTAGCTCCTGAGATTAGTGAGATGTGATCTCCCCCACACAAAACCATGCTGACTGCTAATCAGTCCATCTGAACAAAGTTCTTGTCCCTCAGAATTTTCTACAACTCCCCCACCTTACCTTCCTTACCTCCCTATTAGGCTCCGGGTTTAATCCTACAGCCCCGTCTGAGAAAGAGAACAACAGAGGCTTCACTCTAATCTCCTGGTATCTCACCCGTTCCTCATCAGTAAACTTCCAGCCACTAAGGCAAGAGAACTTTACAGTGGAGAACAAGCTGAAGCCATTGTAACTGATGGCTAAAAAGTGGGTGAAGTTTGGAACTCAGCCTGACCCCGGCACTCTGGCAGCGAGCAGAGAGCAGGGCAAAACAAAACCCCCCTCAGTGCCTCGACACAAAGATGAATGTCAGTACCGAGAGCTTGCCAAGTCCACTCACCGGTTCCTTATCCTGCTCTGTCACCAGAGACCCATCCAAATCGTAGTGTGAGACCTGGAAGCCTCTCGGCAAGAGGACACTGTAGCAGAGAAACAGAAAAGAAGAAGCTGTCACCGAGATGCCTCATCAACCGTGGAATGGCAGTGCCCTCAGCAGATCGCAGATCGCAGATCGCAACTGCACCAGCCAGGGGGGCTGGAGTTTTATCCCCACACATGGGACGTGCTGCACTTTGAGAGATTTAATGTCAGGAGAAAGCGTTCTGTAAACGTCCGGACCATTAATAATGTTGAACTTGGGTGCCAAGTCCATTGCTCTCTGAAACTGACAATGCACAGTAAAGGAGGATATCACGTTTGGGGTACTGAGTAAAAGATTTAGGAAGTCATGTTGAAACTGTGTAAAAGTTTGGTTAGGCCGTGCTTGGAGTATTGTGTGCAATTCTAGTCACCCGATTACAGGAAGGATGTAAAGCTTTTGAGGGGTTGCAGGATTTTGCCTGGATTAGAGGGTATGGTCTAAAAGGAGAGGTTGGACAAAGATATTATTTTTTCTGGAGTGGTGGAGCTGAGGGGAGATCTGATAGAGGTTCATGCATAGGGTAAACAATCATCATCTTTTGCCCAGGGTTGAAATAGCTAATATCTGAGGGAATACATTTCAGGTGAGAGAGGGCAAGCTTACAGGAGATGTGCAAGAGAAGTTTGTTTTTTGACACCAGAGGGAGCCTTGCAACAAGTAGTGATGTTTGAGAGACTGTTGGACAGACGTGTGAATATACAGGACAGGAGGAGTATGACTCTTGTACAGGCAGAATAGATTTAGTTTAATTTGGTATAGGCATTATGCATGAAGAGAGAAGGATAAGCTTTATTTCTCATTCTGTATGTACATTGAAACATCGAAACACAGTGAAATGTGTCGTTTTGTGTCAAATCAGATCAGTGAACATGGTGTTGGGCAGCTTGCAGGTGTTATCACACTGCAGGCACTAATCTAGCCTGCCCACAACTCACTAACCCACACCCGCACCCACATGTCCAGAGGAATCCCACACAGGCACAGAGAGAACTTCCTTACAGGCAGTGGTGGGAATTGAACCCTGTTTGGCATTAAACTAACTGCACATTACAGTGCTGCCGTAACTTGTTACTCCTCTCCGTTGTCTGTGATTGACGTGATCTCCCAATCCCCCACCTCTTTCCGCACTAGCGTACCATGGGGGTCCTGGCACTGAGCCCAGCACAAGGGGGGTGGGGGGCACTTGGTGGCTCCACTTACAGCCGGGTAGCTGACAGAAATGGGCAGGGTGGGCTTCTCCAGGACCTCTCCAACAGAAATGCGAAGACTCACTCACGTGTTCCTGCTGAGATCCAGCATTAGGTGCTCCCCCGCGAGCTCCACCAGGATGCTGATGTGTTTTGGGTAGCTGCCCTGTGCGGGGATAAAGAAGATGGTGACCGGACTATGATCTGCTCGTGGTTGCTCCTCGCTATGTGGTCAAGCAGGAGCCAAATCTGCCCTCACTCAGCATCCACCCATGCAACTGAGGCTGTTCTGCCCATCCATACCATGTTTTCCCTTCTAACCTGCTCAGAGCTGTAATGGTATTCCCATATTCTGGCAGTTCCTCAGGTAACTGAAGTAAAGGATTCTGGAATTATTATGCTGCAAGAGGCCATTCAGTCTATCGAGTTTATGATGGCTGCTGGTAACAGATTCCTGTCACATATATTGGCCCCCCTCTTTCCTCACAACCCTCTCTGGTACCCATTCCGACATTTCCATTTCGACAATGTGGTTCTGCATCCCTACAGATGGTGATCAGTGTCCTTTCCACCTCAACCGAATCTTCTCATAACCTGCAGACAGCGCAGCCTGCATCCCCTTCTGGTCATTGTGCTCTGAAAAGGATGTGACGTTCAGCAGAGGTGCAGAAAATCTCACCAAGGAGGTTCTGGGGATCAGGGGTTTCACACAACAGAGAATATTACAGCACCTGACAGGTCCTTTGGTCGACATTTTAACCTACTTCCTTGTACACGTGCCTATCTATGAGATTCTTCAATGTCCCGAATGCATCTGTCTCTACCATCACTCCTGGCAGTGCGTTCCACCACGCTCTGTGTAAAGAACTTGCCTCTGACATCCCCACCTACACTTTAAAATTATGCCCCCTCCTATTAACCATTTCTGCCCTGGGAAAGTGTCACTGGCTGTCCACTCGATCTATGCCTTTCACCATCTTGCACAGTTCACCTCTATCAGTCACCTCTCATCCTCCACTCCAAAGAGAAAAGCCCTACCTCACTCCACCTACGCTCTCTAATCCAGGCAGCATACTGGCAAATCTCCTCTGCACCCTCTCGAAAGCTTCCATTTCCTTCCTTTAATGAGGCAACCGGGACTGTACACAACTTTCTACACACGATCTAACTATGGTTGATATAGAAGTTAGACTGAACCTTGTAACTGGGCTACCTACACTGAGGAGTTTGCTTGCACTCTCACACCCTCCCTAAAGCACTGAGACCACAACTGAATGCAGTTTGGTGAACTAACCACAGATATATAAAGTTCAATCAAAATCTGTGGTTCGTGGGGCCGGCTGGTGGCGCAATGACATCAGTGCTGGACTCCAGAACGAAAGTTCCCAGGTTCGAATCCAGTCGGGGCCGCTCCCGAGAACGCTTTCCATCCGTACCAGGTTGAGTGTCGAGGTTGCAACTCGACCTCGTAAAATAAAAAAGGGAAAAATACTGCGAAATGTCTGTGTGAGGATTGGCTCGCCACACAGTCTCTCTCTCACTCTAAGCCTTGTAAAGGCATGAAAAAGATATCATCCCGCCAACATCGCACACGCACGCATGGACGTACAAAAAAATAAATCTGCAGTTGGTGCTGTGAATGCATTTGACCCAGCACAGGAAAGAAAATGCTTGTGCCTTCCTGCTTCCAGCCACACTACAAATCAGAAATACCGATGGCCAGTGCAGGAGGTACGGCCATAATCATGGGTATTTGTATTGTGTGCACGAGTCTAAATGGCATGGGGAGCATGCTGAGATGGGTTCAGAATAATGTACATAAAATTCTGGAGGAGCTCATCAGATCAGACAGCACCTATGGAAAGGAATAATCTATTCTGGAAGTATCCGGGGCAGAGTTCTGTCAAGTGCTAAGTGAAACTGTGACTCATAACAAGGGATCCACTGGGGAAGAGTGATCATAATATGATAGAATTTAATATTCACCTTTGAGAGGAGGGAACTCTGAAACTGCTTCTTAAGCTTAATTAAGTCAATTAGAATGGGACAAAGGCAGATTCGCTACACGTACGGTACCATGCACGTGTCTTAGGGTAGGGTGCCTAAGAACTTTGCACAGTTCTGTGTCAACGTGGAGCAATGAGTGAATTTGTAAATCTGGCGGGAACAAAGGATGTTTAGAATGGCAAGAGTGGAGCACTGTGGGACAGGTGGCAGAGAAGGAGTGCCGGGGTGGGGGTGGCGCAGGTGCAGGTACACCCAGCACAAAGACACCAACCAAGGCCATTTGATTCCAAACAATTGGTTTATTGATCACTACAGAATGTCTCTCTGGAGCTTCTCATTCCTTCTCCTCTTCTTTCCTCTTTTCCCACTGTGATTCCCCTTCCCACTCTTGGTCCACAATAGAGACCCATGTCAGAATCAGGTTTATCATCACTCACATATGTCGTGAATTTTGATTTTTTTTTTTGCAGCAGTACAGTGCAAGACATGAAATTACTACAGTACTGTGAAAAAGTCTTAGGCGTCCTAGCCAAGTATATGTGCCTAAGATCTTTGCACAGAACTGTAAACTAAAAACATAAGTCACAGATTATTTGTGCAGAGTGTTGAGGAGCTATCTCATAAATCATAGCAAAGAAGTATTCCGTCAAGGAAATAAAGACTTGATGAGAAAAATGATTCAGTTATGGCTAACAGAAAAATTGGGATGGTATAAAACTGTAAAAATGTGTAAGATGTTTCAAAGAGTTGGGTTAGGGCAGAAAGTTGGGAAAACAGACATCAGGCAAAGATAATTAAATGTAACAAAGGCAAAAACAGTTGACAATGAAACTAAAAAGGTGGCAATTCCTCTCATTTAGGCTGTTTTTCACAGAGATAGGCTTGTGTAACTTACTGAACCATGGTTGCACAGAGCTGTCTTTACATTTCCGCCAGCTCTTGGCCGTGCATCAGGACGGCTGTTCTGTGAATGTCTCTGCAGCTAAGTTAGTCGGACAGTGGCCCGGTGGAGATCACACCGCCCAACCGTGGAACCCCAGCAATGAATTACCTGCAATGAGGCGGCCAAACTCCGCTTCCTCTTCCCGGACACAACACACGGGAATATGAATCTGTAATCCGTCAGCTCCTCGAAAAGCTGCTCCGCGCGCTCCACGTGTAATTGATCTGCTGCTTAAAATACAAAGGGAAGATCACTTCACTGAGTATACATCATTGACATTCTGTGCAGTCCCATTTGGTGAAATGGTGACCTCAGTGTCTGGGAGGTGTGAGCGGACAGATGAAATGTTAAACCCAGGGCCACTTAATAAGCTCAAAGTAAATTTATTATCAAAGTACATACACCATATGTCACCATATATAGCTCTGAGATTCTTTTTCCTGCAGGCATTCACAATACGAAGGGTGATTGATAGGTTTGTGGCCTGAGGTAGAAGGAGATGAGTTATACAGCTCTCGTTACATGCTTGTGTAGTTCAACTCTTTGAGTGAGAATGCAGAAAGTTTGAAGTTAATAACATCTCTTTCTTTCTTAGGCAATGAACTTATCAATCACCCTGCTGTGGACCACTTTCTGGGGGTCCAAGATGCCGACTTCTACAAAGAAGGGATCCGTATGCTCCACGACTGCTGGACTAAGTGTGTAAATGTAGGAAAAATAAATGTGCTAGGTTTTCTAAAATTGACTCCTTCTACTTTAGGCCACAAACTTATCAATCACCCCTTGTAAGTCCAAGAAACACAACAGAATCAACAAAAGACCACACCCAGCAGAAAGGACAAATAACAAATGTGCAAAAGACAGCTGAGCAAATAGTAAAGAAAAATAATAACAATAAGTAAATAAGCAATAAGTATCAAGAACATGAGATGAAAAGTGATTGAGAGTGAGTTTATAGGTTGTGGGAACAGTCCAGTGATGGGGCAAGTGAAGTTAATCCCTGCTGGTTCAAGAGCCTGATGGTTGAAGGGTAATAACTAGAAACCATAGAAACCATAGAAAAACTACAGCACAGAAATAGGCCTTTTGGCCCTTCTTGGCTGTGCCGAACCATTTTCTGCCTAGTCCCACTGACCTGCACACGGACCATATCCCTCCATACACCTCCCATCCATGTATCTGTCCAATTTATTCTTAAATGTTAATAAAGAACTGGCATTTACCACCTCGTCTGGCAGCTCATTCCATACTCCCACCCACTCTCTGTGTGAAAAAGCCCCCCCCCCCAATGTTCCCTTTAAACTTTTCCCCCCTCACCCTTAACCCATGTCCTCTGGTTTTTTTCTCCCCTTTCCTCAGTGGAAAAAGCCTGCTTGCATTCACTCTATCTATACCCATCATAATTTTATATACCTCTATCAAATCTCCCCTCATTCTTCTACGCTCCAGGAAATAAAGTCCTAACCTATTCAACCTTGCTCTGTAACTGAATTTCTCAAGTCCCGGCAACATCCTTGTAAACCTTCTCTGCACTCTTTCAACCTTATTTATATCCTTCCTGTAATTTGGTGACCAAAACTGAACTCAATACTCCAGATTCAGCCTCACCAATGCCTTATACAACCTCATCATAACATTCCAGCTCTTATACTCAATACTTTGATTAATAAAGGCCAATGTACCAAAAGCTCTCTTTACGACCCTATCTACCTGTGACACCACTTTTAGGGAATTTTGTATCTGTATTCCCAGATCCCTCTGTTCTACTGCACTCCTCAGTGCCTTACCATTAACCCTGTATGTTCTACCTTGGTTTGTCCTTCCAACGTGCAATACCTCACACTTGTCTGTATTAAACTCCATCTGCCATTTTTCAGCCCATTTTTCCAGCTGGTCCAAGTCCCTCTGCAGGCTCTGAAAACCTTCCTCACTGTCTACTACACCTCCAATCTTTGTATCATCAGCAAAATTGCTGATCCAATTTACCACATTATCATCCAGATCATTGATATAGATGACAAATAACAGTGGACCCAGCACTGATCCCTGTGGCACACCACTAGTCACAGGCCTCCACTCGGAGAAGCAATTCTCTACTATCACTCTTTGGCTTCTTCCATTGAGCCAATGTCTAATCCAATTTACCACCTCTCCATGCGACTGAATTTTCCTAACAAACCTCCCATGCGGGACCTGAACCTGGTGGCGTGAGTCCTGTCATTCCTGTACCTCCTTCCTGATGGCAGCAGTGAGAAGAGATCATGGCCTTGATGATGGATGCTGCTTTCCTGCAACAGCATTCCATGTAGCTGTGCTCAATGGTGGGGAGGGCTTTACCTCTGATGGACTGAGCTGTATCCACTGCTTTTTGTAGGATTTTCCATTCAAAGGCATTGGTGTTTCCATACCAGGCTGTGATGCAGCCAGTCAATATACCCCCCACCACACATCAATAGAAGTTTGTCAATGCCAAATCTTTGTAAACTTCCAGGGAAGTAGAAGCTTCATAATTGCAGTTCATGCTGGGCACAGGACAGATCCTCCAAAATAACAACACTGACAAACTGAAAGTTTCTGACCCTCCCCACCTCTGATCCTCTGATGATGAGTGACTCATGGACCTCTGGAGTCATTCTCCTGAAGCCAATAACAAGCTTCTTATTCTTGCTGACTTTGAGTGAGATGTTGCTGTGGCACCACTCAGCCAGATTATCAATCTCCCTCCTACGTGCTGATTCAACACCACCTTTGATTCAGCCTACAACAGTGGTGTCATCAGCAAACTTAAATATGGCTGAGCACACAGTCGTAAGTGTAAAGTGAGTAGAGCACACAGCCTTGTGGTGCTTCTGTGCTGATGGAGATCGGGAGGTGATGCTGTTGCCAATCTGAACAGACTAGGGTCTGCATTTCAGGAAATTGAGGATCCAGTTGCACAAGGATATATTAAGACCCAGTTCTTGAAGCCTCTTGATTAGTTTTGAGAGGATGATGGTATTGAATGTTGAGCTGTTGTCAATAAAGAGCATCCTGATGTATGCATCTATGCTGTCCAGATATTCCAGGGTTGAGTGAAGAGCCAAAAAAGTGGCATCTGCTGTGGACCTGTTGTGCTGATAGACAAATTGAGCAAATCCAACTCATTTCTGAGGCAAGAGTTCAAATGTTCCAACACTAAAAGCTCTCAAAGCACCTCATCACATTGGAGTACAGCGAATCACTGAAATCTCAATTGCTTCATCACATTCGAATACAGTGAATAGACAAACTCTCAAACCGCTTCATCACATTGGAGTACAGTGAATCACCGAGGTCTCGAAGCACCTCCTCACATTCAGAGCTACTGGACAATAATCATTGTAGCAGGTCACCACATTCCTCTTTGCACCAGTATAATTAAAGCCTGCTTCATGCAGGTAGGTAGCACAGACTGTCAAAATGAGCTGTTTAAGATCCAGCCAGTTGACCATCACAGGCCGTTAGGACTCGGACAGTGCGAGGTGCTTTCTGTGGGTTCACCCTCCTGAGGCTGCTCGCATGTTGGTCTCAGAGACTGAAATCACAGGGTCATCGGAGGATGTGGGTAAGTTCCAAAGCTCGAACTTAAAAGTACATTTATTATCAAAGTATGTATATCTTATTGAACCTTGAGATTTGTCTCTTAACAAGCAGCCGTGAAACAAAGAAACCCAAGTGCTCTGAGAGCTCGGTGATTCACTGTAATCCAATGTGATGGTTCATATTCTGCATGGAGGTCAGTGACCAGTGGAGTGCCTCAGGGATCTGTTCTGGGACCCCTCCTCTTCGTGATTTTTATAAATGACCTGGATGAGGAAGTGGAGGGATGGGTTAGTAAATTTGCTGATGACACAATGGTTGAGGGTGTTGTGGATAGTGTGGAGGGCTGTCAGAAGTTACAACGGGACATTGATAGGATGCAAAGCTGGGCTGAGAAGTGGCAGATGGAGTTCAACCCAGGTAAGTGTGAGGTGGTTCATTTTGGTAGGTCAAATATGATGACAGAATATAGCATTAATGGTAAGACTCTTGGCAGTGTGAAGGATCAGAGGGATCTTGGGGTCCGAGTCTATAGGACACTCAAAGCTGCTGTGCAGGTTGACTCTGTGGTTAAGAAGGTATACGGTGTATTGGCCTTCATCAATCGTGGGAATGAGTTTAGGAGCCGAGAGGTAATGTTGCAGCTATATAGGACCCTGGTCTGACCCCACTTGGAGTACTGTTCTCAGTTCTGGTTGCCTCACTATAGGAATGATGTGGAAATCATAGAAAGAGTGCAGAGATTTCAAGGATGTTGCCTGGATTGGGGAGCATGCCTTATGAGAATAGGTTGAGTGAACTCGGCCTTTTCTCCTTGGAGCGACAGAGGATGAGAGGTGACCTGATAGGGGTGTATAAGATGATGAGAGGCATTGATTGTGTGGATAGTCAGAGGCTTTTTCACAGGGCTGAAATGGCTAACGTGAAAGGACACCGTTTTAAGGTGCTTGGAAGTAGGTACAGAGGAGAAGTCAGGGGCAAGTTTTTTACGCAGAGAGGGCTGAGTGCCAGCAGCAGTGGTGGAGGCGGATACGATAGGATCTTTTAAGAGAGTCCTGGACAGGAACATGGAGCTTAGAAGAATAGAGGGCTATGGGTATCCCTAGGTAATTTCTAAAATCTGGACATTTTCGACATAGCTTTGTAGTCCAAAGGGCCTGTGTTGTGCTGTAGGTTTTCTATGTTTCTGTGTTTCTCAAAGAACCGATAAAAAAAGACCGTCGAACATCCAGTGTTCAGAGAGAAATGAAAACAAATCATGCAAACAATAACCGCTAGCAAATAGTGTACTGAACTGAAGTTTACAAAGAGAGTCCGGCAGACATAATTCTTAAATATATCCGTTGACTTGGCCTCCACAGATTCATCACCCTCTGGCTAAAGAAATTCCACTTCATCTCCGTAGTGAAAGGCTGTCCCTCAGTTCTGAGGCTGTGTCCTCTGGTCTTAGACTGACTGACTATAGGAAGCATACTCTCCACCTTAGCTCTGTCGAGGCCTTTCAACAAGATGTCAATCAGGTCACTGCTCATTCTTCTGAAGCTCAGTGAGTAGAGGCACAGAGCCATCAAAAACTCCTCACGTGACAAGCCTTTCAATCCTGGAATCATGTTCATGAACCTCCTTTGAACCCTCTCCAGTTTCAGCATATCCTTTCTAAGATAAGGGGCTCAAAACTGCTCACAATACTACAAGTGAGGCCTCACCAGTGCTTTATAAAGCCTCAACATTACGTCCTTGCTTTTATATTCTAGTCCTCTTGAAATGAATGCTAACATCGCATTTGCGTTCCTCAGCACCAACTCAACCTGAAAATTAATCTTCAGGGTATCCTGCACAAGGACTCCTAAATCCCTTTGCACCTCATATTTTTGAAATTTCCCTCCATTTATGAAAAATAATCTATTCTTTTATTTCTTCTATCAAAGTGCATGACCATACACTTCCCAGCACAGTATTCCATCTGCCATTTCTTTGCCTATTCTCCTAATCTGTCTAAAACCTTCTGTAGCCTCTCTGCTTCTTCAAAACTACCAGCCCTTCCACGTATCTTTATATAGTATGCAAACCTGGATAGAAAGCCATCAATTCCATCAACCAAATCATTAACATGTTGCGTAACAATAATCTGACCCAACACAGATCCCCTATGCACACCGCTAATCACCGAAAGTCAACCATTAAAGGCTCTCTTTAATCCCAGTCTGTGCCTCCTGCCAATTGGCCTCTGCTCTATCCATGCTAGAATCTTTCCTGTAATACCACGGGCGCTAACTTGTTTAGCAGCCTCATGTGTGGCACCTTGTCAAAGGCCATCTGAAAATCCAAGAACACAACACCAGCAGATTTTCCTTTGTCTCTCCAGCTTATTTTTTCAAAGAATTCCCACAGGTTTGTCAGGCAAGATTTTCCATTGAGGAAAACATGAGATATAAAACAGCATTAGGCCATTTGGCCCATTGAGTCTGCTCCACCATTTCACTATGGCTAATCCATCCTCTCTCTCAGCCCCAACATCCTGCCTTCTCCCCATATCCCTTCATGCCCTGACCAATCAAGAATCTATCAACTTCTGCTTCAAATATACCCAATGACTTGGCCTCCACAGCCACCCGTGGCAACAAATTCCACAGATTGACCAATCTCTGGCTAAAGAAATTCTTCCTCATCTCTGTTCTAAGAGGACATCCCTCTATCCTGAGGCTGTGTGAAACCATGCTGACAATGGCTTATCTTTTCATTTCCTGAAAATATCCTGAGACCTCATCCTTAATAATCGACTCCAACATATTTCCAACCACTGAGGTCAGACTACAGTTTCCTTTCTTCTTCCTCTCTCCCTTCTTGAAGAGCAGAATGACATTTGTAATTTTCCAGTCTTTTGGAATCATTCCGGAATCTAGTGACTCTTGAAAGATCATTACTAATGCCTCCATGATCTCTTCAGCCACCTCTTTCAGAACCCTGGAGTGTATGCCATCATTCTTGGATTTCCATCATACTGCTAGTGTCTTCCTTTGTGAATTTTGATGCAAAAGAAAAAGAGAGGAGGTCCTGAAGGAAGATTACTGGGAGCTAGGAAGAAAATTGAAAAGCCGGACCTCCAGAGTAATAATCTAAGGATTGCTGCCTGAGCTGCGCGCTAATGAAGGTAAGAATAGCAGAATTAAGCAGATGAATGTGTGGCTAAGTAACTGGTGCAGGGGGCAGGGCTTCAAATTCTTGGATCATTGGGATCTATTTTGGGGGAGGTATGACTTATACAAAAATGATGGGTTACACCTGAACTCAAAGGGTACTAACATCCTGGCGGGATTGTTTAATATAGCTGTTAGGGAAGGTTTAAACTAAGTTGTCAGGGGGAAGGAAGCCAGGGTGTTAGCGTCAAGGAAGAGGAAAATAGAAATAAGTCAAAGATACTGTGCAGCAAAGATGGAAAGAAGGACAGGCAGGTGAATAGACAGGATAATTTGTTGTGTGATAGAAATATAGCAAAATCAGTAACAGATATTGATCTAAATGTACTGTACTTAAATGCACGCAGCATTAGAAATAAAGTGGATGACCTTGTTGTACAGCAGCAGGATATGACATTGTGGCCATCACCGAGTCATGGCTAAATGATGGATATGATTGGGAGCTGAATATCCAAGGATACACAGTGTACAGGAAGGATAGGAAGGTAGGTAAAGGGGGTGGCGTGGCCCTGATGGTAAGTAACGATATCAAATCACTAGAAAGAAGGGACATAGGATCAGAAGAGGTAGAATCCTTATGGGTCGAGTTAAGAAATGGCAAGGGTAAAAAGACACTAATAGCAGTTATATACAGGCCTCCAAACAGCAGCCGGGATGTGGACTGCAAGTTACAGCTGGAAATAGAAAAAGTGTGTCAGAAAGAAATTGTCAAGATAATTATGGGGGATTTTAATATGAAAGTGGATTGGGAAAGTCAGGACGGTACTGGATCTCAGGAGAGGGAGTTTGTATAATGCCTATGGGATGGCTTTTTGGAGCAGCTTGTCCAAAAGCCCACCAGGGAATCGGCTGTTTTGGATTGGGTGCTGTGTAACGAACCTGAGGCGATTAGGGAGCTGGAGGTAAAGGAACCCCTTGGAAGTAGTGATCATAATATGATTGAGTTCAGTTTCAAATTTGAAAAAGAGAAGCTGGTATCAGGTATATCGATATTTCAGTGGAACAAAGGATATTACAGTGGTATGAGAGAGGAACTGGCCCAGGTCGATTGGAAAAGTAAGCTAGATGGAGGGATGGTAGAGCAGAATTGGATGAAGTTCCTGCAAGAAATAAGGAAAATGCAGGAAAAATATATTCCAAGAAAAAAAATCATGAATGGAAAAATGGCACAAATGTGGCTAACGAGAGAGGTTAAGGCAAAAATAAAAGCAAAAGAGATGGCGTACAAGGATGCAAAAATTAGTGGGAAAAATGAGGGCTGGAAGACTTTTAAACACTTACAGAAGGAAACTAAGAAAGTCATTAGGAAAGAAAAGATGAATTATGAAAGGAAGTTGGCGATTAACATAAAAAAGGATACTAAGAGTTTTTTTAAATATATGAAGAGTAAAAGAGTGACACGAGTAGATATAGGACCGATTGAAATTGATGCTGGACAAATTATAATGGGTAACAAAGAGATGGCAGAGGAACTAAATGAGTACTTTGCATCAGTCTTCACAGTGGAAGACATGAGCAATATACCTGATAGCCAGAGGTCTCAGGGAATAGAATTAGGGACAGTCAAGATTATAGAGAGAAAGTGCTTGGGAAGCTAAATGGACTAAGAATAGATAAGTCTCCTGGCCTGGATGAGGTGCACCCACAGGTTCTGAAGGAGGTGGCTTTGGAGATTGTGGAGGCATTGGAAATGACCTTCCAGGAATCAATAGACTCTGGCATGGTTCTGGAGGACTGGAAGGTCGCAAATGTAGTTCCGCTGTTTAAGAAAGGAGGGAGGCAGCAAAAGGAAAATTACAGACCTATTAGTCTGACATCAGTAGTTGGAAAGTTATTGGAGTTGATCCTCAAGGACGAGGTTATGAAATACCTCGAGGTGCATGACAAGATAGGCCCAAGCCAGCATGGTTTCATGAAGGGAAGATCCTACCTCACCAACCTATTGGAATTTTTTGAGGTAATCTCAAATAAGATTGACAAGGGAGAGGCTGTGGATGTTGTGTATTTGGATTTTCAAAAGGCCTTTGATAAGGTGCCGCATATGAGGCTGCTTAATAAGATGAGAGCCCATGGAATTATAGGAAAGATATTGAAATGGGTGGAGCATTGGCTGATAGGCAGAAAGCAAAGGGTGGGAATAAAGGGATCCTATTCTGACTGGTTGCCGGTTACTAGTGGTGTTCCGCAGGGGTCGGTGTTGGGGCCGCTTCTTTTTACAATGTATATCAATGATTTGGATAATGGATTAAATGGTTTTGTGGCCAAGTTTGCAGATGACACCAAGATAGGTGGAGGAGCAGGAAGTGTTGAAGAAACGGAAAGGTTGCAGAGAGACTTGGTCAGTTTAGGAGAGTGGGCAAAGAAAATGGCAGATGAGATACAACGTTGAGAAATGTACGGTTGTACATTTTGGAAGAAGAAATAATCGGGCAGATTATTATTTAGATGGGGAGAAAATTCAAAAATCGGAAGTGCAAAGGGACTTGGGGGTCCTCGTGCAGGATACCCTAAAGGTTAACCACCAGGTTGGATCGGTAGTAAGGAAAGCGAATGCTATGTTGGCATTCATTTCAAGAGGAATAGTGTATAAGAGTAAGGAGGTGTTGATGAGGCTCTATGGGGCACTGGTGAGACCTCATTTGGAATACTGTGTGCAGTTTTGGGCCCCCTATCTTAGAAGGGTTGTACTGATGTTGGAGAGAGTTCAGAGAAGATTTACGAGGATGATTCCTGGAATACAGGGGCTAACATATGAGGATCGTTTGATGGCTCTTGAACTGTATTCATTAGAGTATAGAAGAATGAGAGGGGATCTCATAGAAACATTTCGAACGTTGAAAGAGTTGGACAGAGTAGATGTGGAAAGGCTGTTTCCCTTGGTGGGTGAGTCCAGGACAAGAAGCCACAGTCTTAGAATTAGAGGGTACCCATTTAAAACAGAGATGAGGAGAAATTTTTTTAGCCAGAGGGTCGTGGATTTGTGGAATTCGTTGCCACATACAGCTGTGGAGGCCCGATCATTGAGGGTGTTTCAGGAGGAGATTGATAGGTATCTAATTAGTCAGGGTATCAAGAGATATGGGGAAAAAGCCGGATATTGGAACTAGATGGGAGAATAGTTTAGCTCATGGTGGAGTGGCGGAGCAGACTCGATGGGCCGAATAGCCTACTTCTGCTCCTTTGTCTTCTGATCTTGTGATCTTGTGAAAATACTTATTCAGTTTGTCCACCATTTCCTTGTCTTCCCATTGCTGTCTCTCAAGCATCGTTTTCCAGCGGTCCAGTAACAACCCTCACCTCTCTTTTACACTTTATGTATCTGAAGAAACTTTTGTTATCCTCTTTAACATTAGCCTACTTTTGAATTCCATCTTTTCCTTTTTAATGACTTTGTTAGTAGTCTTCTGTTGGTTTTTAATAGCTTCCCAACAAGCTAACTTCCAACAATTTCCAACAACTTCCAACAGATAGACGAGTATGTGGACACAAAAAGAAAACACGGATAGTAGTTTGCCTCCCAGGTGCCAAAGTCCAAGATGTTTCTGTACGTGCCCACAATATCTTGAAAAGGGAGGGTGAACAGCTAGAAGTCATGGTACATATTGGTACCAACGGCATAGGAAGAAAAAGGGAGGAGGTCCTGAAAACAGAACACAGGGAGTTAGGAAGGAAGCTGAGAAGCAGGACCTCAAGGGTAGAAGTCTCGGGACTGCTGTCTGTAGCACGCGACAGTGAGGATAGGAATAGAATGAGGTGACATATAAATGCGTGGCTGAAGGATTGGAGCAGGGTGTCACAACCACGGATTCGGCAGCACAGTAGATATGGCAATTGCGCTTGTGATTATGCACGTGTCAGCTAATTATTATTTTAGTGATAGTATTTAACTCCACAGTTGTTGTCATAGTGCTTGTCAAGACTTGGACACAGTACGGCAACACTTCGTTGTCTGTTTCCATTGGGCCTTGCCTGAGAAATTGGACTGTTGAGTCAACTGACTCTGAAGACTCGCGGTATTCGTTTAATATTTAGTTGTTATTTTCAGCCGCAGTGTAGACTTCATTTTCCATTTCAGTGTTTTAGTTAGCGGCCCTGTTTGGACTCACGTTTATTGTTTTATTTTCCCTTTAACTCTGTTGGCATTAAAGTCTGTGAACTATCGACCTGCTTCAGTATCTCTCGCTCCACACTTGGGCCGTATCCGAACCTGGTGACACAGGAGGCAGGGATTCAGATTTCTGGATCATTGGGACCTCTTCTGGGGCAGGTGGGACCTGTACAAAAAGGACAGGTTGCACCTGAATCTGAGGGGGACCAATATTCTTATGGGCGGGTTTGCTAGAGCTGTTGGGAGTGGTTTAAACTACTATGGCAGGGGGATGGGAACCAGTATGATGGAGCTGAGGATGAGCCAGTAGGTTTACAAATAGATGATGGGTGTAACATGAATGTAAGGAAGGACAAACCAATGATTAGGTACAAATGCAGACAGAGCAAAGAGTTAAACTGTAACTCGGAGGCAAAATTCAAAAGGGTGAAAAATGTAGGACCGAAGGTTCTGTATTTAAATGTGAGTAGCATTCAGAATAAGGTGGATGAACTCGTGGTGCAATTAGAGATTGGTCAGTAAGACATTGTGGGAATCCCTGAGTTGTGGTTGAAAGAAGGCAAAAGTTGAGAGCTTAACATCAAAGGATATACTTTGTATTGAAAGGACAGACAGGAAGGCACAGACCGTGCTGTGGCTCTGTTGGTAAGAGATGGAATTAATCTTTAGAAAGAGGTGACACAGGGTCAGAGAATGTTGAAATTGTGGGTGGAGTGTCAAAACTGTGAGGATAAAAAAATCACTTTGGGAATCATGATTAGGCCTCCAAATAGCAGCCAAGATGTAGGGTTGAGATTGCAAAGAGCTGGAAATGGCATGTAATTAGGGTAATGTCACAATTGTAATGGGGGACTTCAATACGCAAGGGGATTGGGAAAATCAGTTTGGTGTCGGATCACAAGAGAGGGAATTTGTTGAGTGCTTATGAGATGGATTTTTAAAGCAGCTTGTGCTTGAGCCTACTCGAGGAAGGGCTATCTTAGATTGGGTGTTGTGTAATAACCCGTAAGATTTAGGAGCAGAAGTGGGTCATCTCCAGACCCCTGCCCTCTCCCCATGCCCTTCGATGCCCTGGCAAACCAAGAACCGATCTATCTCTCCCTTAAATACACCCAATGACTTGGCCTCCCCAGCTGCTCATGGCCACAAATTCCACAGATTTACCACCCTCTGACTAAAGTAATTTCTCCGGAACTCTGTTCTGAATGGACGTCCTTCAATCCTGAAGTCATGCTCTCTTGTCCTAGACTCCCCTACCATGGGAAATAACTTTGCCATATCTAATCTGTCCAGGCTTTTTAATATTCAGAATGTTTCTATAAGATCCCCCCATTATTCTCCTGAACTCCAGGGAATACAGCCCAAAAGCTGCTAGACATCCCTCATACAGTAACCCTCTCATTCCTGGAATCATTCTCGTGAATCTTCTCTATACCAATGTCAGTATATCTTTTCTCAGAATCAGTTTTATTATCACCAGCACGTGACTGGAAATTTGTTCACTTAGCTGCAGTTCATACATAATATAGAAGAGAAAAAATTAGGAATAAATATAACAATAACAAATAAATCAATTACAGCATACGTATATTGAATAGATTTTTAAAACCTTGCAAGAAACAGAAATACTGTATATTTTAAAAAAGTGAGGTAGCGTCCATGGGTTCAATGTCCATTTAGGAATCAGATGGCAGAGGGGAAGAAGCTGTTCCTGAATCACTGAGTGTGTGCCTTTCTGAGACACTGCTCCCTGAAGATGTCCTGGGTACTTTCTAGGCTAGTGCCAAGATGGAGCCGACTAAATTTACAATCCTCTGCAGCTTCTTTTGGTCCTGTGCAGCAGCCCCTCCATACCAGACAGTGATACAGCCTGTCAGAATGCTCTCCACGGTACAACTATAGAAGTTTTTGAGTGTATTTGTTAACATACCAAATCTCTTCACACTCCTAAAGAAGTATAGCTGCTGTCTTGCCTTCTTTATAACTACATCGATATGTTGGGACCAGGTTAGATCCTCAGAGGTCTTGCCACCCAGGAACTAGAAGCTGCTCATTGCCTCCACTTCTGATCCCTCTATGAGGATTGGTATGTGTTCCTTCGTCTTACCCTTCCTGAAGTCCACAATCAGTTCTTCCGTCTTACTGATGTTGAGTGCCAGGTTGTTGCTGCGACACCACTCCACTGGTTGGCATATCTCACTCCTGTACACCCTCTCGTCACCACCTGAGATTCTACTAACAGTGGTTGTATCGTCAGCAAATTTATAGATGGTATTTGAGCTGTGCCTGGTCACATGGTCATGGGTACAGAGAGAGTAGAGCAGTGGGCCAAACACACACCCCTGAGGTGCATCAGTGTTGATCGTCAGTGAGGAGGATGCGTTTAAAATAAGGAGCTCAAAACTGCACACAATACTCCAAGTGTGGTCTCACAAGTGCCTTATAGAGCCTCAACATCACATCCCTGCTCTTATATTCAAAACCTCTAGAAACTAATGCCAACATTGCATTCCCCTTCTTCAGCACCGACCCAGCCTGGAGGTTAACCTTTAGGGTATCTTGCACAAGGACTCCCAAGTCCCTTTGCATCTCTGCATTTTGAATTCTGTCCCCATCTAAATAATAGTCTGCCTGTTTATTTCTTCCACCAAAGTGCATGACCATACACTTTCCAACATTGTATTTCATTTGCCACTTCTTTGCCCGTTCTCCTAAACTATCTAAGTCTCTCTGCAGACTCTCTGTTTCCTCAACATTCCCACTCCTCCACCTAGCCTTGTATAATCAACAAATTTAGCCACAAATCCATTAATACCACAGTCCAAATCATTGACATATATCGTAAAAAGCAACAGTCCCAACACGAACCCCTGTGGAACTCCAATGGTAACCGGCAGCCAGCCAGAATAGGATCCCTTTATTCCTGCTCTCAGTTTTCTGCCGACCATGTGCAGCACCCTGTCAAAGGCCTTCTGAAAATCCAATTTCTTGAAAGATCATTGTTAACATAGAAACATAGAAACATAGAAAATAGGTGCAGGAGTTAATGCCTCTGCAATCTCTCCAGCTACTTCCTTCAGAACCCGAGGGTGCATTACATCAGGTCCAGGAGATTTATCCACCCTCAGACCATTAAGTTTCCTGAGCACCTTCTCAGTCATAATTTTCACTGCACGTACTTCACTTCCCTGACCTCTTAAATGTCCAGTATACTACAGATGTCTTCCACTGTGAAGACTGATGCAAAATACACATTCAGTTCCTCTGCCATCTCTGCATCTCTCGTTACAATGTCTCCAGTATCATTTTCTATTGGTCCTATATCTACCCTCGACTCTCTTTTACCCTTTATGTAATTAAAAAAGCTTTTAGTATCTTCTTTGATATTAGTCACCAGCTTCCTCTCATAATTCATCTTTTCCTTCCGAATGACCTTAATTTCCTTCTGCAAATTTTTAAAGCTTCCCAATCCTCTATCTTCCAACTAGCTTTGGCTTCCTTGTATGCCCTCTCTTTTGTTTTTACTTTGGCTCTGACTTCACTTGTCAGCCACAGTGGTGTCCTTCTTCCATTCGAAAATTTCTTCTTATTTAGAACACTTCCCTCATTTTTCGCAGAAACTTCAGCCATTGTTGCTCTGCTGTCCTTCCTGCTAGTGTCTCTTTCCAGTCAACTTTGGCCAGTTCCCCTCTCATGCCATTGTAATTTCCTTTATTCCACTGAAATACCAACACATTGGAATTTATTTTTTCCCTCTCAAGTTTCAAAGTGAACTCAATCATATTGTGATCACTGTTCCCTAAGGGTTCCTTAACCTTAAACTCTCTTAACGCCTCTGGAACATTGCACAACACCCAATCCAGCACAGCCAATCCCCTAGTGGGCTCAACAACAAGCTGTTCTAAAAAAAACCATCCCTTAGACATTCTATAAATTCTCTCTCTTGGGGTCCAGTACTGGTCTGGTTTTCCCAATCCACTTTCATGTTAAAATCCCCAACGATTATCATGACATTGCCTTTCTGACACGCCTTTTCTATCTCCTGCTGAAATTTGTAATCCACATCCTGGCTGCTGTTTGGTGGCCTGTATACAACTGTCATTAGGGTCCTTTTACCCTTACCATTTATTACTCATCCCATAGAGACTCTACACCTTCCAATCCTATGTCATCCCTTTCTAATGATTTAATATTATTTCTTATACACAGGGCCACACTACCCCCTCTGCCTACTAACCTATCTTGCCAATCTGTACCTGAATTTCAAGATTGTCCATTTATTTCTTATGCTGCGTGCATTCAAATACAACACTCTCAGTCCAGTATTTGTTGTTTTCTGTTTTAACTGCACCACACCTCTATTGCCCTGTAACTCATCCCACTGGCTGTGATTAATCCTCATCTCCTGCCTGTTCTTTCTGTCATCTCTGTGGCATGCTATCTTTGATTTATTTCTGTTTTCTCTTTACTCAGCCCGATCACTCCAGTTCCCATCCCACTGCCCAATTAGTTTAAACCCTCCCTAACAGCTCTACCGAAACATAGAAAAATCGACAGCACAATACAGGCCCTTTGGCCCATAATGCTGTGCTGAGCATGTACTTACTTGAGAAATTACCTAAAATAGCCTTCTATTTTTCTAAACTCCATGTACCTGTCCAGGAGTCTCTTAAAAGACACTACCGTATCTGCCTCCACCACCATCGCTGGCAGCCCATTCCACTAGGGAGGTTTGCTCAGGCTATTGGGGAGAGTTTCAACTACAATTGCTGGGGGCTGGGAACCGAACTGAAGAAACGGAGGAAGAGGAGGTAGGCTCACAAATAGAGAAAGCTAGTGGACAGTGCGAGAGGGAGGATAGGCAGGTGAAAGAGAAAGGATGTGCTCAGACCGATGGTTTCAGATGTGTCTATTTAAATGAAAGGAGAATGATGAACAAAGCAGATGAGCTTCGAGCGTGGATCAGTACTTGGAGCTATGAAGTGGTGGCCATTACAGAGGCTTGGATGGCTCAGGGACAGGAATGGTTACTTCAAGTACCGGGTTTTAGATGTTTCACAAAGGGCAGGGAGGGAGGCAAAAGAGGTGGGGGCGTGGCACTGTTGATCAGAGATAGAGTCACGGCTGCAGAAAAGGAGGAAGTCATGGAGGGATTGTCTACGGAGTCTCTGTGGGTGGAGGTTAGGAGCAGAAAGCAGTCAACAACTCTACTGGGTGTTTTTATAGATCACCCAATAGTAACAGGGACATCGAGGAGTAGACAGGGAGACAGATTCTGGAAAGATGTAATAATAAGAGTTTTCGTGGTGGGAGATTTTAATTTCCCAAATATCGATTGGCATCTCCCTAGAGCAAGGGGTTTAGATGGGGTGGAGTTTGTTAGGTGTGTTCAGGAAGGTTTCTTGACACAATATGTAGATAAGCCTACAAGAGGAGAGGCTGTACTTGATCTGGTATTGGGAAATGAAACTGGTCAGGTGTCAGATCTCTCAGAGGGAGAGCATTTTGGAGATAATGATCACAATTCTATCTCCTTTACCATAACATTGGAGAGGGATAGGAACAGACAAGTTAGGAAAGCGTGTATTTGGAGTAAGGGGATATATGAAGCTATCAGGCAGGAACTTGGAAGCATAAATTGGGAACGGATGTTCTTGTGGAAATTTATGGCAGAAATCTGGCAAATGTCCAGAGGGTATTTGTGTGGAGTTCTGTATAGGTACTTCTCCAAAAATACAGGGAAAGAATGGTTGGGTACAGGAACCGTGGTGTACAAAGGCCGTCGTCAAGAAGAAAAGAAAAAGTTCAAAAACTAGGTAATGATAGAGATCTAGAAGATTATAAGGCTAGCAGGAAGGAGCTTTCAAAAGAAATTAGGAGATCCAGAAGGGGCCATGAGAAGGCCTTAGTGGACAGGATTAAGGAAAACCCCAAGGCATTCTACAAGTATATGAAGAACAAGAGGATAAGATGTGAGAGAATAGGACCAATCAAGTGTGACAGTGGAAAAGTGTGTATGGAACCAGAGGAGATAGCAGAGGTACTTAATGAATACTTTGCTTCAGTATTCACTACGGTAAAGGATCTTGGCGTTGGTAGAGATACCTTACAGTGGACTGAAAAGTTTGAGCATGTGGATATTAAGAAAGAGGATGTGCTGGAGACTTTGAAAAGCATCAAGTTGGATAAGACACTGGGACCGGACGAGATGTACCCCAGGCTACTGTAGGAGGCTAGGGATGAGATTGCAGAGCCTCTGGTGATGTTCTTTGCATCATCAATGGGGACGGGAGAGGTTCCGGAGGTTTGGAGTGCTGTGGATGTTGTTGCCTTATTCAAGAAAGGGAGTAGAGGTAGCCCAGGAAATTATAGACCAGTGAGTCTTACTTCAGTGGTTGGTAAGTTGATGGAGAAGATCCTGAAAGGCAGGATTTATGAACATTTGGAGAGGTATAATATGATTAGGAATAGTCAGCATGGCTTTGTCAAGGGCAGGTTGTGCCTTACGAGACTGATTGAATTTTTTGAGGATGTGACTAAACACATTGATGAAGGAAGAGCAGTAGATGTAGTGTATATGGATTTCAGCAAGGCATTTGATAAAGTACCCCATTACAAGGCTTATTGAGAAAGTAAAGAGGCATGGGATCCAAGGGGACATTGCTTTTTGGATCCAGAACTGCCTTGCCCACAGAAAGCAAAGAGTGGTTGTAGACGGGTCATATTCTGCATGGAGGTCTGTGACCAGTGGTGTGCCTCAGGGATCTGTTCTGGGACCCTTACTCTTCGTGATTTTTATAAATAACCTGGATGAGGAAGTGGAGGGATGGGTTAGTAAATTTGCCGATGACACAAAGGTTGGGGGTGTTGTGGATAGTGTGAAGGGTTGTGAGAGGTTACAATGGGACATTGATAGGATGCAAAACTGGGCTGAGAAGTGGCATATGGAGTTCAACCCAGATAAGTGTGAGGTAGTTCATTTTGGTAGGTCAAAAATGATGGCAGAATATAGTATTAATGATAAGACTCTCGGCAGTGTGGAGGATCAGAGGGATCTTGGGGTCCGAGTCCATAGGACACTCAAAGCTGCTGTGCAGGTTGACTCTGTGGTTAAGAAGGCATACGGTGCATTGGCCTTCATCAATCGTGGAATTGAGTTTAGGAGCCGAAAGGTAATGTTGCAGCTATATAGGACCCTGGTCAGACCCCACTTGGAGTACTGTGCTCAGTTCTGGTCACCTCACTACAGGAAGGATGTGGAAACCATAGAAAGGGTGCAGGGGAGATTTACAAGGATGTTGCCTGGATTGGGGAGCATGCCTTATGAGAATAGGTTGAGTGAACTCGGCCTTTTCTCCTTGGAGCAACGGAGGATGAGAGGTGACCTGATAGAGGTGTATAAGATAATGAGAGGCATTGATCGTGTGGATAGTCAGAGGCTTTTTCCCAGGGCTGAAATGACTAGAACCAGAGGGCACAATTTTAAGTGCTTGGAAGTAGGTATCAAGAAGATGTCAGTGGTAAATTTTTTATGCAGAGAGTGGTGAGTGCGTGGAATGGGCTGCCAGCGAAGTGGTGGAGGCGGATACGATAGGGTCTTTTCAGAGACTCCTGGATAGGTACATGGAGCTTAGGAAAATAGAGGGCTATGGGTAACTCTAGGTAATTTTTAAGCTAAGAACATGTTTGACCTGTATTGTACTGTAGGTTTTCTATGTTTCTATGCTTCTATAAATATATATATTCCCCCAGAAGAGGCCCCAATGATCCAGGAATCTGAAGCCCTGCCCCCTACTCCAGTCTCTCAGCCACACATTAATATGCCTGATCGTGCTGTTCCTGCACTTCTGTGGCACGTGGCACAGGCAGAAATCCTGATCTTATTAGGGAGCTTAACGTAAAGGAACCCTGAGGAGACAGTGATTATAATATGATTGAATTCATACTGCAATTTGAGAGAGAGAAGCACGTCACATGTATCAGTATCACAATGGAATAAAGGGAATTACAGAGGCATGCGAAAAGAGCTCACCCAGGTGGGTTGGAGAAGGGTACTGAGGGTATGACAACAGAACCGAGGTGGCAGTACGTTTTGGGAAATCGTTCAAAAGATATATCCCACAAAGGAAGAACTTCTCAAATGGCAGGGGTAGGCAACCGTGACTGACAAAGGAAGTTAAGGACTGCATAAAAGCCAAAGAAAGAGCATATGTTGTAGCAAAAGTGACTGGGAAGGTGGATGATTGGGAAGCTTTTAAAATCCAACAAAAGACAACTAAAAAAGCTATAAGAAGGGAAAAGGTGAAATATGAGGACAAACTAGCCAATAATACAAAGCAGGATACTGGAAGTTTTTTCAGTTATATAAAGAGTAAAAGGGAGGTGAGAGTTGATATTGGACCACTGGAAAATGATGCTGGTGAGGTAGTAATGAGGGACAAAGAAATGGCAAATGAACTTAATGTGTACTTTGCATCTGCCTTCACTGTGGAAGACACTAGCAGTGTGCCAGAGGTCTGTGAGTGTCAGGGAGCAGGAGTGAGTGCCATTGCTATTACAAAGGAAAAAGTGCGAGGCAAACTTAAAGGTCTTAAAGTGGATAAGTCTCCTGGACCAGATGGACTACATCCCAAAGACCTGAGAGAGGTTGCTGAAGAGATAATGGATGCATTGGTCATGATCTTTCAAGAATCACTTCATTCTGGCATGGTTGCAGAGGAGTGGATGATTACAAATGGTACTCCACTCTTTAAGAGGGGTAGAAGTCAAAAGAAAGGAAATTATAGGCCAGTTAGCTAAACCTCAGTGGCTGGGAAAGTTTTGGAGTCTATTATTGAGGATGAGGTTTTGAGGTGCCTGTTATCTGTTAGATATCCACAAGGAAGTAACAAGCAAGGTGGACAAAGGAGAGGCAGTGGATGTCATTTACATGGATTTTCAGCAGGGCTTTGATAAAGTGCCACACAGGAGGCTGCTTAACAGGATAAGATCCTACAGTGTTGCAAGAAAGATACTGGCATGGATAGAGCAATGGCTGACAGGCAGGAGGCAGCGAGTGGGAATAAAGGGGGCTTTTCTGGTAGCTGCTGGTGACTAGTGGTGTTCCTCAGGGGTCAGTATTTTTCAGATTGTTGGTCAATAATTATTTAATGGAATTAACAGCTTTGTGGCCAAGTTTGCAAGTGATAGGAAGACAGATGGAGGGGGAGGCAGTGCTGAGAAAGCAATGCGATTGGGAGAAAGGGCAAGAGGTGTCAGATGGAATACAGTGGGAAATGTATGATAGTGCATTTTGGTAAAAGGAGCAATAGTGTAAACTATTATCTAAACAGGGAGAAAATTCACACATCAGAGGTGCAGAGAGACTTAGGAATCCTCGTGCAAGACTCCCAGAAGGTTAAGTTACAGGTTGGTTCTGTGGTAAAGAAGCCAAATGCAATGTTGGCATTTATTTCAAGTGGAATAGAATACAAAAGCAAGGAGATAATGCTGAGCCTTTAGAAGACACAAGGCAGGCTGTACTTGGAGTATTGTCAACAGTTTTGGGCCCCATATCTCAAAGGATGTGTTGTCATTGGAGAGAGTCCAGAGAAGGCTTGCAAGGATGGTTCTGGGAACTAAGGTGTTAACCTATGAGGAGCAGCTTTGGGCCTGAACTCATTGGAATTTAGACGAATGCACGGGTGACTCTTTAGAACAGAGTAATTTTTTTTTTGCCAGAGAGTTGTGAATCTGTGGAATACTCTGCCACAGACTGTGGAGGAGGCCAAGTCCATGCGTATATTTAAGGCGGAAGTTGATCGTTTTCTGATTGGTCAGGGCATCAAAGGATATGGTGAGAAGTCAGGTGTATGGTGCTGAGTGTGATCCAGGATCAACCATGATGGAATGGTGGAGTAGACGTGATGGGCTGAATGGCCTATGTCTTATGGCCTTATAATCTAAAGCTGTAATCACCGAATGTTCCTTGTGGTGTAACTACTGTAGATTTGCCGTGTTGTAATTACTTAGTATTCCCTGTGCTTTAATCACTGAAGAATCCCCGTGTTGTAATCAGTCTATTCTCTGTGCTGTAATCACTGTACATTCCCCGATTGTCGAGGGTTCAGAGAAGGTTCACGAGAATGATTCCAGGAATGAAAGGGTTACTGTATGAGGAATATCTGGCAGCTCTTGGGCTATATTCCCTGGAGTTCAGGAGAACGAGAGGGGATCTCATAGAAACATTTCAAATGTTAAAAGGCCTGAACAGCTCAGATATGGCAAAGTGATTTCCCATGGTAGGGGATTCTATCTAGGACAAGTGGGCACAACTTCAGGATTGAAGGACAGAGGGTGGCAGATTTGTGAATCTGTTGCCACGAGCAGCTGTGGAGGCCAGGTCATTGGGTGTATTTAAGTCAGAGATAGATAGGTTCTTGATTAGCCAGGGCATCAAAGAGTATGGGGAGAAGGCAGGGGAGTGGGGATGAGTGGAAGAATTGGATCAGCCCATGATTGAATGTCAGAGTAGACTCGATGGGCCGAATGGCCTACTTCTGCTCTTATATCTTATGGACTATAATCACAGAACATTCCCTGATCTGCAATCACCGAATATTCCCCGATCTATAATCACAGAACATTCCCTGACCTGGAATCACTGAACCCTCCCCACGTTTTAATCTCTGATGTTGTCCCAGACACTTTCTTTAATGCTCATGTTGCGGGTTTGACAGAAGTACGGGTGTGCTAACTTTCTCCACTCACCTGCTGAAGTTCCTTTGACAGTTGCTCCTTTAGTCCTGATCGCCGAGGCTGCTGCTGGCGAACGGCTGTCAGTGGTGTTACCGGGGGCGGCGGGCAGCATCGCATTCCTGAGCACCAGCTCTTCAGCCCCGTGACTCCCTTCACTCTCTGTCTCTGCACGACTCAAACCCAGGCACCAGAGCAGCCCCACCAGTTGCAGGCTGCTGGCAAACATACTGCGTGCCTACAGCTTGTCCCACTCTGCCTGAGCCCTCTCACTCACTGACACATATCCCCCTGCCCGGCTCCCGTCACTCCCTCTGGCCTTGGCGTTCTGACAACCCCACCGGCTCAGCCCTCAGCCTGTGTTTGATCCTGTCTGTATTCATTGATATTGCAACTCTGTTACATTTCACGTTGCTGCCCACAGTACAGGACTTTCAGGACACAATATTGTACTGACCATAAGATCAATCCAACCCTTCCCACCTACGTAACCCTTCATTGTTCTGTCGTCTGTTTGCTTATACAAGTGTCCCAATGTCCCTAATGTTTCATCCTCTGACAGTGTGTTCCAGAACTGTCTGTGCAATTAAGAACTTCTTTCTAACATCCCCCTGTAGTTTCCTCTAATTACCGTAACATTTTGCTCTCTCACATTAGCCATTTCCACTCTGGGGATAAAGTCTCTGGCTGCCCACTCGAGCTATGCCTCATCTTCGCCTACACTCCTGGTAGTAGAGTGATCACTTGATGTTTGGGTTGTGTTGGGTCCTTGGGAGGCTGAAGGAGCCTATCTGGGATCTTAATGTGGATTCCCTTAATGGGGAATGTCTGTGCGTGACTGTTATACATGGGGAGACTGACGCACGGGTGCCTGACAGATCGAGGGCGGGGTCCAGTGATATGGAGTGAAATGCAACTGGGGGCCCCTCACTGGTGCAACCTTCACTGCCTCTGTGAGGTGAGATCGACCTCTGCCAGCTCCACCAACAGGCTCTTAGTAGGATCCTTCTCTGTCTGGAACCTCTCTTTTGACCTTACTGCCATGGGTGACCCCACCAGGAGCTAACCTCCACACCGCATCACCCAGGGGATCTCAGGACTGGCAAGTTTCTCCACCATGAGAAGGTTATGATCCGTGGAGTCACGTATGAAGTCATCTCTAACCCTTCTTCGCTCCAAAGAGGAAAGGCCTCGCTCAAACAACTGATCTTTCCAATCCAGTCAACATCATGGTAAATCTCCTCTGCACCCCCCCCCCCCCGGAGCTTTCATATCCTTCCTATAATGGGGCCACCACAACTGAACACAGTACTCCACATGTGATCTAACCAGGTCTTTGTCGAGCTACAACACTACCTCACGGCTCTTCAAACTCAGCCCCCCGACTAATAAAGGTTAACATGCCACATGTCCTTCTTAACCAGCCCATCAACATGTTGGTGGAGCTAAAGACGGTGATTTCTCCCAGTTCATCAGTGAAACAGTTACATTCTTCCCTTTCTAATGTGTCTATTTTCCAATTCAGGGTGTCTGGGGTCCTATCGGGATCTTTGATCAACAGTGGCAGTCGTCAAGAACTGCATGGTAGCGTGTTCCCATTCTTAGAACTCACCGGTTGACCACGTTTCAGTATGTTTAGGTGCCGCATGAAGTTGGGCAACTTTGGGGCCATGCACGGCCCTGTGGACACGAATTCTCACTGGCGTAGCAAACTGAAGCACAGCGAGAGCAGAAACATTGAGGACAGTGAGAGTGGCTGTCAGATGGCTCGACTCCCTCTCTCTCTCCCTACTTCCCCCCCTCCCTTTTTTTCTCTCTCTCTCTCTCTCTCTCTCTCTCTCTCTCTCTCTCTCTCTCTCTCCCCCTCCCCCCCCCCCAGTTGGGGAACTCAATTCTCACTGGCGTAGCGAACTGAAGCACAGCGAGAGCAGAAACATTGAGGACAGTGAGAGTGGCTGCCAGATGGCTCGTCTCCCCTCCCTCTCCCTCCTTCCCCCTCTCCCTCTCCTCTCCCTCCTTCCCCTTCCCCCTTTCTCTCCTTCCCCCCTCCCTCCTTGCCCCCCTCCCTCTGTGTCTCTGTCTCTCTCTCTCTCTCGAGTTGGGGAACTCAAGATAAAAAGCTATGCTTCAGGCTGATGGTACATTGAGATAGACCCTCTTGCTGTGGAAGGAGCATGATAGTGGCAGAGAGCCTGTGGGATATTGAAATATTGTTTTTGATGGACTGTAGACCATGGGGGCTTGTAGTTGCTTGCATGGTGGGTTTTGGGGGTGCTTATCCTTTGTGCTAGAATAGGTGGCGGATGGGGAGGGGTAGTGTTGATACTTCTGCTGCTGCTTGTGTGTTGGGTGGGCAGGGGGCGTTGGGTTCTCATGCTTTTCTGTCATTCAGTCTCTGAGGTTCTGTATCGAGGATGTCTGCAGAGAGTAAGAATTTCAGGTTGTACAATCCAAGATCCCTCCGTTCCTCCACACCACCAAGAATTCTGCCAGGAACTCATATTCTGCCTCAACTTCAACCTTCTAAAGTGTATTAATCAGTAACACACATAAAATGCTGGAAGAACTCTGCAGATCAGGCAGCATCCATGGAGTGCTAGAAAGGGCATCTTCCAGCATCTTGTGTGTGTTGCTCTGGATTTCCAGCATCTGCAGAATCTCGTGTTTATAAAGTGAATCACTTCACACTTTTCCAGATTGAACACCACCTGCGCTTCACAGCCCAGCTCTGCATCCTGTCAATGTCCAAAAAACCTTCTAGACTATCCACAAGACCACCACTTACCGTACTTCTTACACAGAACAGAAGAGTACAGCACAAGAAATGGCCATTCAGCCCACAATGTTGTGCCAGACCAGCTAAACACCCAAACACTAATCTCTCCTACCTACACAATGACCATATCCCTCCATCTTCCTCACATCCATGTGCCCATCCAAACTTCTCTTAAAAGCCTCTA
Source organism: Mobula hypostoma (assembly GCF_963921235.1). Lineage (NCBI taxonomy): Eukaryota > Metazoa > Chordata > Chondrichthyes > Myliobatiformes > Myliobatidae > Mobula > Mobula hypostoma. Next base: position 201,207,995 of record NC_086100.1, on the reverse strand, counting down.
ACGTATTTGCCTCTATTGCCACATCAGACAGCGCATTCCAGGCATTCACTACTCTCTGAGTACCCTTACCCTTCCCATCCCCCTTGAACCTACCCCCTCTCACCTTCTGTTATTTGACATACTCTCTGTCCACTCTATCTATGCCTCTCATGATCTTATAAAGCTCTGTCAGATCTCCTCTCAGCCTCCGTGCTCAGGAAAAAACAACCCATGTTAGTCCAGCCTGCCGTAACAGCTCATGCCCTCTAAACCAGGCAGCATTCTGGTGAACCCTTTCCAGAGCCTCAACATCCTTCCTGTAGTGGGCCTTTGACCCAGTAAGTGGGAGGGGGAAATGAAAGAGTGGGGCTGAATTTGGTCAGCCTGGCAGCTGGAGGTACATTCTGAACTTCAGCGGCACAATCCAACGTTGTGGTCCATCACTGCGGCGGTCAGAGTCCGATGGTGCGGCTGGAGGGGTCCAGCATCATGAGGGGCAGAGTCTGGTGTCGTTGCTGGCTGCTCTCGGCACTGCACCTCCCGTCGCCAGACCTGCGGCTAAAGCTGCTCACGCTCACCGCTGGGGCAGGAAAATTGATGCCAGTAAGGGATAAGTAAACTGGGACAAGCTTCTATTAATGGTTGGTGCAATATGTTGTGAAGCAGGCAAGTGGCACTTTGACATTTATTGGGTTGGAGTTTGAGGCAGGAGCTCAGGGTCCGGTGTTGCTTGGTGTGGTGGGTTTTGGATTACTGTATCTATTTACTTTTGTGATTTATACAGTAATTTTAATGCCTTTGCACAGAAAACCACTGCAGAACAACAAATCTACATGTTCAGATGTAGAATTGGTATCTTTTTCTTGTAGTTTAACTTTCTTACGTTTGCTTGTATTTTTATATAATCTCAATGTTCCAGGGTTCTGTTGTTTTAGACGTGACAGAGCAGGAGGGATTAAAGGAGGAGGAGGCGTTACTGATTCAGGGAAAATGTCACCACATTGCTCAATCAGGACAGACTGGAGAACTCATCTGGTGAGGTGTTATGAGTGGAACTGAGAAATACAGAAGGTATGAGCACATTAGCTGACCACAACGGTCTGATGGAATTAGAGGAACAAATTCATAGAGAGATCACAGACTGTTGCAACAAACATAGAGTTGCTGTAGTAGGTGATTTTAACTTTCCACATATTGACTGGGACTCCCATTCTGTCAAAGGACTAGATGGGACAGAGTTTGTCAGATGTATTCAGGAAAGTTTCTTTTCTCAGTATGTGGAAGTCCTAACAAAGAAGCATGCTATACATGATCTGCTATCGGGCGATGAGACAGGGCAGGTGATAGAAGTTTGTGGAGGGAAACACTTTGCATCCAATGACCACAATGCTATTCGCTTAAAAGTAAAGATGGAAAAAGATAGGTCTGGTCCCTGTGTTGAGATTCTAAATTGGAGAAAGACCAATTTTGATGATATCAGAAAGGATCTGGTACGTGTGGATTGGGACAGGCTTTTTTTTTGGCAAATAGTGTACATGGTAAGTGAGAAGCCTTAGAAGGTGAAATTTTCAGGGTGCAAAGCTTCAGTGTGTCATTCAGAATAAAAGGTAAGGGACAAAGTAGCTCTCCTGGAAGATCAGAATGGTTAATCTATGCGTGGAACCAAAAGAGATGGGGGTGATTTTGAATGCATTTTATACATCTGTATTTACCCAGGAGATGGACACAGACTGTATAGAAGTGAGGCAAAGCAGCACCAACTTCACAGAACCTGTACAGATTACAGAGGAGGAGGTGTTTGCTGTCTTGTGAGAAATTAGGGTGGATAAATCTCCAGGGCCTGACAAGGTGTTTCCTTGAATGCTGTGGAAGCAAGTGCAGAAATTGAAGGGTCCTAGCAGAGATATTGAAATCATCCCAGCAATGGGTGGGATACCGGAGGTTTGGAGGATAGCCAATGTTGTTTTGCTGTTTAAGGAAGGCTCTAAACAGAAACCAGGAAATTATAGTCCTGTGAGTCTGACATCAGGTGGGAGAAAATTATAGGAAGGGATTCTTAGGGACTTGGATATACAAATACTTGGATGGACATGGACTGATTAAGGATAGTCAGCATGGCTTTGTGTGTAGATCATGTCTAACCAATCTTATAGAGTTTTTCGAGGAAGTTCCAGGAAAGTTGATGAAGGCAAGGCAGTGGATGTTGTCTATGTAGACAACAGAAAATGTGCATATGTTGGAAATCTGAGCAACACGCTCAAAATGCTGGAGGAACTCAGCTGGCCAGGCAGCATCTAGGATAAGCGATCAGTGGACGTTTCAGGCTGAAACAGTTCAGCAGGGACTCAAACTCTGTATAGTCTACATAGACTTTAGCAAGACATTTGACAAGGGGCCATGTGGAAGGCTGGGAATGAAGAAGGTTCAGCTACTCGGCATTCAAGATGAGATAGTAACCTGGATTAGATATTGGCTTTGGGGGTGAAGCCAGAGAGGTGTAGGACAGGGTTGCCTCTCTGACTGGGGGCGTGCTGCAGGGACTGGTGCAGAGTCTGTTGTGGTTATCATCGATATTAACGATCTGGATGATAATCTGGTTAACTAGATCAGAAAGTTTGCTGATGACACCAGTACTGGGGGGATAGTGGACAGCGAGGAAGACTATCAGAGCTTGCAGAAGCATCTGAACCAGCTGGAAAAATGGGATGAAAATTAGCAGATGGAATTTAATGCAGATTAGTGTGAGGTGTTGCACTTTGGTAGGATCAGCTAGGGTAGGACTTACACAGTGAATGGCAGGGCACTGAGGAGTGTGGTAGAACAAAGGGATCTGAGAACACAGGTCCATAATTCATTGAACAGATAGATAAGGTCATAAAGAAATCTTTTGACACGTTGACTATCATAAATCAATGTATAGCATATTGGAGATGGGATGTAATGTTAAAGTTAGATAAGACTTTGATGAGGCCTAACTTGGAGTGTGTGTGTCATTTTGGTCACCTACATACATGAAAGATGTAAATAACATTGAAAAAAAATACAGAGAAAACTTGCAAGGCTGTTGCTGGATCTGGATTACCTGAGTTATAAGGAAAGATTGAATAGGTTAGAACTGTATTTTGCTAGGAGATTTGACAGCTATACAACCCAATGAGGGGTGCAGATCAAGTAAATGCCGCTAGGAGTTTTCCACTGAGGAGTGTGGTAGAGTACAGATCCATAATTCCTTGAGAGTGGCATCACAGGTAGATCAGGTCATTTTGGCAGCCTTTGGCACATCATAGAAACCATAGAAACCATAGAAACTACAGCACAGAAACAGGCCTTTTGGCCCTTCTTGGCTGTGCCGAACCATTTTCTGCCTAGTCCCACTGACCTGCACACGGACCATAGCCCTCCATACACCTCCCATCCATGTATCTGTCCAATTTATTCTTAAATGTTAAAAAAGAACCCGCATTTACCACCTCGTCTGGCAGCTCATTCCATACTCCCACCACTCTCTGTGTGAAGAAGCCCCCACTAATGTTCCCTTTAAACTTTTCCCCCCTCACCCTTAACCCATGTCCTCTGTTTTTTTCTCCCCTTGCCTCAGTGGAAAAAGCCTGCTTGCATTCACTCTATCTATACCCATCATAATTTTATATACCTCTATCAAATCTCCCCTCATTCTTCTATGCTCCAGGGAATAAAGTCCTAACCTATTCAACCTTTCTCTGTAACTGAGTTTCTCAAGTCCCGACAACATCCTTGTAAACCTTCTCTGCACTCTTTCAACCTTATTTATATCCTTCCTGTAATCTGGTGACCAAACTGAACACAATACTCCAGATTCGGCCTCACCAATGCCTTATACAACCTCATCATAACATTCCAGCTCTTATACTCAATACTTTGATTAATAAAGGCCAATGTACCAAAAGCTCTCTTTACGACCCTATCTACCTGTGACGCCACTTTTAGGGAATTTTGTATCTGTATTCCCAGATCCCTCTATTCCGCTGCACTCCTCAGTGCCTTACCATTAACCCTGTATGTTCTACGTTGGTTTGTCCTTCCAACGTGCAATACCTCACACTTGTCAGTATTAAACTCCATCTGCCATTTTTCAGCCCATTTTTCCAGCTGGTCCAAGTCCCTCTGCAGGCTCTGAAAACCTTCCTCACTGTCTACTACACCTCCAATCTTTGTATCATCATCAAACTTGCTGATCCAATTTATCACATTATCATCCAGATCATTGATATAGATGACAAATAACAATGGACCCAGCACTGATCCCTGTGGCACACCACTAGTCACAGGCCTCCACTCAGAGAAGCAATTCTCTACCACCACTCTCTGGCTTCTTCCATTGAGCCAATGTCTAATCCAATTTACCACCTCTCCATGTATACCTAGCGACTGAATTTTCCTAACTAACCTCCCATGCGGGACCTTGTCAAAGGCCTTACTGAAGTCCATGTAGACAATATCCACTGCCTTCCCTTCATCCACTTTCCTGGTAACCTCCTCGAAAAACTACAACAGATTGGTCAAACATGACCTACCACGCACAAAGCCATGTTGACTCTCCCTAATAAGTCCCTGTCTATCCAAATGCTTGTAGATTCTGTCTCTCAGTACTCCCTCCAATAACTTACCTACTACCGACATTAAACTCACCGGCCTATAATTTCCCAGATTACTTTTCGATCCTTTTTTAAACAACGGAACAACATGAGCCACTCTCCAATCCTCCGGCACTTCACCCATAGACAGCGACATTTTAAATATTTCTGCCAGGGCCCCGCAATTTCAACACTAGTCTCCTTCAAGGTCCGAGGGAACTCTCTGTCAGGTCCCGGGAATTTATCCACTTTAATTTTCCTCAAGACAGCAAGGACCTCCTCCTTGTCAATCTGTACATTGGCCTTCATAAATCAATGTACCGAGTACAGGAGTTGGGATGTTATGCTGAAGTTGTCTGAGACATTGCTGAGGCCTAACTTGTAGTATTGTGTACAGTTCAGGTCACCCTCCTACAGGAAAGATGTAAATAACATTGAAAGAGTGCAGAGAAAGTTTACAAGGATGGTGCTGGGTCAGGAGGATCTGAGTTATAGAGAAAGGTTGAAAAGGTTAGCACTTTATTCCTTGGAGACAGGAGATTTGATAGAGGTATATACCAAACTATGAGGGGTAGAGATAGGGTAAATGCAAGCAAGCTTTTTCCACTACAACTGAAGGTTATTGGTTAAGGGTGAAAGGTGAGAAGTTTAAAGGGAACATGAGGGGAAACTTCTTCAGACAGAGGGTTGTGAAAGTGTGGAACGACCTGCCAGCACAAATGTACCGTGCAAGCTCGATTTCAACGTTTAAGAGAAGTTTGGATAGGTACATGGATAGCAGGGGTATGGAGGGCTATGGTCAATGGAGTAGATGGGCCGAAGGGCCAATTTCTCTGCTCTGCGACTCCATGGCGTATATACACGTATCTGCTCAGTGAATTTTCCCAAGCGTAGTACAGTTGCTTCTGTATTTTTCTAGCAGTTTTGCAGTTTTCCTGCAGTAGGTGACATGCCTCTCCAATCTGGTTATTGCACATTGGCACGCTGACTTTCATAAATCAAAGTACTGAGTACAGGAGATGGGATGTTGAAGTTGGATAAGACTTTGGTAGGCGATATGCCACTCCAGTCTGGTTATTGCATGGGTTAATTGTTATTAGTGGAATGTTGTTATCTTTTCAGTGGGCGATAGTTTATGTCTGCAAGGATCACAACTCCTGTTCACTGCTCATCTTTCTTTGTTCGTTCTTTGTTCTTGACCGTGAGCAACAAGTTCTATCCCTAAACAGAAGAGATTCTGCAGATGCTGCAGATCTTGAACAACAACGAGGAACTCAGCCACTCAGGCAGCATCTATGGAAGGGAATAAACTGCGGACATTTTGGGGTGAGAATCTTCATCCGGAAGTTTAATCCCCCATTCTTAACTTCCAAACATCCCACCTCTCATCCTGTCCGACAGTGCAGCAGCCTTTCCCCCGTCTCCTCGCGACCAGTTTGTGCTGACTGACCTCGGTCACTGTGAAACTATGATGGACATGCAGTTATTTCCCCAGGCCGTGTCAATACAACAATCCTCCTCCATCTCCTCCCTCACAGCCTGACCTCGGTTCACTGTGAAACTATGAAGAACGTGCAGTTATTTCCCCAGGCCATGTCGGTACAGAAACCCTCCTTCATCTCCCTCATAGTCTGACCTCGGTTCACTGTGAAACTGTGATGGACATGCAGTTATTTCCCCAGGGCATGTCGCTACAGAAACCCTCCTCCATCTCCTCCCTCATAGTCTGACCTCGGTTCACTGTGAAACTGTGATGGACGTGCAGTTATTCGAGTTGGTACAGTTCCTTATTCCAGGGACCGGAATGCTGGGTGTTCCAATGCAGTTACCTCTCAGGACACTGACTTGACATGCCAAGTACTGACCACAGCTCTGATAGTTGGAGGTTAGGCAGCGACCTCACAGCGCTGACACCCTGCACTGGCAGCATCCCTGATAGGTAAGATCCCAGGGCTGGACGGAAGATACCCGAGGTTAATACAGGGAGCAAGGGAAGACATTGCTGTGCCTTTGACGATGATCTTTATGTCCTCACTGGCCTCAGGAATAGTACTAGATGACTGGAGGTTGGCAACTGTTATTCCTTTATTGAAGAAAGGCAGTAAGGATAACCCTGGGAATGATAGACCAGAGAGTCTTACTTCATAGTCATAGTCATACTTTATTGATCCCGGGGGAAATTGGTTTTCGTTACAGTTGCACCATAAATAATTAAATAGTAAAAAAACCATAAATAGTTAAATAGTAATATGTAAATTATGCCAGGAAATAAGTCCAGGACCAGCCTGTTGGCTCAGGGTGTCTGACCCTCCAAGGGAGGAGTTGTAAAGTTTGATGGCCACAGGCAGGAATGACTTCCTATGACGCTCTGTGTTGCATCTCGGTGGAATGAGTCTCTGGCTGAATGTACTCCTGTGCCCACCCAGTACATTATGTAATGGATGGGAGACATTGTCCAAGATGGCATGCAACTTAGACAGTATCCTCTTTTCAGACACCACCGTCAGAGAGTCCAGTTCCATCCCCACAACATCACTGGCCTTACGAATGAGTTTGTTGATTCTGTTGGTGTCTGCTATCCTCAGCCTGCTGCCCCAGCACACAACAGCAAACATGATCGCACTGGCCGCCACAGTGCTACCACAGTTCAATGGTGGGCAATTATTGGAGAGGATTCTGAGAGGTAGGATGGTGAGTATTTGGAAAAGCAAGCCTCATTATGTTCAAAGTTTAAAGTAAATTTATTATCAAAGTAAATAGATATTACTATATACAAACCTGGATTCATTTTCTTGTGGACATCCATAATAGGATAATCACCATTATGGAGTCGAGGAAAGATGGCACCGATGGGAGTGCTCAGCCAATCTGCAAAAAACAACAAACTGTGCAAACGCAGAAACAAAAAAATAATAATAATAAACGAATAAGCAATAAGTATCGAGAACATGAAATGAAGTGTCCTTGAAAGTGAGCCCATAGGTTGTGGAAACATTTCAGTGATGGGGCACTACACCTAAGTGATGGGCAAGTGAAGTTGAGTAAAGCTATCCCCTTTGGTTCCCTTTCAACCTTATTTATATCCTTACTGTAATTTGGTGACCAAAACTGAACACAATACTCCAGATTCGGCCTCACCAATGCTCTCTTTACGACCCTATCTACCTGTGATGCCACTTTTAGGGAATTTTGTATCTGTATTCCCAGATCCCTCTGTTCCACTGCACTCCTCAGTGCCTTACCATTAACCTTGTATGTTCTACCTTGGTTTGTCCTTCCAACGTGCAATACCTCACACTTGTCTGCATTAAACTGCATCTGCCATTTTTCAGCCCATTTTTCCAGCTGGTCCAAGTCCCTCTGCAGGCTCTGAAAACCTTCCTCGCTGTCTACTACACCTCCAATCTTTGTATCATCAGCAAATTTGCTGATCCAATTTACCACATTATCATCCAGATCATTGATATAGATGACAAATAATAATGGACCCAGCACTGATCTCTGTAACACACCACTAGTCACAGGCCTCCACTCGGAGAAGCAATTCTCTACCACCACTCTCTGGCTTCTTCCATCGAGCCAATATCTAATCCAGTTTACCACCTCTCCATGTATACCTAGCGACTGAATTTTCCTCACTAACCCCCCATGCGGGATCTTGTCAAAGGCCTTACTGAAGTCCATGTAGACAATATCCACTGCCTTCCCTTCATCCACTTTCCTGGTAACCTCCTCGAAAAACTCCAATAGATTGGTCAAACATGACCTACCACGCACAAAGCCATGTTGACTCTCCCTAATAAGCCCCTGTCCATCCAAATGCTTGTAGATTCTGTTTCTTAGTACTCCCTCCAATAACTTACCTACTACTGACGTTAAACTCACTGGCCTAGAATTTCCCGGATTACTTTTCGATCCTTTTTTAAACAACGGAACAACATGAGCCACTCTCCAATCCTCCGGCTCTTCACCCGTAGACAGTGACATTTTAAATATTTCTGCCAGGGCCCCTGCAATTTCAACACTAGTCTCCTTCAAGGTCCAAGGGAACACTCTGTCAGGTCCTGGGGATTTATCCACTTTAATTTTCCTCAAGACAGCAAGGACCTCCTCCTTTTCGATCTGTACAGTTTCCATGGTCTCACTACTTGATTCCCTCAATTCCATAGACTTCATGCCAGCTTCCTTAGTAAATACAGACGCAAAAAAACCTATTTAAGATCTCCCCCATTTCCTTTGGTTCTGCACATAGCCGACCATGCCAGAATCCTTGAAAGATCATTACTATCTCTCCACAATCTCTTCAGCCAGCACTTTCAGAACCCTGAAGTGTTCACCATCTGGTCCAGGTGATTTATCTACCTTCAGACCTTTCAGTTTCCCAGGCGGCTTCTCCCTAGTACACTCACTCACTCACTCACTCACTCACTCACTCCTGCCCCTTTACCCTCTGGAAGAACTGGCATACTGCAGACAGCTGGAAAATACTTATTCAGTCCGTCCGGTCCATTGATAAACAACAACCGGGCCAGCACCAATCACTGCAGCACACCACTAGTCACAGGCCTTCAGTCAGAGAGACAACCATGTAGTACCACTCTCTGGCTTCTCCCAGAAAGCCAAAGTCTAATCCAATTTACCACCTCATCTTGAATGCCGAGCGACTGAAACTTCCTGACCAACCTCCCATTTGGGACTTTGTTAAAAAACCTTGCTTATGGTCTTATGGACCCGCCTTCCTCTGTGGCTGACCCAATGAGAAACATTCTGACCTGCCTTCCTCTGCAGCTGGCCCAATGAGAAACAAGCTGACCCGCCTTCCTCTGCAGCTGACCCAATGAGAAACAAGCTGACCCGCCTTCCTCTGCAGCTGACCCAATGAGAAACAAGCTGACCTGCCTTCCTCTGCAGCTGACCCAATGAGAAACAAGCTGACCTGCCTTTCTCTGTGGCTGACCCAATGAGAAACAAGCTGACCTGCTTTCCTCTGTGGCTGACCCAATGAGAAACAAGCTGACCCGCCTTCCTCTGTGGCTGACCCAATGAGAAAAAAGCTGACCTGCCTTCCTCTGTGGCTGACCCAATGAGAAACAAGCTGACCTGCCTTCCTCTGTGGCTGACCCAATGAGAAACAAGCTGTGAATTAACCTTCTGGGAGTCTTGCACAAGGATTCCCAAGTCCCTTTGGAATCTTCCTCCCATTTAGGTAATAGTCCGCACTGTTGTTCCTTTTACCAAAATGCATTATTGTACATTTCCCAATGCTATATTCCATCTGACACTTTTTTGCCTATTCTTCCAATTTGTCTAAGTCCTTCTGCAATCACATTGCTTCCTCAGCACTACCTACCCCTCCACCTATCTTTGTATCATCTGCAAACTCTGCCACAGAGCCATCAATTCCATTATCTAAATCACTGACAAACAATATGGAAAATAGCAGTCCCAATACTGACCCTTGAGGATCGCCACAAGTCACTGGCAGCCAACCAGAAAAGGCCCCTTTTATTCCCACTTGCATCCATCATCTACTTGTAAACCTGTTGGCCCATCCTCAGCTCTATCATACTGATTCCCATCCCCCTGCCGTAGTAGTTTAAACCACTCCCAACAGCCCTAGTAAATCAGCCCACAAGGATATTGTTCCCCCTCAGATTCAAGTGCAACCTGCCCCTTTTGTACAGGTCATAAACCTGGATCCCTGTCCCCTGCTCCAATTCTTCAGCCACACATTTATCCTGCACCTCGTTCTGTTCCCCTCCTCACTGTCACGTGGGTTCTGAAAGAGATGGCTGAAAAGATCGTGGAGCCATTAATTATGATCTTTATAGAATTGCTACATTCTGGAAGACTAGAAAATTGCAAGTGTCACTCCACTCTTCAAGAAGGAAGAGAGGCAGAAGAAAGGAAACTGTAGGCCAGTTAGTCTAACCTCAGTGGTTGGACAGATGTTGAAGTCAATTGTTAAGGATGTGGTTTCAGGGAACTTGGAGGAACATGATAAAATAGGCCATAGTCAGCATAGTTTCCTTGAGCGAAAATTTTGCCTGACAAATCTGTTGGGATGCTTTGAAGAAACAACAAACAGGATAGACAAAGGAGAATCAGATGATGTGATGTACTTGGATTTTAAGAAGCCCTTTGACAAGGTACCACACAAGAGACTGCTGAACAAATTAAGAACACATGGTATTACAGGAAAGATAATAACATGGATCGTAAACACAAACACAAACACAATAACATGGATAAAGCATTGATGATTGACAGAGGCCAAAGAGTGGAAGTAAATGGAGCCTTTTCTGGTTGGCAGCCAGTGACTAGTGGTGTTCTACCAGTGTCTGTGTTAGGAATGATTTTTGTCAATGATTTGGGTGATGAAATTGATGGCTTTGCTGCAAAGTTTGTGGACAATATGAAGATAGAAGGACAGGTAGTTTTGAGGAAGTAGAGAGGCTACAGAAGGACTTAGACAGATTAGAAGAACGGACAAAGAAGTGGCAGGTGGAATATAGTGTCTGGAAGTGTATGGTCATGCAATTGGTAGAAGAAATAAAAGAGTAGACTAATTTCTAAATGGATGAAAAATTCAAATATCTGTGGTGCTAAGGGTTGCAAGTCCTCATGTAGGATTCCCTAAGGGTTAGTTTGCAGATTTGAGTCTGTAGTGAGAAACGTAAATGCAACGTTGGCATTCATGTTGAGAAGACTAGGACATGAAAGGAAGGATATAATGTTGAGGCTTTATAAAGCACTGGTGAGGCCTCACTTCGAGTATTGTGAGCAGTTCTGGGTCCGTTATAGATGTGCTGACACTGTTGAAGGTTCAAAGGAGGTTAACGAAAATGATTCCAGGATTGGAAGGCTTGTCATATGAAGAGCGTTTGATGGCTCTGGGCCTGCACTGACTGGTATTCAGAAGAATGAGGGGTGACTTCATTGAAACCTATCAAATGTTGAAAAGCCTTGATAGAGTGCACGTGGAGAGGATGTTTCCTATAGTGGGAGAGTCTCGGACCAGGGGACACAGCCTCAGAATAGAGAGGCATCTTTTCGGAACGGAGATGATGAGGAATTTCTTTACCCAGAGAATTTGTTGCCAAACTGACTGTGGAGGCCAAGTCTTCACATGTATTTATATATTTAAAATAGATGTTCATAGATTTTTGATTTTCATCAGGGCATGAAGGGATATGGGGGGGTGGGGAGGTAGGAGTTTGAGGCTGAGAAGGAATAATGGATCAGCCATGATGAAATGGCGGGGTAGATGTGATGGGCCAAATGGCCTAATTATGCTCCTATATCTTATGGTCTAACAGTACAGCACAGTGTAGGCCTTCAGCCCATGACATTCTGCTCTGATTTATGTTCTGTGTACTGAAGTACTGTGAAAATCTTTATTTTACATGCCAGCCATACAGATCAGTGCACTGAGATAGTACAAGGTCAAAGAATTCCCAAGAAAGTGCAATGCAGGTGGGAGATCATAATGACATAGATTGTGAGGTAATTTTAAGCCTGCTGGTACGTGCTTTCTGCCCGAAGGGAGGGTGGAAAAGAGAGAATGTCTGGGTTGAATGAGGTCTTTGATTATGTTGGCTGCTTTACTGAGACAGAGAATCCACGCAGGGGAGGCTAGTTTCTGTGATGTCCACAACTCTGTAGTTTCTCGTGGTCTCAGGCAGAGCAGTTGTCATATCAAGCCGCGTTAAATGTGCACCAGACCCTTTCTGTGGTGTGCATTGTAGAACTGGTAATAAACGGCAGTGACCAGACACTTTCTCTTGGTACACTGATAGAACTGGAAATAATTGGCAGGGACTGAATACTTTCTGTGGTGCATTGTAGAACTGGTAATAAACGGCAGTGACCAGACACTTTCTGTGCTACATTGATAGCGGCACATTTAGATAGCAGTGGCAGGATCGGTCCGAGTCAGCATGGATTTACGAAGGGGAAGTCATGCTTGACTAATCTTCTGGAATTTTTTGCGGATGTTACTATGAAAATGGACATGGGAGAGCCAGTGGATGTAGTGTACCTGGATTTTCAGAAAGCCTTTGATAAGGTCCCACACAGGAGGTTAGTGCACAAAATTAGAGCACATGGTATTGGGGGTAGGGTGCTGACATGGATAGAAAATTGGTTGGCAGACAGGAAGCAAAGAGTAGGGATTAATCACCTACCACCCCACCAGCCTCCGGATCCAACATATTATTCTCCGTAACTTCCGCCACCTTCAACGGGATCCCACCACTAAGCACATCTTTCCCTCGCCCCCTCTCTCTGCTTTCCGCAGGGATCGCTCCCTACACAACTCCCTTGTCCATTCGTCCCCCCCATTCCTCCCCACTGATCTCCCTCCTGGCACTTATCCGTGTAAGCGGAACAAGTGCTACGCATGCCCTTACACTTCCTCCCTTACCACCATTCAAGGCCCCAGACAGTCCTTCCAGGTGAGGCGACACTTCACCCATGGGTCGGCTGGGGTGATATACTGCGTCTGGTGCTCCCGATGTGGCCTTCTATATATTGGCGAGACCCGACGCAGACTGGAAGACAGTTTTGCTGAACACCTATGCTCTGTCCGCCAGAGAAAGCAGGATCTCCCAATGGCCACACGTTTTAATTCCACATCCCATTCCCATCCTGACATGTCTATCCACGGCCTCCTCTACTGTAAAGATGAAGCCAAACTCAGGTTGGAGGAACAACACCTTATATTCCGTCTGGGTAGCCTCCAACCTGATGGCATGAACATCGACTTCTCTAACTTCCGCTAATGCCCCACCTCCCCCTCGTACCCCATCTGTTACTTATTTTTATACACACATTCTTTCTCTCACTCTCCTTTTTCTCCCTCTGTCCCTCTGAATATACCCCTTGCCCATCCTCTGGGTCCCCCCCACCTTGTCTTTCTTCCCAGACCTCCTGTCCCATGATCCTCTCGTATCCCCTTTTGCCAATCACCTGTCCAGCTCTTGGCTCCATCCCTCCCCGTCCTGTCTTCTCCTATCATTTTGGATCTCCCCCTCCAACTTTCAAATCTCTTACTCACTCTTCCTTCAGTTAGTCCTGACGAAGGGTCTCAGCCTGAAACGTCGACTGCACCTCTTCCTATAGATGCTGCCTGGCCTGCTGCGTTCACCAGCAACTTTGATGTGTGTTGCTTGCGTTCATACCTCATTTTTTCTCCCCGTATTGCCTTTTTAGTTAAGTTCTGTTGCTCCTTAAAAATTTCCCAATCTGTGTTTCTTGTTTTTGTGATTTTAGCTACCTGTTATGGTTTGTACAGCACTTTGGTCAACATGGGTTGTTTCTAAATCCGCTTTATAAATAAATTTGACTTGACTTGACTGGGGTGTAGACCAACTGGTCTAGATGACTTATCTACCTACGACATTTCAGCTTCTCATTGGCAACAGTGATTACATTCACTTCTCCCCCTCGCTGGCAAAATTCTTATTCAGTTTGTTCACCATTCCTTTTTTCCCATTACTACCTCTCCAGTGTCATTTCCAGCACTCTGATGTCCACTCTGCCTTAATTTTACTCTTTCTACCTCTGGAAGAAAAGCTTTCGGCTCCCTATTTAATATTATTGGCTGGCTTACCTTCAGATTTCATCTTTTCTCTCCTCATTGTTTTTCACTGGCTTTTGTTGCTTTGTAAAGCTTCCCAATCATTCAGCTTCCCTCTCTTTTCTGCTACTACTCTATGCTCTCCTTTTTGACTCTATGCTGTCTCTGACTTCCCTTGTCAGCCACGCTTGCCTCATCCTCCCTTTAGAATACTTCAGCTTTGGGACGAATCTGCCCTCCACCTTCTAAATTGCCCCCAAAACTCCAGTCATTGCTGCTCTGCTGTCATTCTGCCTAGTGTCCCATTCCCATCAACTTTGGCCAGCTCCTCTTGGATGAACCTGTCATTGCCGTTGACCCACTGTAACAGTGATACATTGGACAGGGTGCAGAAGAGGTTCACAGGATGCAGTCTGGAGTAAAGGCATAAGTTACTGTTTAAGGAGAGGCCAAACAAACTTGGGTATTTTCTAAGGAGTGGTGGAGCTGAGGGGAGTATGATAATGTGTGATAAGATTACGAGGGGCATAGATTGATAGCTGGTATCCTTCCCGCAACACACCCCTCCCCACCCCACGGACAAACTGTCTAACAACAGAGGGCATTCATTTATAGAGATGAGGTGGAATTTCTTTACCCAGAGGGTGATGAATCTGAGCAATTCATTGGCACAGTTGGCTATATTTAAAACAGAGGTTGACATGTGCTTGGTTAGACAGGGCGGAGAGGAAACTTCAGAGAGAGATGGGTCAAGACAGGCAGATGGGACAGACTCAGGTGGGGGTTCTTGACTGGCAAGGGCCAGTGGGACTGAACACCAGTGTTTTCCACTCTCAGACATTCATTGACACCATTTCTCATCAGCACATGTTTTACAAACAACAGATTTCAAAGTAAATTTATTTTCCAAGTACATGAACAATAATCTATCAGACCATCCATTTTCTTGCAGGTTCAGCAGCTCAACGTTCACCCCCAGCCCCGGGCAGGGAATGGGGCCGATTCCAGAGGGGGATGGTCTGGGCTGGGGTGGGGTATGGGGGGGGGTGGCGGGGGTGGGTATGGGGAGTGGGGTGGGGTATGGGGGGGTGTCTGGGACCTCATGGGGGAACCCTCCCTCCATCTTCCTCCCACCCACTCCTCCTCAGTCCCCTTCCCTCTACTCTCCACTCCCCCCTCCCTGCCCACCCATCCCCCACCTCCCCCTCCCCTCCCCTCCCCCACTCCAACCCCCTCACCCTCCCCTCCTCCATCCGTCCCTATTCCTTCCCCTGCCCCCTCACCACCACATTCCCGTGCCCCTCCCTTACCCTCAACCCTCCCCTTCCCATTCTCCTCCATCCCTTCCACCCTTCCTCCTTCCCCTCTGCCTCCCTCCCCATCTCCCTCCATTCCCACTCGCAACCTTCCACCTTCCTTGCCCCTCTATCTCCCCTCAACCCTCCACTTCCCCTCTCCCTTTACTTCTTCTCCCTCACTCCACCTCCACAGCAACACTCCTGCTCCTGCCCTTTACCTCACCCTCTCCTCAACCCTCCTCTTCCCCCTCCCACTCCTACCATCCTCCTACTCAGTCCCACTTGCCTTCCCCTCCTGTTTCCTCACCCAGCCTCCCCTCAACCTACCCCTTCCCCTCCTGTTCCTTCACCCACCCTCCCCCTCAACCTACTACTTCCTCTCACCTCCTTCCCTCTCCTCCTCACTCCCCCTCTTCCACCCTCTCTGCCCCCCACCCCCTCCATGCATCACCCCAACTGTATGTGCGTTTGCAGGAGTGTGAGGGAGAGGGGAGGGTGCAGATAAGGCTGGAGGGGATGGGGAGGAATCAGAGGGGTGGGGAATGCGGTGGAGATGGAGGGAGGAGGGGGAAGCGGGGAGGGTAGGTCTCTCTCTCACGCACACAAAACACAAAAACACATACAGTTGAGGAGATGGAGGGTAGGGGAGGGAAGGAAGGTGAGAGGTTGGGAAGAGGGAATTGAGGTGAGGGACGAGCAGAGGCAGGAGGGATGGAGAGAGAGCGAGAGGAAGGAGGAGGATGGGAGGGGAAGAGGAGAGTGAGGGAGCGGAGGGGAAGGGGTGGGAGATGGGGAGGGGGAGGAATAGGGAGGGAGTGGTGGAGTGGTGGGGAAGGGGAGGAGGAGGGAGGAAAGGGTTAGAGGAGATGGGGGAGGGAGGGGGAGAGAGGTTTGGGGAGGGGAGAGGGAAGGGGAGTGGGGAGGAATGGGCAGGAGGAGGATGAAGGGAGGGCTCCCTGACAAGGTCCTAGGGGGGGAGGTGGGGAGGTAGATTGGGAAGTGTGTGGGAGCGGGAGGGAGGAAATGGGAGGGAGGGGTATGTGTATAGGAGAGGGAAGGGAAGAGTTGGGCCATGGAGGTGGAAGGAAAAGTTGAGGGGAGAGAGGGAGGGGAGACATGTCTGGGGGAGGGATGGAAGGGAGGGTGGGGAATGGGTCGGGGAGGAGGAGGGATGTGCTCCCTCACTGGAGGAACCAGGCAGTCGCAGTGAGGACAGCCAGGACATGGGGCAGGGTGAACCTGAGGGAGGTAATGGAGAGGTGAGAAGGAAGGGTAGGGTGAGGCTGGGGGCCAAAAATATGGTGTCACTGGTGGAGCGACTGAGAGGTGCTCTGGGATTGATCAGCCACTCATCGTACAACAAAAAAATCAGCTCGGGTAGACCAGAGCTGTTCTTCAGCTGATTGGTTGAGACAGAGCTGAAATTAGTCATCAAGCCAATCAGACTTGACGTTCTGTTGTCTATCAATGACCACTGGATCTGTGAAGATCCCAAACTTGATGCCATATAATGAAGTTATTGTGCTGTCGTTCAATGATGTTCCCAGTGAAGTCACCCACTGGAGTTCCTCATGTGGACCAATCAGTGAAGACACTGGCTGATGATTTGGAGGTGAGCCAATGGACGATGGCAGTCCACTGCAGCCAGTAGACGATGCTCTTGCTGGAGAAACACTGATAGGTGAGAGCAGAAGAGGAGTTGATCACCACGGAGAAAGGCCAGGAGACAGTATGGACATTGGTGGAACCCATCACAGCCAAGGGCGTGGTCGTCAGTGTTGTCATTGTCCTGGAGCTGATCAGGAGACCAGTCTGGAAGGGTCAGTTGATGATCTGAGTCTCCCCAGGCCAATCACGGGACTTAATCTGGATGGACCTGTTGAAGACAACACTATCTTTGAGCAAATTGTGTCAGCTGGTTTGAATAGCCTGGAGGGAGCAGGGTAATGGACGGGGAGGGAGCAGAGGGAATGGGGAAGTGGTGTTGGTGGCATCCTATTCTGAGCCAGTCCCATCTGCCTGCATTTGTCCCGTATCCCTCGAAACCATTCTTATTCATGTAGCTGTCTGACTGTCTGCTGTGTGAATAATTTTCTCCTGTGTCCTGATTAAATTTCTTGTTTTTCCTTATACTTGTGCACTCCCAACCTGCCCAAACTCTGTCCATAACTCAGTCCTTCAAGTGCTGACAAGAGTCTCGTAAATCTCCTCATCACTCTTTGCAGCTGGATGGCATCTTTCCTATAGCAGAGCAAGCAAATCTGAATACAATATTCCAGGTGAGGCCTCACTAATGTCTTCATCAATTAGACCATAAGACCAAAAGACATAGGAGCAGAATTAGGCAACTCAGCACCTTGAGTCTGTTCTGTCATTCCATCATGGCTGATTGACTATCCCTGGCAACCAGACTGTACTCTCTTCTCCCTGGAACCCTTCAGGCCATGACTAAGCAAGAACCAATCAACTTCCATTTTAAATATCCTAATTACTTGGTGTCCACAGCCATCCGTGGCAATGGATTCCACAGATTCATCATCCTGTTACTAAAGAAATTCCTCCTTATCTCCAGTCTAAATGGATGCCCTCTGGCCCGAGATCAGAAGGTATACAAGATATCCTTTTCACCTCCATTCTATCTAGACCTTTGGATATTCAATAGGTTTCTATGAGATGCAGCATCATCTGGCGAGTACGAGTCCAGAGCCATGAAACGCTCCTCATATGTTAACCCTTTCACTGCTGGATCAATCTCGTCAACCTTCTCTGGAAACTCTCTAATGCCAGCACATCATTTCTCAGATAAGCGGCCCAAATCCGCACACAATACTCCAAATTTGGTCTGACCAATGCCATATAAAGCCTCAGTATACATCTTTCCTTTTATATTCCAGTCCATTTGAAATGAATGCCAACATTGCAGTTGCCTTCGTAACAATCGACTCAAACTTCAAGTTAACCTTTACGGAATCCTGCAGAAGTGCTTCCAAGGACCTTTACCCCTCTAATATTTAAAATTTTAAAATAGACGACACCTTAATTCCTTCTACTGAAGTGCATGACCATACACTTCCCTACAGTATATTCCATCTACTACTTCTTTGCCTTTTCTCTCAATCTGTCCAAGTACTTCTGCAGGCACCCTGCTTGCTGTCAAATACTTGCCCTTCCATCTACCTTTGTATTATCTGCAAAGCCAGATTCCTTTGTTCTGCCACAATCCTCATTACCCTCCCATTCACTGAACACCAGCTCGCTACATCATAGACTTTCCTTTTCTATCTCCCATTGCAATTTATATCCCACGTTCTGGCTACTGTTTGGGAGCCTGTATAAACTCCCATCAGAGACCTGGCAGTTTCTTAGTTCTACAACCGCGCCCCACCCCAAAGTTTCTGCAACTTCTATTCCTATGTCATCTCTCTATAAGGATTTGATTTTATTTTTAACAACAATGCCTCCCCACTCCCTCTGCCTGTCCTTTCAACACAATCTGTATCCTTGGATGTGAAGCGCCCGACGATGATCTTTAAGCAACGAACTCAGTGAAGCCGATAATGTCATCCCTGCCGATCTCTAAATAGGCCATTACCCAGTCCCACATATTCAAGACTTTTCGGTAAATTTAGCCAGAAAGATCATTATTTGTAAAGTGTATTCGGTCAGGGTTTATCATCAGGTACCTGGGTACTCTCACCATATTCCCAAAGATGCTGTTATCACCCCATTTGGGCTGTTTGAGTTTCTGTGCATGCCCATGGGCTGAAAAATGCAGCATAGACTTCCCAGCAACTCATGGACTGTGAGATAAGACACTGACAGATTTTCTTTTTGTTTTCCTGGACAACACACAGCACTGTGCAAAACGCACATATATGTAACAAGGGTGCCTGGAACTTCTGCACAATTCTGTAAATTCATTAAAATAGGAGGTGGTTGGGAAACAGAAATAAGAGTGCTTAGCTTTGTACCAGCTCAGGAGTATGAAGTGGTATTAAGTTGTGACTGGAAAGACATAATATACAGTACTGAGCAAGAGTCTGAGCACCATTGCTACAGATACATGTGTCTAAGACTTTTACACAGTACTGTAGCTGTCACCAGCGCATCCAAAACCGAACACTTATCACATCTCCACATACTTTTCTATTGCTTCAGCCATCGTGGGCTGATTATTAACCCCATTAAATACCAGTTCAGGTTGTCTGTCCTTGACTTTCTCAGCCACTGTATCTGTGCAGATGGTCTGCCACCCCACCATCAATGTTCGCTGTTATGATGGACTTTCCACTGCACCCCCACTCCCCAAAAAATACTGCAAGTGTTTTTTGTTTTGGTGAATTTCTATCACCTTTTCATTCCAAGATCTGTTGAACTTATGCTTGCTCCCTTAATTTAATGCCCATAATCACATGTTTGAATGGTCAGCAGACGTGACCAGAGCATTTGCCGACACCAAACGAGTCTTTTGTAAACAACGCTACTGGTATATTTATTCCCCATGCATCAGGGGCAGGGTGGAAGTAAAGGGCTGCAGCTTTTGCTAATCACATAAAATGACTCGGTGTCAGGGTGGAGCCCCAGCTGTCTTTGGCCAGAATTGACCACATGGACTGGGCCCTCTCCAGTGCCAGTACAGTAACCCGAGCAATGCTGACCTGAGCCTGGAGCCGGAGCAGGGTCGGTTCCTGTTACCGACACAGGGTCATGATGACTGGGCGTGAAGGTCCAACCGGGGAACCCATTGTCAAATTTCACCAAGAAACAATCACACCAAAGAATTTCAGGCAGAACTGGTCGGGATGACAAACACCCATCAGCACACAGAAATGGCAAACTTTTAAAATGAGAAATAAATCAATGTAAAAACAAATTTAGCACTGGATGAGTGAACCCTCTGACCCAGGATGCACGAGATAGAAATGGTCCTGTGATAAGAGAGGTGGTTTCACACAGTCTCCATGATTCAGTCAGTTTGTGGGGTGGAATGGGAGTGGTAATTGAGTGAACACAGTGAGGTGGAAGGGTTGCAGAGGTACTAACCTGAGGAGTACTGAATGCAGTCGGGACTTGCTGTCTTGGGCTTGAATTGTGTAGTGGTCACTCTCAGCTTCATCTCTGGTTCATATGGTTCAAATCTGTGTTGTCTTGTGCACAATCATGTTTCATGGTTTCTGGCACTCTTGTCCCTCAAGGAGAAGAAAGAAAAAGTAAATTCAAGCAACACACAGAAAACGCTGGAGAAACTCAGCAGGTCAGGCGGCATCTAAGACAAAGAGCAGAGCCGACGTTTCAGGCTGAGACCCTTCATCATGAAAGGAAACAAAAGAGAGGAAAAATATTCACTGCCTTACAACTAGACAACGACAGGAACATTTATATTTTGAGTCACAGCATGAGAAATCTTTTCTTTATTAATCTTTTTATTAATTTAGAGGAGACATATATGCAGACAAGGGGAGAATTATCTCAAATATGTATATCAGCAACAATATAAACAAAAGATGAAATAGATATGATCATAATCACACATAGTAATCAGCAAATATGCAATATATAATAAAAAAGGACAGCGAATTGTCCTCTTATCAATTCATAAAGAGAGGAAAAAAAGCTTTAATTTTAAAATGAAGGGAAAAAAACCCACTGCCCAGTCCATTTGGAGGTTACAACCAAATAAAAAGGAAAGAATTTGTGATCAAATCTATAACTTCGAAAAAAAATAATTGGAACAGCAATAAATCAAATCAAATGAAAATATAGAATAAAAGGTCGCTATATTTGCTCAAATTTAAAAGTTGTATCAAATGTCTGACTGCTTATTTTCTCTAAGCTTAAACAGGACATAATGGAGGAAAGCCAAAAAAAGACAGCAGGTGGATTAGAATCCTTCCATTTCAGTAAAATGGCTCTCCAAGCCAATGAAGTCGAAAAGGCAATCACACTTTGAGCAGAAACGGTAATATAACCAGAAAAACTACTGATTTCAGAAAATATTGATAACATAGAAGGAATATATTTCCTTGGATCTGAACTATAAACTAACAGGTTATCCGCATATAACAAAACCTTGTGTAGTTTGTCCCCTCTCTTAATACTGTACCCTGAACAGTATTAGAATCTCTAAGAGCAATAGAAAGGGGTTCTCAGGACAAGTTAAATAACAAAAGTCTAATTTACACAGCATGACAACTCATCCACACATTTTTCACCATCCTGTCCAAATGAGTCACCATTTTTAGAGGACAGTGTACTTCTACCCCTCGGTGTGTCTGTTCTACAAACCCCTTTGGGCCCTGTCATTTACTCTCTATGTTCTACTCTGGTTTAACTTCCGAAAATCACACTTGTCCAGTTACGTGCAACCTGCCCTTTCTTGTCCCACTTTGCCAGATGGTCTCCATCCCATTGCAAACTCAGACAATCCTCACGTTCACCACACACTCATTTTGGTGTCATCCACAACCTCACTCATTGTCCGACATGAAATTAATGAACATAAAGAGAAATACCTGAATGACCTTTTGCTGGATATTTGAACCATCTGTGTAGATATGGGAGAATCCATGGTATCTGCCCGTCTACATCTGTCTCGAGTCTCCAGCTGAGCAGAATTTAAATCCTATGGTGATGATGCATCTCATTATGATGTGTCTGCTGATGTGACAATGTCACTGTCCCTGCCCCTTGTCCTGGTTAAGGGAGATTCAGTGCTAAAATTGTGTTTGGAAGGTTTGAGACATTCGCCAACCTTGTCCCTTCAGTGGAACAGATTGTAAATAGTGTAGCATTTGTGAGTGTCACACTCCTGGGGACTCTGGGCAATGCTGTCAGTCATGGGTGAAAATGAGATATCAATCTGCATCCACTATTAAGAGACATTTGCATCCAGACCTTAAATATTTGAAGTGTAAAAATATATTACCTTCCATCACTCCTAGTTTATTTACAAAACATCTTCATTCTACAAGAACACAGACAAAATGCTGGAGGAATTCAGCAGGTCAGGCAGTATCTGTGGAGAGGAATAAACTGTTGATGTTTCATGCCAAGACCCTTCATTCTACAGTCTCCTGTTCTTGACCCCACTGCTAATGTGAAGAGCTTCCCTGACAGCAGGTTGTCAGGGGAATAAGTGAAAGAGAATGTGAACAGGAATAGTTTGGAGGGAAATAGGTGTGGGAATGTGATTACCTCAGAGCCTGCATGGACTGAGACCAGAACACCATGGGACACAGGAGCAGAATCAGACCAATCAGCCCATTAAGTCTCCTAGAATGAATTATTGACTACAAGTGGGGGAAGCTATGAGCCAGTACTCATCGGTGATCAGAGTTGGAGAGGGTCAGAAAATTTCAATTCCTGGACATTTCAGACGATCTGTCCTGGGTCTCACAATTAAGTGCCATTACAAAGGAAGCATGGCAATACTTCCACTTTCTCAACGTTTGCTAAGATTTGTCATGTCATCTGAAACTTTGACAGGCTTATTGATATGTAATACAGATTATATTGACTGGCTGCAGCACGGCCTGGTATGGAAACACAATGAAAAGAAACGCCAACAAAATCAATGGTACAGCCCAGTCCATCATAGTTAAAGCCCTCCCCAACACTGAGCACATCTACATGGAGTACTGTTGTAAGAAATAAGCATCCATCATCAAGGACCCCCACCATCCAGGCCATGCTCTCAGATTCCCCTAAAATATTTCATGTTTTGCCTTAAATCTATCACCTCTTGTTCTATTCTCACACAACCTGAGAGGAAAAAGCTTCTTCTGCATTATTAGTGGACTTAATATTGTGAGGGGACTTGACAGAAGCTTATAAAATCAGGAGCAATATGGATAAGGTGGTCAGTGATAGTCTTGTCTGTGTGTTCATCTACGCACTGACAGGAACAGCACAGACAATTTACACAGCTTGTCACCAAGGGGATTGGCCTAAGCATATCATTTTATTTTGCGTAACTGTCTGTTTGTTTGCAGTCCTGAATGAGGTGGTATGTTTTGTAATTTCGCCCCAGAGGATGTTTCATTTGACAGTAATTAAGCTAAACTTGAACTTAAATTCTTTTTCCCAGGCTGGGGAGTCCAAAGCTAGATGGCACAGATACAAGGTAAGAGGGCAGAGTTTAAAAGAGAGCTGCATGGTAATTTCTTACACAGAGGATACTGAGTACTTGGAATGAGCTGTGAGGGAATGTTGTTGAGATGATACAATTGCAATATTTAAGAAGCATTTGGATAGATACAGGAAGGGAGGGTCTTGGAGGGCTATTGGTCAACATGAGTAACTGGGACTAGCAGAGACAATACTGTGGTCCACATGGACGAGTTGGTCTAAAGAGTCTGTTTCCATGCTGGATTGCTCTGTGACTCTTTTCAACCTTCCCCTATAACTCAGGTACTCAAGTCCCGGCAACATCCATGTCAATTTTCTTTCCCGTGGGTAGATGAGCAGAACTACTCACATTACTCCAGGTTCAGCCTCACCAACATCCCAGTTCCTGTGATGCAACCTTTGATATCCTTCCTCGCTGTCCACTCTGTCCCCAATCTTGGTGTCATCCACAAATTTGCTGATCAATTTTCCACATTATCACCCAGATTGTTGGTATAGATGACAAACAACAACAGACACAGCACTGAACCCTGTGGCACCAGTCACAGGTATCTAGACACAAATTTCTTGTTTAATCTTCAAAAAGCTTTAAGATTGGTTAGACATGACCTACCATGCACGAAGCCACTTTGATTTTCCGTAAATAAGCCCTGTCTATCCAATACAGCAGATTCTGGTTTATTTAGGCACATTGGGAACGGCACACATTGGTCCAATTAAGAGGTTGCCAAATTGAACAAATTTTCATGGAAATAGTTTAAAAAAGACAAACTGTTTTAACTAGTTTAAATGAGTAATATACTGTACATTTAACTGAAGTACAGAACAAATTAGAACATTACTACTACGACTACAGTACTATAAAACTGTGTTTCATTCCCTGATCATTATTGACAGTGGAATTCATTTCGAGTACGCTGTTGTGTTCTTTTGATTCACTGTAAATTAACAAAATCACCGCAGACACCAAGTGCAGATAATGGACTGCCTTCATTGCCTTTTTGCATGAAATAATATTGTAATCCAACAATAAATTTCTCAGCATCCAGTGTCATCACGGGCTCATGTTCAGATGTGTCACCTTCATCACGAGCTGTAGTGTCTGATGGCCACACAAGTGTCCGTGACTGACGCTGGTTCGACCGACGCTCGGCAGTAGTCTTCTGTCCCAATTCAGAGGCAGTGTCCTCAATAAACAAAGGAATCCTGATTATTTTCTTGATTTGCTTTTGTTCTTTCAGAGTTCTCCTTAAATAGTGGCTGTCCCAATTAACCAGAATCCACTGTATTTATTCATTCTGCATTTAGAATGCCTTCCAATAATTTATCCATAAATAAATTAGCCTAACATTTGCTGGCTATTTCTAGAATGTTTCTTCAACAACGTAACAACTTTAGATATCCTCCACTCTCCTGGCTCCGCACCCATGACTAAAGGTGGTTTAACTATTCCTGCCAAGGCCCCAGCAGTTTCAACATTAGCCTTCCACAAGGTCCAAGGGAACACCTTGTCAGGCCCTACTGATTTATGCACCCTAGTTTGCCTCTAGACAGCCAGCCCTCCTCTTTTGTGATGAGATACGGTCTATGACCTCGTGAATTTTTGCCTCAGGTCAACTATTTGTGTCTGTCTCCCAAGTAAATACTGATGAAAAAATCTCTCTCTCTCTCTCTCTCTCTCTCTCTCTCTCTCTCTCTCTCTCTCTCTCTCTCTCTATCTCTATTTCTCTCTCACTCTCTCTCTCTCTCTCTCTCTCTATCTCTATCTCTATCTCTATTTCTCTCTCACTCTCTCTCTCTCTCTATCTCTATCTCTATTTCTCTCTCACTCTCTCACTCTCTCTCTCTCTCTCAGTTCAATGGATAGATGACCATGCTGATCAACCAGTGGACCAACTTTGTCTCTTGTTATTCTTTTGCTCTTAAAATGGCTAAAGAAACCCTTGGGACTTTCTTTCATCTTGCATTGCACTGCGACCTCAATTCCTCTTTTATTCCTCATAATTCCTCTGCTGAGAAGTCTTTTGCATTTCTGAAACTCCTCAAGTGCCTCATTTGCATGAGTTGTATACAGGAGCCATCCTGTATTCCCTCTGTTGCTAGCAGCCTCTGGACTTTACTCAAAATGCATAAATTTATATCATAATTTTAAATAATTCTTTCCATACAAAAGAGACAGAAGTTGACTCGTCATGGTTGTGACAGTAGCAACATCAATAAATATGCAACAATTATTGGAAAAATAGCAAACTTAGAGGAGATTGTTTGACCTTGTTGCATTTAGCTGATGTGGAGGGTGGAAAGGGGGTCCTCGGGAATATAGTTGACCACGTGGTTGCCTGATTTTATCTGCTGGTGTTGACAAAAACTTGGTACACATTTTGAGCAACCACAAATAGGAGTGAATATTGCTGAAAGTTCACTGCCTTAGTTTTAAAGAGGTTTTTCAATCTAGTCTTTCATCTGGAATATATGTTACACATTTTAAATGACCTTTTCACACTTTTTTATCAAATTGAAATGATAATCTGTTGTCTGAGGACAACTGATTTTGTGGGTTCTGGGCTATTATATAATCATATAATTTATAAAATTAAAAACAAACAGGTGAAAAAATGTTGCATTTGTGCAAAAGACCCTCAGATGATCAACCCTGATTACTTTAAAGAAGAAAATGTTATTCATTTTCAACGGAATTAGCACTTTTCTTAGTGGGAGATGTTTTCGTCGAAGTCTCAAGAATCGGTGAACTGCCAAAGAAGAGGCTAGAGAGCAAAGTGTTGGCCCGTGGAGGTTGGGTGTCGTGGCTTTGCAGGCTATTCACTCTGTGAAGTATACACCGCACTTGGAATCACGGGAGAGAGAAGAAGGAGAGTCATTTTACCACCACAGGTACAGCAGAGGAAGCGTCAAGATGGCTCTCAATAAAGGGGGCAGATCGGTGGGTTGCTGCTGGGACACAGGCCGGGGTCTGATCAACCCCGGTTGGGTCCCCTGGGCGAGGGTGTATGACGTTGAAAGACCTGAAACACCTGACGACCCCGTTTAACATCACTGATGATGTGCCCTAGCTTAGCATCATGCAGATGTTTCTGTAAGAACTAAGAAGAAGATTGGATGTTATATCGTTACATCATTCTCATTATTTATTGCTATTTATTTATATCTGAATTTGAACAGTTTGTTTACAGTTCCTGGTGTTTACAGTTTACAATTACTGTTCTATAGATTTGCTAATTATGCCCGCAGATAAATAATCTCAGGGTTGTATGTGGTGACATGTATGTACTCTGAAAATAAATTTTCCTTTGAAGTTTGAACTTTTTTGAACTTTATTTCATTCAGTATATCTACTTGTGTTTTGAATGTGAATTAAATATGATTTGATGTGATTTTGGTGGAAACGTACAGTATTCACAACTGTTGACATTGGGTTGGGGTTCACTTGAAGAGGCTGGTCTGAGGTGGTGAGTGAATTACATCAAGGAGTGTTATTGCACTTTGTGTTCAATAAATAAGTTGCTATTTTTTCTCGTAAAAATAAAATGCCTCTGCCATATAATTTGTGAAATCCTACATTAGATCAAACTGCCGTTACGTTGGTAGTGCAAGGCAAAGTCCAATTTACATTGCGAGCAATCTCCAGAGTGAAGAGTTTCCTTGAACACCTGCCTGGATACGATCAATACCGATCGTTGAAAACTCACCATTTACAGTTTTGGACTGTTGGAGTCTGAGTGCACCAATAGTTGTTTTCCTCGCCCAGCCACATTTTACCATCTTCAGTCATGGATTACAGCATTTTACCAATAACTTATGTCAGATTTACTGACTTATAAGTTCTTGCCGTTGTTAAAATTGGCATGTCACAAAGGTAATGCTACAGGTGTTATGGGGGACTTCAACACGCACGTAGACTGGAGGAATCAGGTTGGTACTGGACCCCAAGAAAGGGAGTTTGTGGAGTCCCTCCGAGATGGATTCTTAGAACAGCTTGTACTGGAGCCTACCAGAGAGAATGCAATTCTCGATTTAGTGTTGTGCAATGAACCAAATTTGATCAGGGACCTCGAGGTAAAGGAGCCATTAGGAGGTAGTGACCATAATATGATGAGATTTAATCTACAATTTGAGAGGGAGAAGGGAAACTCGGAAGTGTCAGTATTACAGTTGAACAAAGGGAACTATGGTGCTATGAGGGAGGAGCTGGCCAAAGTTCAATGGAACAATACCCTAGCAGGGATGACAGTGGAACAACAATGGCAGGTACTTCTGGGAATAATGCGGAAGGCGCAGGATCAGTTCATTCCAAAGAGGAAGAAAGATCCGAAGGGGAGTAAGGGGAGGCCGTGGCTGACAAGGGAAGTCAAGGACAGTATAAAAATAAAAGAGAAGAAGTTTAACGTAGCAAAGATGAGCGGGAAGCTGGAGGATTGGAAAACTTTTAAAGAGCAACAGAAGGTAACTAAAAAGGTAATACACGGAGAAAAAATGAGTTATGAAAGTAAACTAGCCAAGAATATAAAGGAGGATAGTATAAGCTTCTTTAGGTATGTGAAAAGGAAAAAAATAGTTAAGACCAAAATTGGGCCCTTGAATACAAAAAAGGGTGAATTTATTATGAGGAACAAGGAAATGGCAGACGAGTTGAACAGGTACTTTGGACCTGTCTTCACTAGGGAAGACACAAACAATCTCCCAGATATAATAGTGGCCAAAGGACCTAGGGTAATGGATTAACTGAAGGAAATTTATATTAGGCAGGAAATGGTGTTGGATAGACTGTTGGGTCTGAAGGCTGATAAGTCCCCGGGACCTGATGGTCTGCATCCCAGGGTACTTAAGGAGGTGGCTTTAGAAATCATGGACGCATTGGTAATCATTTTCCAATGTTCTATAGATTCAGGATCAGTTCCTGTGGATTGAAGGTTGGTTAATGTTGTTCAACTTTTCAAGAAAGGAGGGAGAGAGAAAACAGAGAATTATAGACTGGTTAGCCTGACATCAGTGGTGGGAAAGATGCTGGAGTCAATTTAAAAGGTGTAATTATAACACATTTGGATGGCAGTAACAGGATAGGTCCGAGTCAGCATGAATTTACGAAGGGGAGATTGTGCTTGACTAATCTTCTGGAATTTTTTGAGGATGTAACTATGAAAATGGACAAGGGAGAGCCAGTGGATGTAGTGTACCTGGACTTTCAGAAAGCCTTTGATTAAGTCCCACATAAGAGGTTAGTGGGCAAAATTAGGGCACATGGTATTGGGGGCAGAGTACTGACATGGATTGAAAATTGGCTGGCTGACAGAAAACAAAGAGTAGTGATTAACGGGTCCCTTTCGGAATGGCAGGCGGTGACCAGTGGGGTACCGCAGGGTTCAGTGCTGGGATCGCAGCTGTTTACAATATATATTAATGATTTAGATGAGGGAATTAAAAGTAACATTAGCAAATTTGCAGATGACACAAAGCTGTGTGGCAGTGTGAAATGTGAGGAGGACGTTATGAGAATGCAGGGTGACTTGGACAGGCTGGGTGAGTGGGCAGATGCATGGCAGATGCAGTTTAATGTGGATAAATGTGAGGTTATCCACTTCGGTGGTAAGAACAGGAAGGCAGATTATTATCTAAATGGAGTCAAGTTAGGAAAAGGGGAAGTACAACGAGATCTAGGTGTTCTTGAAAGCAAGCATGCAGGTACAGCAGGCAGTGAAGAAAGCTAATGGCATGCTGGCCTTCATAACAAGGGGAATTGAGTATAGGAGCAAAGAGGTCCTTCTGCAGCTGTACAGGGCCCTGGTGAGACCACACCTGGAGTATTGTGCGCAGTTTTGGTCTCCAAATTTGAGGAAGGACATTCTTGCTATAGAGGGAGTGCAGCGTAGGTTCACAAGGTTAATTCCCGGGATGGCGGGACTGCCATATATCGAAAGATTGGAGTGAGTGGGCTTGTATACTCCGGAATTTGGAAGGCTAAGAGGGGATCGTATTGAAACATATAAGATTATTAAGGGACTGGACGTGCTGGAGGCAGGAAGCATGGTCCCGCTGATGGGTGAGTGCAGAACCAGAGGCCACAGTTTAAGAATAAGGGGTAGGCCATTTAGAACGGAGTTGGGGAAAAACTTTTTCACCCAGAGTGTGGTGGAAATGTGGAATGCTCTGCCCCAAAAGGCAGTGGAGGCCAAGTCTCTGGATGTTTTCAAGAAAGAGATGGATAGAGCTCTTAAAGATAGCGGAATCAAAGGTTAAGGGGATAAGGCAGGAACTGGATACTGATTGTGGATGATCAGCCATGATCACAGTGAATGGCGGTGCTGGCTCGAAGGGCCGAATGGCCTACTCCTGCACCTATGGTCTATCCACACGATCAATGCCTCTCATCATCTTATACACCTCTATCAGGTCATCTCTCATCCTCTGTCGCTCCAAGGAGAAAAGGCTGTTAGACCTGAGGAAGGGTCTCAGCCCTAAACGTCGACTGTACCTCTTCCTAGAGATACTGCCTGGCCTGCTGCGTTCACCAGCAACTTTGATGTGTGTTGCTTGAATCTCCAGCATCTGCGGACTTCCTCATGTTTGCCTCACTCAACCTGTTTTCATAAGGCATGCTCTCCAATCCAGGCAACATCCTTGTAAATCTCCTCTGCACTCTTTCTATAGTTTCCACATACTTCCTGTAATGAGGCAACCAGAACTGAGCACAGTACTCCAAGTGGTCTGACCAGGGTCCTATATAGCTGTAATGTTACCTCTCAGCTCTTGAACTCAATCCCTCGATTGATGAAGGCCAATACACCGTATGCTTTCTTAACCACAGAGTCAACCTGCGTAGCAGCTTTGAGTGTCCTATGGACTCGGACCCCAGGATCCCTCTGATCCTCCACACTGCCAAGAGTCTTACCATTAATGCTATATTCTGCCATCATATTTGACCTACCAAAATAAACCAACTTACACTTAAAAATATCCTGAATAGTGGGGAGTTCACATCTACAGATATGCTGGGCTGTCCGCACCACTCTATGCAGAGTCCTGTGATTGAGGGAGGTACAGTTCCCATATCAGGCAGTGATGCAGCCAGTCAGGATGCTCTCAATTGTGCCCCTTTAGAAAGCCCTTTGGATTTGGGGGCCCATATCAAACTCCTTCAACCGTCTGAAGTGAAAGAGGTGCTGTTGTGCCTTTTTCACCACACAGCTGGTGTGTACAGACCACGTGAGGTCCTCAGTGATGTTAATGCTGAGGAACTTAAAGCTCTTTACCCTCTCAACCCCAGAACCATTGATGTCAATAGGGGTTAGCCTGTCTCCACTCCTCCTGTAATCCAGAACCAGCTCCTTTGTTTTTGTGACATTGAGGGAGAGGTTGTTTTCTTGACACCACTGTGTCAGGGTGATGACTTCTTCTCTGTCGGCCACCTCATTATTATTTGAGATTAGACCAATCAGTGTAGTGTTGTCAGCAAATTTAATTAGCAGATTGGAGCTGTGGGTGGCAACACGGTCATGAGTATACAGAGAGTGAAGGAGGGGGCTTAGTACACAAACCTGAGGGGCTCTTGTGTTGAGAGTCAGAGGGGTGGAGGTGAGGGAGCCCATTTTTACTACCTGCCGGCGATCTGACAGGAAGTCCAGGATCCAGCTGCACAAGGCAGGGTCAACGCCGAGGTCTCTGAGCTTCTTGTCGAACCTGGATGGAATTATAGTGTTGAATGCTGAACTGTAGTCCAAGAACAGCATTCTCACACAAGCATCCTTCTCCAGGTGTGTAGGGACAGTATGAAGAACTGTGAATATTGCATCATCTGCTGATCAGTCGTGTTGGTAGGTGAATTGTAGGGGCATCTTCCCACCGTCTGCATAATTAATCTGTTTGCATATCTGTTCTTCAATGTCCCAGTCGTTACTGGGTTGGTGTCTGTAGTACAATCCCATCAGAGGATTGCACCCTCCTATTCCTGAGTTCTACCCATACAGACAGTGAATGAACCCTCCATTTTGTCCCCTCTGAATTCAGCGGTGATATTGTCCTTGATTAGTAGTGGAACTCACCCTCCTCTTTTACCTCCCTCTCTGTCTTTACTAAAACATCGAAACTCTGACACAGGAGCACCCATTCCTGTTCCTCTAACTTCTCGTCAGAGAGTTGCACCTTCCATCCCACTCGGACCAATCTCTTCAAATCTGCACTTGTTGCAAAATCTGCAGTGAAATTTTTACAGGTTTATCACTAACTGTTACAGCCCCGAAAGTGCATCACCTCTGCTTCACTCTTTCTCCTGTCCCCCCACACCCCCTCCTTGCCTGTTCCCCCCCCGCACCCCCTCCTCGCCTGTTCCTCCCCACGCACCCCCTCCTCACCTGTTTCCCCTCCCGCACCCCCTCTTCGTCTGTTCCCCCCCACACCCCTTCCTCACCTGTTCCCCCCCTGCACCCCCTCCTCGCCTGTTCCTCCTCACGCACCCCCTCCTCGCCTGTTCCCCCCCACACCCCCTCCTCGCCCGCAGCTCTGCTCAGTATTCCACGTCCTTTCCTGGGTAGAGTATAAACTGAACGCACAGATTCCAGTCAATCACTTTTATTACCTCAAGTAATGAACAGCTAGTACATCGAGAGTAAGTTGTGAAGAAGATTTTAAATATGTAAATCAAAACATATACCAATGTACTTTAAAATATCCACATGTACAGGAGCATAATAGCTCACCGACATCCCATAAAATATAGGTATCTTTCCACAGCATCATCTTGTTGCAGACTGTGTTTCTGTAAATACAGCACACCATACACCCCAAAAGTGAATACCCATCAGGAGGTTACAGAGAGAAGGCAGGAGAATGGGGTTGAGAGGGATATAAATCAGCCATGATGGAATGGCTGGAGCAGACTTGATGGGCTGAATGGCCTAATTCTGTTCCTATGTCTTAATGTCTTAGCATTAACTCTTGGTGCACTGCTACCAGACAGACAAATAACTGGCTGTACATTCCGACCTTCCCGGGTGCCCTGTGGTTGTAGTTCAGACAGAGTGTGATCTGGTGCTCCACTATTTATCGTTCGATTGAGCCATGCTGCCCAGAAGATCCCCAATCTAACCCTGACCTAATCACAATGACACAATGTGATGGTGCTGGGGTGATGGTGACAGTTACGGACTGCCCCAACGCGCCCCTCAGCTTTGTTGGTTGCTAACGCAAATGGCGCGTTTCGATGTGCGTGTGAAAATAAATCTGAAACTGAATCAGGGACTGGGCATGGAAGCAAGACAGAAATTGCTGGAAACTCAGTGCGGCAAATGGAATTGTTGGTTTGTTTTCATCTCAGTGGGCTGACAAGCAGACTCCTTCTGGAACAACTGCCGCGCCTCTGGTGAAGTATCAGCAGGCAGCACTTACAGTCCGTCCTTAACCCAACAGCTCGACAAAGGTGAGGATACGGTCAACGTTCCGAGCTGAGGCCCTTTGTCAGGACCGGAAAGGAAGAGGTCAGAAGGCAGAATGTGGTGAAAGTAGCCCTCTGCTTGGGAGGGAGCTCCAGCACTGCGAGAGGGCAGATATACTGGTCTCAGCCCAAAACATCTACTGTTTCTTCCCCCCTGGGGAAGATGCTGGGGGGAGGTTTAGGTTGGTAAATGGAGTGCTGCTTACCCTCGATGAGGCTGAAGTTAATTGATTTTTATTTAGAGATACAACATGGCAACAGGCCCAATCAGCCTATTGCACCCAGTTACACCGACTGAATGTGACCAATTAACTCACTAACCCACATGTCTTTGGACTGTGGGAGGAACCCAAGAGGTCACGCGGAGAATGTACAAGCCCCTTAAAAACAGCGGCAGGGATTGAACTGGGGTTGCTGTTACAGTCCTGCACTAACCACAATACCACGGTGCCTCTCTCACTGAGAGTTATCGGAGTTGCCTTTGTCCAGGCAGCTGCTGCATCGCTCTCCTGGCGTGCAGGTGTTTGAAAGACCCTGGGTTGTCCAGTTACTCAGTCCAGTTCCAACCCTCCTTGTATGCCGATGTTTATGTGATTGCCCTGAAGTGCAGGTCCTCAGCATTAGAACTGGCATGTCTGTCTAATCCCATTGTCTTTATTGTGTCCACCCCTCTCAATCAGTTCTTGATGTCTGGCGGAGTGAGTCGATTTGACAGGAGCCGGGTTTTTTGTAATGTGGGTCTCTCAGCAGAAACTGATATAAATAATTCCCAGGCACTCCTGACTGACCATGTTGCAATGTCTTCAGCCCTATCTCCAGCACCCACTCAGGGTCCCAACAACACCGAGGACAAGGATGTTCTGGGAAAAGGCCTCTGACTATCCACAGGATCAATGCCTCTCATCATCTTAATACACCTCCATCAGGTCACCTCTCATCCTCTGTCCCTCCAAGGAGAAAAGGCCAAGTTCACTCAATCTATTCTTGTAAGGCATGCTCCCCAATCCAGGCAACATTCTTGGAAATCTCCTCTGCACCTTTTCTATAGTTTCCACATCCTTCCTGCAGTGAGGTGACCAGAACTGAGCACAGTACTCCAAGTGGGGTTTGACCAGGGTCCTATATAGCTGCAACAGTACCTCTCAGCTCTTAAGCTCAATCCCATGACTGACGAAGGCCAATACACTGTATGCCTTCTTAACCACAGAGTCAACCTGCACAGCAGCTCTGAGTGTCCTATGGACTCGGACCCCAAGTTCCCTCTGATCTTACCAATAATACAATATTCTGCCATCATAGTTGACCTACCAGAATGAACCACATCACACTTATCTCAGTCGAACTCCATCTACCACTTCTCAGACCAGTTTTGCATCCTATCGATGTCCGACTGTAACTTCTGACAGCCCTCCACACTATCCACAACCTTTGTGTCATCAGAGAATTTACTAACCCATCCCTCTACTTCTTCATCCAGAAGAAGAAGAAGAAAAAGAAAGCCCTTAACTTCCAGTGGAGCCATCATGACGGCGTTTTTTTTAGCAGGCTTTCTTGTTTTCATGGGTCCGAGTTGCTAGCTTGACGCTCAACCCAGCACGGATGGAAAGTGTGCCTGGGGAGCCGGCTGAATTCGAACTCGGGAGCCTTCACTCCGAGGTCCGGAACTGACGTCACTACACCACCAGCCGGTCATCCAGGTCAGTTATAAAAATCATGAAGAGAAAGGGTCCAAGAACAGATCCCTGAGGCACACCACTGGTCACTGACCTCCATGTAGAATATGACCCATCTACAACCACTCTTTGCCTTCTGTGGGTAAGGCAATTCTGGATCCACAAAGGAAGATCCCCTCAGATCCCATGCCTCCTTACTTTTCTCAATAAGCCTTGCATGGGGTACCTTATCAAATGCCTTGCTGAAATCCATATACACTACATCTGCTGCTCTTCCTTCATCAATGTGTTTAGTCACCTCCAGGGTAGAAATTTCTGGATTGCTGCCTGTGCCATGCGCCAGTGAGGGTAGAAACAGGATGGTCTGGCAGATAAATGCGTGGCTGAGAAGCTGGTGCAGTAGGCAGGGCTTCAGGTTCTTGGATCATTGGGATCTCTTCTGGGGGAGGTATGATCTGTACAAGAGTGATGGGTTGCACCTGAACCCAAGGGGGACCAATATTCTCATGGGCAGGTTTGTTAGGGCTGTTGGGGAGGGTTTAAACTAACTTGGCAGGGGGTGGGAACCGGAGTGAAGGGATTCAGGAAAGAACAGATGGTAAAAAAGTAAAGATAGCGCACAGTCAGACTGTCAGGAAGGGTAGGCAGATGATAGGACATAATTGCAGCCAGCAGGGTGAGTATCCGTGCATTAGGAATTCAGAATCAACAAGGGCAGCAAATACAGCACTCAGTGTTATATCTCAATGCATGGAGTACAAAGTGGATGATCTTGTTGCACTTTTAGAGATTGTCGGGTATGATGTTGTGGCCATCACTGAATCGTGGCTGAAGGATGCTTGTAGTTGGGAGCTGAATGTTCAAGGTTACACATTATATCGGAGGGATAAGAAGGTAGGCAGAGGGGGTGGTGTGGCTCTACTGGTAAAGAATGGCATCAAATCAGTGGAAAGATGTGACAGAGGATTGGAAGATGTTGAATCCTTGTGAGTTGAGTTAAGAAACTGCAAGGGTAGAAGGACCCTGATGGCAGTTATATACAGGCCTCCCAACAGTAGCTGGAATGTGGACCACAGATTACAACAGGAAATAGAAAAGGCGTGTCAAAAGGGCAATGTTATGATAGTCATGGGAGATTTCAACGCAGGCAGATTGGGGAAGATCAGGTTGGTAATGGATCTCAAGAGAGAGAGTTTGTTGAATGCCTATGAGATGGCTTTTTAGAGCAGTTTGTCATTGAGCCGACCAGGGGATCAGCTATACTGGATTGGGTGTTATGTAATGAACCAGAGGTGATTAGGGAGCTGAAGGTAAAGGAATCCCAAGGAGACAGTGATCATTATGTGAATGCGTTCAACTTGAAATTTGATAGGGAGAAAGTAAAGTCTGACGTAGCAGTATTTCAATGTACACGTTTGTAGTAAAGAAAATTACAGTGGTATGAGAGAGGAGTTGGCCAAAGTAAATTGGAAGGAGATGCTGGCAGGGGTGACAGCAGAGCAGCAATGGCATGTGTTTGTGAGAAAAATGAGGAAGGTGCAGGATAGATATATTCCAAAAATACAGAAATACTCAAATAGCAAAATACAACCCTGGCTGACAAGGGAAGTCAAAGCTATTGTAAAGGCAAAAGAGAGGGCATACAACAAAGCAAAAATTAGTGAGAAGATAGAGGATTGGGAAGAATTTTTAAAAAGTCTACAGAGAACAACTAAAAGAATCATTAGAAGGGAAAAGATGAAATATGAAAGCAGGCTAGCAAACAATATCAGTGTGGATAGTGAAAGTTTCTCAAGTATTTAAAAAATGAAAGAGATGAGAGTGGATATAGGACCACTAGAAAATGAGGCAGGATAATTACTAAATGGGAGACAAGGAGATGGCAGATGAACTAAATGAGTATTTTGCATCATCTTCACTGTGGAAGACACGAGCTGTGTGCCAGATGTTGAAGGGTGAGAGGGAAGAGAAGTGGGTGCAGTTACTAATACAAGGGAGCAGGTACTCACAAAGCTGAAAGACCTAAAGGGACAGAAGTCACCTACACCAGATGAACTGCACTCAAGCGTTCTGAAAGAGGTAACATTAGAGATTATGGAGCCATTGATAATGATCTTTCAAAAATCATTGGACTCTGGCATAGTGCCAGAGAAATGAAAAATTGCAAACGTCACTGCATTCTTTAAAGGGGAAGGCAGCAGAAAGAAAATTACAGACCAGTTAGCTGACCTCAGTGGTTGGGAAGATGTTGGAGTCAATTTTTAAGATGAGGTTATGAAGTATTTGTTGACATAGAACAAGATAGTACAAAGGCAGCATGGTTTCCTTAAGGGAAAATCTTGCCTGCGAACCTGTTAGAATTCCTTGAGGAGACTACAAGTAGGATAGATAAAAGGGGCGCAGTGGATGTTGTTCATTTGGACTTTCAGAAGGCCTTTAACAAGGTGCCCCACATGAGGCTGCTTACCAAGTTAAGAGGTCATGATATTGCAGGAAAGTTACCGGGATGGTTAGAGCATTGGCTGATCGGTAGGAGGCAACGAGTGGGAATAAAATGTTGGCTGCCAGTGACTAGTTGTATTCAATAGAGGTCGGTGTTGGGTCCACCTTTTCTTGTGCTGTATATAAATGATTTAGATGAATGAATGGATGACTTTGTTGCCAGGTTTGTAGATGATACCAGTATTGGTGGATGGGCAGATAGTGTTGAGGAAACAGATAGGATGCAGAAGGACTTAGACAGATTAGGAGAATAGGCAAGAAAGTGGCAAATGAAATACAGTATTGGAAAATGCATGGTCTTGCCCTTTGGTACAAGAAATAAATGTGCAGACTATTTTCTAAAAGGAGAGAAAATCCAAAAGTCTGAGATGCAAAGAGACTTGGGACTTGGGAAGATCCTAAAGGTTAACCTGCAGGTTGAGTTGGTGGTGAGGAAGGCAAGGGCAATGTTAGCATTCATTTCAAGAGGTCTAGAATACAAGAGCAAGGATGTGATGCTGAGGCTTTATAAGGCACTGGTGAGCCCTCACTTTGAGTATTGTGAACCATTTTGGGCTCCTCATCTTAGAAAAGATGTGCTGGCATTGGAGAGGGTCCAAAGGAGGTTCACAAGAGTGATTCCGGGAATGAAAGGGTTATCATGTGAGGAAAGTTTGATAGCTCTGGGTCTGTACTTGCAGGAATTTAGAAGGATAAAGGGGGATCTCATTGAAACCTTTTGAGTGTTGGAAGGCCAAGGCAGAGTAGATGTGGAAAGGATGTTTCCCATGGTGGGGGAGTCTAGGACAAGAGGGTACAGCCTCAGGGTAGAGGGGCTTCCATTTAAAACAGAGATGTGGAGAAATTTCTTTAGCCTGAAGGTGGTGAACTTGTGGAATTTGTTGCCACAGGCAGTTGTGGAGGCCAGGTCATTGGCTATATTTAATCAGAGATTGATAGGTTCTTGATTGGACATGGCTTCAAAGTACTAGGAGAAGGCTGGAGACTGAGGCTGAGGAAGGGGAAAAAAGGATCAGCCATGATTGGACTCGATAGGCCAAATGGCTGAATACTACTCCTGTCTTATGGCCTTATCATCAAAGAGGCCCCACCCCTACTGTGAAGCATGGTGTTGGCTGCATATATAGGCACAGTAAATGATGTGGGTAAGGATGTAGATGGGTGAGTTAGCACATTTGCAGGTGATATGAAGATTGGTGGTATTGCGGATAATGTGGAAGACTGGTAAAGAATACAGTGGGATATAGTTTAGTTTCAGATATGGGTGGAGAACTGGCAGATGTGAATGCAGATATGGCAGAAACATCCAAATGAGAAGTGTTGCTGTTCGCGAGATCAAATGTAAAGAGACAGTACACTGTTAAGTGTTGATGACAGAGCGACCTTGGAGTCCAAGTTAAAAGCTGCCTGAAAGTGGCTACACAGGTTAATAGGGTTAATAGGATGGTTAATTACAGGTTAATAGGGTGGTTACAAAGGAATATAGTCTGCCTGTCCTAATTAGTTGAGGCATTGAGTTAAAGAGTCGGGAAGTAATGTTGCAGCCAATACCAGAACACCGATCCTGAGTTGGAGAGCAGGGAAGGTTGAGGTTTTAAAGGGAGACACTGCCTAGCGGAACGGTCATCGACAGAGTGGCCTGAGGTGGAGTGGTAGGGTTTCGGCTCATTCGGGCTTCGGAGAGGTAGGTGGGTAGCTGGACTTCATTTTTTTTTTTTTCCTTGCATTTTTTTTGAGGAATAGAGAACATGTCTGTTAGTACTTTGCTCTGGGTATCAGATGTGAGGCCACAGCTGCACCAGGTGCGCTGAGATGCAGCTCCTGAGAGACCGTGTTAGAGATCTGGAGCTGTGGCTTGATGACCTACAGCTTATTACGGAAAGTGAGCAGGAGATAGATAGGAGCTACAGGGAGTTAGTCACCCCGAGGCTGCAGGAGTTAGACAAGTGCATGACTGTCAGGGAAGGGATGGGAAGAGCTCAGATAATAGAGATCTCATTTTGGATGCTGTTGAGGGGGATGACTTGAAAGAGGATGACTACGGTGATTGGGTCTCTGGCACTGAGCCTGGTTCCATGGTGCAGAAGTGAGAGAAGAAGATGAGGGATGTGGTAGTCATAGGGGATTCCATAGTGAGGGGAACAGACAGGAGGTTCTGTCAGCCTGATAGAGATACTTGTATGGTGTGTTGCCTCCCAGGTGCCAGGGTACGGGATGTCTTGGATCAGGTGCAAAGTATTCTGAAGAGAGACAGTGAACAGCCAGAAGTCTTGGTATACGTTGGTACCAATGACATAGGTAGAAAAAGGGAGGAGGTCCTGAAGAGGGAATTCAGGGAGTTGGGTAGGAAGCTGAAAAGCAGGACCTCCAGGGTAGTAATCTCAGGATTGCTGCCTGTGCCACATGTGAATGAGCACAAGAATAACACGATCAGGCATATTAATGTGTGGCTGAGAGACTGGAGTAGGGGGCAGGGCTTCGGGTTCCTGGATCATTGGGGCATCTGCTGAGGGAGGTACGACCTGTACCAAAAGGACAGGTTACACCTGAACCCAAAGGGGTCCAATATCCTAGTGGGCAGGTTTAATAGAGCTGTTGGGGAGGCTATAAACTAATTTGGCAGGGGATGGGAAGCGGAGTGATAGGGTTGAGGAAGGGGAAAACAGAAATGAATCAAAGACAGCGTGCAACAGAGATGATAGAAAGGTCAGGCAGGAGATGAGGATAAATCACAGCCAGTGGGATGAGTTACAGGGCAATAGAGATGTGGTGCAGTTAAAACAGAAAACAACAAATACTGGACTGAAAGTGTTGTATTTGAATGCACGCAGCATAAGAAATAAAATGGACGATCTTGAAATTCAGCTATAGATTGGCAAATACGATGTTGCGGCCATCTCTGAAACTTGGCTGAAGGATGGCTGCCATTGGGAGCTGAATGTCCGAGGATATACGGTGTATCGGAAAGATAGGTTAGTAGGCAGAGGGGGTGGTGTGGCCCTGTGTATGAGCAAATAATATTAAATCATTAGAAAGGGATGACATAGGTTCGGAAGGTGTAGAGTCTCTATGGTTGGAGGTAAGAAATGGCAAGGGTAAAAGGACCCTAATGGCAGTTGTCTACAGACCTCCAAACAGCAGATGGGATGTCGATTACTAATTACAGCAGGAGATTGAAAAGGCATGTCAAAAGGGCAATGTCATGATAATCCTTGGGGATTTTAATGTGAAAGTGGATTGGGAAAACCAGGCCAGTACTGGACCTCAGGAGAGAGAATTTGTGGAAAGTCAAAGGGCTGGCTTTTTAGAACAGCTTTTTGTTCAGCCCACTAAGGGATCGGCTGTGCTGGATTGGGTGTTGTGCAATGATCCGGAGGTGATAAGGGAGCTTAAGGTTAAGGAAATTTGAGGAGAAACTAAATTCCAACGTGTCGGTATTTCAGAGGAAATTGCAATAGCATGAGAGGGGAACTGGCCAAGGCTGACTGGAAGGGGACACTAGCAGGAAGGACAGCAGCGCAGCAATGGCTGGAGTTTCTGTGAAAAATGAGAGAAGTGCCAGACAGATATATTCCAAATAAGAAGCAATTTTTGAATGGAAGGACACTATCGTAAACAACAGGAATTCTGCAGATGCTGTAAATTCAAGCAACACACATCAAAGTTGCTGGTGAGCGCAGCAGGCCAGGCAGCATCTCCAGGAAGAGGTGCAGTCAACGTTTCAGGCCGAGACCCTTCGTCAGGACTAACTGAAGGAAGAGTGAGTAAGAGATTTGAAAGTGGAAGGGGGAGGGGGAGATCCAAAATGATAGGAGAAGACAGGAGGGGGAGGGATGGAGCCGAGAGCTGGACAGGTGATTGGCAAAAGGGATACGAGAGGATCATGGGACAGGAGGTCCGGGAAGAAAGACGGGGGTGGGGGGGGGGGACACAGAGGATGGGCAAGGGGTATATTTAGAGGGACAGAGGGAGTAAAAGGAGAGTGAGAGAAAGAATGTGTGTATAAAAATAAGTAACAGATGGGGCACGAGGGAGAGGTGGGGCATTAGCGGAAGTTAGAGAAGTCGATGTTCATGCCATCAGGTTGGAGGCTACCCAGACGGAATACAAGGTGTTGTTCCTCCAACCTGAGTGACACTATTGTGTCTGACAAGTGAAGTCAGAGCCAAATTAAAAGCAAAAGAGAGGGCATACAAGGAAGCCAAAGCTAGTGGGAAGAAAAAGGATTGGGAAGCTTTTAAAACTTGCAGAAGGAAACTAAGAAAGTCATTAGGAAGGAAAAGATGGATTATGAAAGGAAGCTGGCAAACTAATATACAAAAAGCTTTATTAACTATATAAAGAGTAAAAGAGAATTGAGGGTAGATATAGGACCAATAGAAAATAACGCTGGGGATATTATAATGAGAGATGCAGGGATGGCAGAGGAACTGAATGCGTATTTTGCATCAGTCTTCACAGTGGAAAATGTCTGCAGTATACTGGACATTCAAGAGTGTCAGGGAAGTGAAGTATGTGCAGTGAAAATTACGACTGAGAAGGTGCTCAGGAAGCTTAATGGTCTGATGGTGGATAAATCTCCTAGACCGGATGGAGTGCACCTTCAAGTTCTGAAGGAAGTAGCTGGAGAGATTGCAGAGGCATTAACAATGATCTTTTAAGAATCGATAGATTCTGGCATTGTACCCGATGACTGGAAAACTGCAAATGTTACTCTGCTATTTAAGAAGGGTGGGAGGCAGCAGAAAGGAAACTATAGACCTGTTAGCCTGACATCAGTGGTCGGAAAATTGTTGGAATCAATAGTTAAGGATGAGATTACTGATTACTTGGAGGCACATGACAAGATAGGCCAAAGCCAGCATGGTTTCCTGAAAGGAAAATCCTGCCTGACTAACCTACTGCAATTTTTTGAGGAAATTACAAGCAGGGTAGACAAAGGAGATGCAGTGGATGTGGTGTACTTGGATTTTCAGAAAACCTTTGACAAGTTGCTGCACATGAAGCTACTTAGCAAGATAAGAGCCCATGGAATTACAGGGGAGTTACTAGCATGGGTGGAGCATTGGCTGGTCGGCAGATAACAGAGAGTGGGAATAATGGGATCCTATTCTGGCTGGCTGCCGGTTACCAGTGGAGTTCCACAGGGATCAGTTTTGGGACCGCTGCTTTTTACGATGTAGGTCAATGATTTGGACTATGGGATGAATGGATTTGCGGCTAAATTTGACGATGATACAAAGATGGC
This sequence comes from Mobula hypostoma, assembly GCF_963921235.1. Lineage (NCBI taxonomy): Eukaryota > Metazoa > Chordata > Chondrichthyes > Myliobatiformes > Myliobatidae > Mobula > Mobula hypostoma. The sequence continues at coordinate 201,165,533 of NC_086100.1, read as the reverse complement.
TGGAGGAGTGGGTAGTGTTGAGGAAACAGAGCCTGCAGAGAGACTTAGATAGTTTCAGGGAATGGGCAAAGAAGTGGCAAATGAAATACAATGTTGGAGAGTGTATGGTCATGCACTTTGGTGGAAGAAATAAACAGGCAGACTATTATTTAGATGGACAGAGAATTCAAAATGCAGAGATGCAAAGGGACTTGGGAGTCCTTGTGCAGGATACCCTGAAGGTTAACCTCCAGGTTGAGTTGGTGGTGAAGAAAAGGAATACAATGTTGGCATTCATTTCTAGAGGTACAGAATATAAAGCAGGGATGTGATGTTGAGGCTCTATAAGGAACTCGTGAGACCACACTTGGAGTATTGTGTGCGGTTTTGGGCTCCTTATTTTAGAAAGGATATACTGACATTGGAGAGGGTTCAGAGAAGATTCACAAGAATGATTCCAGAAATGAAAGTGTTACTGTATGAGGAACATCTGGCAGATCTTGGGCTGTATTCCCTGGAGTTCGGGAGAATAAGGGGGGGATCTTATAGAAACATTCTGAATGTTAAAAGGCCTGAACAGATTAGAAATGGCAAAGTTATTTCTCATGGTAGGGGAGCCTAGAACAAGAGGGTACGACTTCAGGATTGAAGGATGTCAGTTTAGAACAGACATGCGGAGAAATTATTTTCGTCAAAAGGTGGTAAATCTGTGGAATTTGTTGCCATGAGCGGCTGTGGAGGCCAAGTCATTGGGTGTATTTAAGGCAAAGATGGGTAGTTTCTTGATTAGCCAGGACATCAAAGGGTATGGAGAGAAGGCAGGGGAGTTGGGATGACTGGAAGAATTGGATCAGCCATGATTGAATGGTGGAGCAGACTCGATGGGCCGAATGGCCTACCTCTGCTGCTCTATCTTATGGTTTTATGGCTTTATAAACTCTGGGTAGGCTGCATTGCGTACAGTTCTGGTCGTCCCATTGCAGGAAGGACACTGTGGCTTTGGAGAGGGTGCAGAAGAGACATACCTGGATTAGAGGGCATGTGTTCTAATGGGGGTTTCAACAGACTTGGGTTGTTTTCTCTGGAGCAGCAGGGTCTGAGGGGAGATCTGATTGAGGTTGAGAAGATTGAGAGGCATAGGTAGAGTCAACAGCAAGTATCTTTTCCACAGGGTTAAAATGACTAATAGCAGAGGGCATGCCTTTAAGGTGAGAGGGGGGTAATTTCAAAGGAGATGTGAAGGGCACTTTTGTTTTCGGAGAGGTGGGTGCCTGGAATCACCAGCCTGTGGTGGTGGTACAAGCAGATACATTAGAGGCTGTTAAGAGACGTTTCAATGGGCACATGGATGTGAGGACATAGACATTGTGTAGGCAGAAATGGTTAGTTTAGTGGAATATTTAATCACTAGTTTAATTAGTTCAGCATCAACCAGTGACGCCATTTACACCTGCTCTGGTTAACCCTACATATTTATGGTTTGATGAGTCTGTTGGCCATAGTTTAGCTGTTCATGAAGTTGCCAGGAGTGTTCATAATCCAGCAGAAAATCACAAAATTCACCTGGTGTGTTATTCTTTACAATGTGCAGAGTAATTATTGCTAAGTAAATATCGATACTTCTTCATGAAAAGTTGCAGCTGCTCAGTCGGCCCCCCTCCCCCATCCTTTCCGGTCCCGCTGGGAAAGTGATCAGTTAAACAGGGATTGATTCTGATCAGCAACTCCACCCCACGTGCTTCGGGATTTAAACATGGTGAAAAGCTGTGATCACAGACGTTGTACAATCAATAGGCTGTTGTAGTTGTCCAGTCGATGTCTGAATCTGTTGAGAGAAGAGAGTTCCAGTGAGTATGAATGGTAATGAGTATACAGACAGACAATCTCTTTCCACTGCTGTGGTCAAATCTTTCCATCTTGCTGCTAACATTATCCAAATACATATGGCAAATCAGAAACACGAGATCGCTAGATGCTGGAAATCCAGAGCAACATATCCAAATTGCTGGAGGAACTCAGCAGGTCAGACAGAACCTGCCCACTTCCTCTCCAGTCCTGGCAAAGTTTGGGGTGGTGGTGTGAGGCTGAGAGCTCGGTGTCTGCCAGTGAGATCTGTCAGTCAGTCTCAATGGTCAATGCTCCCCAGGCGGTGGGGGGTGTAGAGTAAGACTGAAGGCTCCGTGTCTGCTGCTGAAATCTCAGAGTGACAAGGGTCGATGCTCCCCAGCAGCTGGCCAGCGGGGTAAGAACATAAGAAATAGGAGCAGGAGTTCACCATCTGGCCCGTCAAGCCTGCTCCGTCATTCAACAAGATCATGGCTGATCCGGCCATGGACTCATCTCCACCTACCTCCTTTTCTCCATAACTCTTAAATCCCCTACTGTGCAAAAATCTATCCAACCTTGTCTTAAATATATTTACTGAGGTAGCCTCCACTGCTTCATTGGGCAGAGAATTCCACAGATTCACCACCCTCTGGGAAAAGCAGTTCCTCCTCATCTTCATCATAAATTTACTCCCCCAAATCTTGAGGCTATGTCCCCCAGTTCTCGTCTCCCCTGCCAGTGGAAACAACTTTCCTGTCTCTATCTTAAGTATCCCTTTCATAATTGTACATGTTTCTTTAAGATCCCCTTTCATTCTTCTGAATTCCAGTGAGTACAGTCCTAGGCGACTCAACCTCTCCTCATAGTCTAACCCCAACATCTCTGGAATCAACCTGGTGAACCTCCTCTGCATCACCTCCAAAGCCAGAATATCCTTCCTCAGATAAGGAGACCAGAACTGCACGCAGTACTCCAGGTGCAGCCTCACCAGTACCCTGTACAGTTGGAGCATAATCGTCCTGCTCTTAAATTCGATCCCTCTAGCAATAAAGGCCAACATTCCACTTGCTTCTTGATAACCTGCTGCACCTGCAAACCAACCTTTTGTGATTCATGCACAAGCACGCCCAAGTCCCTCTGTACAGCAGCGTGCTGCAATCTGTTACCATTTAAATAATAACCTGCTCTTTCATTTTTCCTCCCAAAGTGGATGACCTCACATTGACTAACATTGTACTCCATCTGTCAGACCCGTGCCCACTCACTTACCTATCTATATCTCTCTGCAGACTCTCTCTATCTTTTGCACAATTTGCTTTTCCACTCAATTTAGTATCATCAGCAAACATAGATACACTACACTTGGTCCCTCTTTCAGATCATTAATGTATAACGTGAACAGTTGTGGGCTCAGCACTGACCCCTGTGGCACACCGCTCACCACTGATCGCCGACTAGACTAACACCCATGTGTCCCAACTCGCCGCTTTCTATTAGTTAACCAATCCTCTGTCCATGCTAATACATCACCCCCAACTCTATGTACCCTTATCTTATGCACAAGTCTTTTAAGTGGCACCATATCGAACACCTTCTGGAAATCCAAGTAAATAATGTCCATCTGTCCCCCCCTATCCACTGTGTTCATTATATCCTCAAAGAGCTCCAGTCAGTAGCTCCAGCCGTGGTGTGAGGCTGGGGACTCAGTGTCTGCTGGTGAAATCTCAGTCACTGACAATACGTCCCAGCGGATGGGGGTGGTGGTTGGGGGGGGTGGGTGCTTGGGGTGATGTGAAGCTGAAGTCTCCGCAAGGCTGTGGTCAGGAATCACGGATCTCGGCCCGTGAGCTCGGGATGTACATTCACTCACCGTCCGGCTCTGTCACAATTTGGCAGTGGGTGGTGAAACCTGTATTCCTGCATGGCCGGCAAGGCGAGGTCTAAATGGAATGAATCACAAGAAACCCTCTGAATGTTCAGTGTCATTCTCCAGAAACATTAACTTAGAGCAGATCGATACCAGCACATAGACAGTGACGCACTTTCAAAGTTCAAAGTACATAAATATCACCGGATACTATACTGAGATTCATTTTCTTTCAGGTTTTCATGGTAAATGCAAAGATACTTGATAGAATGGATGAAATATCGCACACAGACAAACAACCGATGTGCAACAGACAACAAACTAGTCAAATACAATAAATAAATAATATTGAGGACATGAGTTGTCGAGTTGTTGAAAGTGAGTCTGTAGGTTGTGGAGTCAGCTCGAGCTGAAATCAGTGACGTTATCCCCTCCGGTCAGGGCAGAGATTGATAGGTATCTGAGTAGCCAGGGCATCAAAGGTTATGGTGAGAAGGCGGGGCAGTGGGACTAAATGAGAGAATGGATCAACTCATGATAAAATGGTGGAGCAGACTCGATGGACCGAATGGCCGGGTTCTGCTCCTTTGTCTTACGGTGGAAGAGCCGGATGGCTGAGGGGTAGTAACTCTTCCTGACCCTGGCACTGTCAGTACCTCTTTCCCGACGGCAGCAGTGAGAAGGGAAGATGGCCTGGCTAGTGGGGGACATGATGATTGACGTTGCTTTCTTGCAACAGCACTCCTTGGGACATCACAGTAAACAGCAGGGAGCTTAGAGACATTGATGTACAGAGTGACCTTGGGGTTTGAGTACTTAGCGCTCTGAAAATGGAGACACAGGCAGAGAGGGCAGTGAAGGTGGGTGTTCAGCTTGCCTGCCTTCACGGTGCAGAATTCAGCACTTAGCACAACACAGGTTGTCAGCTCACACCTGGGGGCTTTGTGCACAGTTCTGGTTACTGCACTACAGGAAGCATGTGGGAGCAACAGGTGGAGAAGAGATTCACTAGGATGTTGACTGGAATGAAGGTCTGGGGTTACAAAGAGATCGGATCAGCCGGGAAGGTTTTCCCTGGAGCAACAAAGCAGAGGGGTGATCGCAAAGGTTTATCATATTACAAATGGTAGATAGTTTTCCCAGTGTGGGGCACAGATTGAAAGGAGACAGCAGTGGGAACGTAGGACGAGCTGCCAAAGGCACATACAACAGTTAAAAGACATTTGGACAGGTACATGAATCAGAGAGGAATGTGGCAAATGCAGGCACATGGCATAGTTTAGATGGGGATCGTGGTTGTCATTGATGGACTGAAGGGCCCGTTCCCATGCTGTACGACTCGATGATGATAGATTCCTAACGACTTATTTGGTGAATTGGTCCATATTCCTGTATTCCCTCTCTCTCTGTTCAAAAGCGGGCTGCCTCGTTCATTTTTCCAGTCCAGGTACAAGGTCCCGGGATGAAGACAACTCTGAGAGATTGTGTTTACATCATCTGCCAGGTTTTCACTCATTTGCTTTTCGATCTCTGGGTTGTCGGGGCTTGGTTTTGTTCGTGGTGTGACAAGTTCTCTTTACAGGTCGAGTTTGCTATCCAGCTCCTCTACTGAGGTGATACCTTCTGTGGAGTGACCGTCTCGTTTGGTTTCTCCAGTGTAGAGACAACAGAGTGATCGCCAGATTCAATGAAGTCACTGCTTCACCGAGAGAGATGCTTCGTGCATCTGGTTGGTGGCAGGACAGCTACTACAACTCCTGAGTGGTAAGGTGAGGGGTTCAATGTCGCTAGCTATGAGCCTCCGAGGAAAGCCACCGCTACAACCTGCAACCTGGTCATCTCTGAGCTGAGGTACGCAGATGTTTCCAACGAGTGGACAGTCATTGCGACAGTGGCTGCGGTACCGGACAGCATCCCAGGGCGAGTACTTGGAATGTGACGGGTGTTTACTGACATTTTTAATCTCTCCCTCTCCCAGTGTAAAGTGTCCTCCTGCTTCAAATTATCCACCATTGTCCCTGTACCAATAAAGACCGAGGTAACACGCCTGAACGACTGGCGTCCTGTCGAACGCAGCTTAATAATAAGCAAAAGTCTTGAATTTGGACCTACAATCGAATTTATTTACAGCAATTTTTGGGATCATTCCACCGGAAGCAGGATATATTCCTGTTTCCACTCAATGGATGATGGCTTTTACAACTTTATTGGCTAGGAGAGCCATTTTGCCTAAATGGAAGGATTCTAATCCACCTACTGTTTTTTATTGGCTTTCCACCATTATGTCCTAAGTTTAGAGAAAATAAGTAGTCAGACATTTGATACATTCTTTAAATTTGAAGAAACCTGGCGACATTTTATTCAATATCTTCATATGGTTTGATTTATTGCTCTTCCTGTTACTTTCTCGAAACTTTGGATTTGATCAGAGTTTCTCTTTCTTCTTGCTTTTACTCTCAGTATGGGCTGCCCAGTCCCCTTTTTTTCTTTTTTAGATTAATACTATGTATGATCTTGATAATGTTTATTTTACCTTTTATATGTATTGTTATTGATATAGATATGTGGGATAATTCTCCTCTCATTTGTATATATGTACTTTTTAAAAAATTAATAAAAAGATTGAAAATGAATAATAAGCAAATGCTTTGAGAAGCTAGTCAAGGATCACATCTGCAGCTTGCTACCACCCAAACTGGACCCCCTACAATTCACCTACCAACTCAACCGATCGACAGATGATGCAATAGCCCCAGCTCTACATGCCGTCCTTACACATCTGGAGTAGGAGGATCCCTATGCGAGAATGCTGTGCTTCGACTACAGTTCAGCATTCAACACTATAGTTTCCTCCATGCTTGACAAGAAGCTCAGAGACCTCAGCCCTAACCCTGCCTTGGGTAGCTGGATCCTGGACTTCCCGTCAGATCGTCAGCAGGTGGTAAGAGTGGGCTCCCTCACCCCCACCCCTCTGACTCTCAACACAGGAGCCCCTCAGGACTGTGTACTAAGACCCCTCCTTTACTCCCTGTATACCCATGACTGTATCACCATCCACAGCTCCAATCTGCTAATTAAATTTGCTGATGACACTACATTGATTGGCCTGGTCTCAAACAATAACGAGATGGCCTACAGGGAAGAAGTCATCTCTTTGACATAGTGGTGTCAAGAAAACAACCTCTCCCTCAATGTTGCAAAAACAAAGGAGCTGGTTGTGGACTACAGGAGGAATGGAGATGGGCTAACCCCTATTGACATCAATGGATCTGGGGTTGAGAGGGTAAAGAGCTTTAAGTTCCTCGGCATCCACATCACCGAGGATCTCACGTCGTCTGTACACACCAGCTGTGTGGTGAAAAACACACAACAGCACCTCTTTCACCTCTAACCACTGAGGAAGTTGGTATGGGCCCCCAAATCCTGAGAACTTTCTACAGGGGCACAATTGAGAGCATCCTGACTGGCTGCATCACCACCTGGTATGGGAACTGTACTTCCCTCAATCGCAGGACTCTGCTGAGAGTGGTGCGGACAGCCCAGCGCATCTGTAGATGTGAATTTCCCATGACTCAGGACATTTACAAGGACAGGTGTGTAAAAAGGGCCTGAAGGATCATTGGGAGCCCGAATCACCCCAACCACAATCTATTCCAGCTGCTACCATCCGGGAAACGGCACCACAGCATAAAAGCCAGAACCAATGGGTTCCGGGACAATTCTTCCACCAGGCCATCAGACTGATTAACTCATGCTGATTTGAGTGCATTTCTATGTTACATTGACTGTTCTATTTATTATAAGTTACTATGATTGCACTTTGTACATATAGATGGAAACGTAACATAAAGATTTTTACTCCCCATGTATATGAAATAAAATCAATTCAATTCAAATGACAGATATGGCAGCTGTTGGCCAGCACGCAAGATCAATGTGGGGAGGGATTCGAGGGTCTGAGGGGAATGGGAGTCCATGGTGGAATTATGCTGGAACTGGAGGCAATCGCCAAGGTGATCAGCTGAATGCAGAGACCGGCGGGGCGGACGGGAGAGTCTGGAGACCGGCGGGGCGGACGGGAGAGATAGATATGAGAGAGTTTGACATGGTACCTGTGTTGGTGAACGCTCTGAGAGTCAGACACAAATACAAAGGTGTTCTCCGAAGTCCTGAGAAAGAAAAGTTTCAGTCACCGGTGATGGAGATTACTCGTCCCATTGAGCATAGTAAATGCTGTGCTCTAGGCAATGGCCCTCCCTGTCCCCAGCTCTGGTGAAACCATCCCACAGACAAGTGAATTTATCTTTCCTCAACTCCACCCATTGACTAATCAAGAACCTTTCAACCTGCACTCTACATATACCCAATGACTTGACCTCCACAGAAGCAATGAAATCCACAGATTGACCACCCTGTTGTTTAAGAAATTCCTCCTTACCTCTGTTCTACTCTGAGGCTGTGTCCTCTGGTTCAAGAATTCCCCACTATAGGAAACATCCTCTCCACATCCACTCTATCTAGGAGTTTCAATATTTGGTAAATAGAATGAAGTACAATGGACACTGCGATTCATGAGGGCGAGAGAGTTGACTGCAGGGAGCAGGCAGACCCTGGGGTTATGTAGAATTAGTGATCGGCGAGGGAAAAGAGGGTGGTGACTAGGGGTGAGGCTGGTATGAGGATTTACAAGGTAGTGCTGTAGACAGTCCTTATCGAACAGGATTGGGCATTTGTTGCTTTAAAAATCAGTCAACAAGGTGGTGTGACTGGACATCAAACAAGGCAATGCAGGAACTCTGAGGCTCAGGCAGCATCTATGGAAGGAAATGGACAGTCAAAATTTCAGGTCAAGAAATGTATGGGGAGTGTCACTGGCTCTGGAACGGAACTCACTGGATTTTGGAAGAATGAGGGGAGATCTCATTAAAACCTATTGAATATTAAAAGGCCTAGATAGAGTGGACATGGAGAGGATGTTTCCAACGGTGGGAGAATCTAGGACTCGAGGGCACAGCCTCAGAATAAAGGGTAGTGAATCTGTGAATGCATTGCTACAGACGGCTGTGGAGGCCAAGTCATTGAGTACATTTAAAGCCGAAGTTGATAGATTCTTGATTAGTCAGGGTGTCAAAGCTTACTGGGAGAAGGCAGAGGGATGGGGAAGATAGAGTCGATAAATCAGCCATGATGGAATGGTGGAGCAGACTCGATGGGTCGAATGGCCTAATTCTGCTCTTAAGTCTTATGGTCAAGATGCTTGATAAGGACAGGATATGGAGATAACATGGAAAAGGAGGATGAAAAGGAAATTATTATTTGAACACCGTAAGGCTACAAAGGTTGTGACGCAAAGGACCTGAAGTTCTAGTGTTCAGCAGGTAACGAGGATGGGGAGCGGAACATGGGCCTCTGATACAGGGGGCAGAGGAGAACAAATTGGACAGCTCTGTAGCAGTGCTGAAACCACACCTGGAGTACGTAGTGTGGACAGTTTTATAGGCATCCGTTAGTCTCGTGAGACCATGGATTTGCGCCTTGGAAGGTTTCCAGGGTGCAGGCCTGGGCAAGGTTGTATGGAAGACCAGCAGTTGCCCATGCTGCAAGTCTCCCCTCTCCACGCCACTGATGTTGTCCAAGGCATTAGGGCCGATACAGCTTGGCACCGGTGTCATCGCAGGGCAATGTGTGGTTAAGTGCCTTGCTCAAGGACACAACACGCTGCCTCAACTGAGGCTCGAACTCACAACCTTCAGATCACTAGACCGACGCCTTAACCACTTGGCCACATGCCAACACAGTTTTGGTCTCTGGTTAAAGATGGGTGTACCTGGAGTCAGTGGAGAAGGGTCACAGGGATGTTCCTGCTTCTGGGAAGATAGATGAACAAGCCAATGTTCATAGAGTTTGGACACTACAGCACAGAAGCCGGCCCTTTGGCCCATCTAGTCTGTGCTAAACCATTAATTTGCCTCATCCTATCGACCTGCACCTGGACCATAGCCCTCTATATGCCCCCATCCATGTACATATCCAAATTTCTCTTAAATATTGAAACCAGCATCCACCACTTGTGATGGCAGCTCATTCCCCGCTGTCACCACTCTGAGTGGAGAAATCCCTCCTCAGCTTCCTCTCAAATACTTCACCTTTCACCCTTAACCCATAATCTCTAATTCTACTCTCATCCGACCTTAGTGCAAAAAGCCTGCTTACCTTTATCCTCACTATACCCCTCATAATTTTGTATACCTATCAAATCTCCCCTCATTCTCCAACACTCCAGGGAATAAAGTCCAAACCCGTTAGGGGCATTGATCGTGTGGATAGTCAGAGGCTTTTCCCCAGGGCTGAAATGGCTAGCACAAGAGGGCACAGTTTAAGGTGCTTGGATGTAGATACAGAGGAGATGTCAGAGGTAAGTTTTTTTTTTATTATTAAATGCAGAGAGTGGTCAGTTCATGGAATGGGCTGCCGGCAACAGTGGTGGAGGCGGATACGATAAGGTCTTTGCAGAGACTCCTGGACAGGTACATGGAGCTTAGGAATTACCTAGTCTTACCCATAGGCCTCTATTTTTCTAAGGTAAGGACATGTTCGGCACAACTTTGTGGGCTGAAAGGCCTGTATTGTGCTGTACGTTTTTTATGTTTCTATGTTTGTAACCTTTCCCCATGACTCAGGTTCTCAAGTCCTGGCAATGACCCTGTAAATTTTCTCTGCACTCTTTCAATCTTATTTACATCTTTCCTATAGGTAGTTGACCAAAACAGCACACAATACTCCAGATTAGACTTCACCAACATCTCATACATTTTCAAAATAACGTCCCATCTCCTGTACTCAATACACTGATCTATGAAGGTCAATGTACCAAAGGCTTTCTTTATGACCCTATCTACCTATTTCGCCACCTTCAAGGAATTATGGACCTGTATTTACAGATCCCTCTGCTCTACTGTACTCCTCAGTAACCCACTGTAAGACCTCCCCTGGTTGGTCCTCCCAAAGTGTAACACCTCACACTTGTCTGCATTAAATTCCACCTGCCATTTGTCAGCCCATTTTTCCAGCTGGTCCAGAACCTACTGCAAGCTCTGATAGTCTTGCTGAAGTTTAGGAAAATGTAAGCTGACTTCACTGAAACTTTAGATCCTGACAGACTGACAGGGGTGGAGAGGAGTATTGCTGAGAGGATGTTTCTCCCAGTTGGGTAGGACAGTTTCAGAAGGACGATTCACCCATCAGAGCAAGATGAGAAATTTCTCTGAGGTGAATACTCTCCTCCCTGGAGATGTGTGGAGGCAGAGTGACAGGACGATTTCAAGGTGGACACCACAAGGTTGGACCAATCATGTTCTTATCGAATGAAATAAAATCATACTCCATTTCCCAATGAAGCAAACCCTGCTCCAATCCCCCCCGCCCCTTCCCTAGTCTTTGCATTGGCCTTTCTGCAGATCTGGTTTTGTTCCCCTGCCCTTGGTCCTGTACCTGGGACCCCCAGGTCCCGATGCCAACCCTCTCAGTCTCTGTTCTCCACAACTCTCCCGGCCCCTAAATCCCTGTTCCTATCCCTCCTGTCCCACGCCTGGTCTCGACCCTCCTGTCTCACCCCAGGTCCTGCTCCCTCCTGCACCCCATCTATCCAAGTCCCAGCCCCACCCGAGCCAGAATGCTGCCCACATGCCCACTCTGCTCACGACCCGACAGTTCCAGCCCGTGAGCTTCGTACCTCGTTGCTCCCGCTGGATGAGAGGGAGCTGTCGCACTGGTGCGCTTGAATATCGTCACCTTCTTCTTCAGAATGCACACGATGGCGAAACCGATGGCGATTAGCATCATGAGCGGCACCAACACAGCAGGGAGCACTGTGGACGTCTGGAACTTAGCTACAGAGTGGAGAGAGATGGAGAGAGGTGGGACCACCAGACAAAACAGGATCATGTCCAACACATATGGGAAGAGTCAGGGGCAGGTTTGGGTGGCCGTGGGCCTGTGGGCATGGGGTACCGCAAGGTAGAGCTGTTGACAACATGGAGGGCAGAGGCCTCAGTGTGTTGGTGGTGTGCTGAGAGAGCAGGTGGCGTTGAATCCTGTCTGACATGATGCATTCTCAGGTATCAATGGCACCATGAAAGACAGGGTCCCCGAGAGTACTGATGAATGGAGGCACCTTGGTGTGCAAGTCCAAAGGCCCACGAAGACCATAAGAGATAGGAGCAGAATGAGGCCAATTTAGCCCAGTAAGTCTATCCTCCATTTCACAATGGTTGATCAATTTTTCCCTCTAAACCCCATTTTCCAGCATTCGCTCCACAATCTTTTTTGCTGTGACTAATCAAGAACCTATCAACCTCCGGCTTAAATACACCCAGTGACCTGGCCTCCAGAGCCACCTGTGCCAAAAACTCCACAGCTTCATCTCCCTCTGGCTAAAGAAATTCCTCTTCATCTCCATTCTAAATGGACATCCTTCTATTGTGAAGCTGTGCCCTTTGATCCTAGACTCCACTGTTGAAAACATCCTATCCACATCCACTCTATCAAGGCCTTTCAATATTCAATAGGTTTCAATGAAATCCCTTTATTCTTCTAAATCCCGGAGAGTAAAGGCCCACAGCTTCCGATCGCTCCTCATATGATAAACCCAGAATCATTCTCATGAACCTTGTCTGGACCCTCTCCAGTGTCAGCACAACCATTCTTAGATAAGGGGCACAAAACTGCTCACAAAACTTCAAGTGCAGTCTCGCCAGTGCTTTATAAAGTCTCAACAATACATCCTTGCTTTTATACTCCAGTTCTCAAAAAGAATGCCAACACTGCATTTGCCTTCCTCACCACCAATTCAACTTGCAAGTTAACCTTTAGGGAATCCTGTATGAGGACACCCAAATCCCTTTGCACCTTGGATTTTAAATTTTCTCCCCATTTTGGAAATAGTCTATGCTTTTATTGCTTCTACCAAAGTGCATGACCATTTCCTTCCCAACACTGCATTCCATCTGCCGTCCATAAACCTGGCCACAAAGCCATCGAAGCTGTCATCCAAATCATTGACATATAATGAAAAAAGAGGCAGTCCCAAACAGGCATTCCATAATTTGTAGATCTAAGATCAAATTTGTGCAGCAAGGACTGGGGAGGAGGAGTTGGGTTGAGAAGGCCATTCTAGTAGGGATCAAAAGATCAGGTTAAAGGCTGTTGTGGCCAGAACACTCAACAATCTGCAACAGAGTGACGTAGAGGAGAGATGTCACTTTGGGCATGTTGAAATTGGGGAAGCAAAGAGGAGAGGGGAGGTCAGAGTGATGAGAGAGTGAGGGGACTGGGAGATTTTGAGTAACGAGAGAGGAGAGGGGAGGTCAGAATGACAAGGGAGTGAGGAGACTGGGAGATTTTGGGGAAGCAGAGAGGAAAGGGGAGGTGAGAGTGATGAGGGAGTGAGGGGACTGGGAGATTTTGGGTAATGAGAGAGGAGAGGGGAGGTCAGAGTGACGAGGGAGTGAGGGGACTGAGATTTTGGGGAACGAGAGAGGAGGGGGAGGTCAGAGTGACGAGGGAGTGAGTGGACTGGGAGGTGTTGGGGAAGCAGAGAGGTCAGAGTGTTGAGGGAGTGAGGGGACTGGGAGGTGTTGGGGAACGAGAGAGGAGAGGGGAGGTCAGAGTGATGAGGGAGCGAGGGGGAGGTTTTGGGGAAGCAGAGAGGAGAGGGGAGGTCAGAGTGATGAGGGAGTGAGGGGAGTGAGAGGTGTTGGGGAACCAGAGAGGAGAGGGGAGGTCAGAGTGACGAGAGATTGAGGAGAGCAGGAGGTGTTGGGGAATGAGAGAGGAGAGGGGAGGTCAGAGTGACTAGGGAGTGAGGGGACTGGGAGGTGTTGGGGAACGAGAGAGGAGAGGGGAGGTCAGAGTGATGAGGGAGTGAGGGGACTGGGAGGTTTTGGGGAAGCAGAGAGGAGAGGGGAGGTCAGAGTGAAGAGGGATTGAGGGGACTGAGATTTTGGGGAACGAGAGAGGAGAGGGGAGGTCAGAGTGACGAGAGATTGAAGAGAGTGGGAGGTATTGGGAAAGCAGAGAGGAGGGGGAGTTAAGAGTAATGAGGGAGTGAGGGGACTGGGAGGTGTTGGGAAATGAGAGAGGAGGTCAGAGTGATGAGGGAGTGAGGGGACTGGGAGGCGTTGTGGAACGAGAGAGGAGGGGGAGGTCAGAGTGATGAGGGATTGAGGGGACTGGGAGGTTTTGGGGAAGCAGAGAGGAGAGGGGAGGTCAGAATGACGAGGGATTGAGGAGAGTGGGAGGTTTTGGGGAAGCAGAGAGGAGAGGGGAGGTCAGAGTGACGAGGAAGTGAGGGGACTGGGAGGTTTTGGGGAAGCAGAGAGGAGAGGGGAGGTCAGAGTGACAAGGGAGTGAAGGGACTGGGAGGGGATATGAAACTGGAGGTCTGTTATTGTGGTGTTGTACAGGGATTTGTGCTGGGACGTCTGCTGTTTGTGATGTATATAAATGACCTGGATGAAAATGTAGATGGGAGGGTTAGTAAGTTTGTGGATGACACCAAGATCAGTGGAGCTGTGGACAGTGTAGAAGACTGGCAAAGAATATAGCATGATATAGATTACTTGCGGATATGGGCTGAGAAATGGCAGATGGAGTTTCACCCAGGTAAATTTGAGGTTTTATGCCGTGGTAATGCAAAGCAAGGGGACAGTACACTGTTAAGGGCAAGGTCCTGAATGGGGTCACTGAGCAGTCAGATCTCAGGGTCCAAGTTCATAGTTCCTCGAAAGTGGCTACTCAGGACTATTACAGATTGTCAGGTATCATGTCGTGACCATCACTGAATCGTGGCTGAAGGATGGTTGTAGTTGGGAGCTGAATGTCCAAGGTTACACGTTATATCAGAGGGAAAGGAAAGTAGACAGAGGGGGTGGTGTGGCTCTATTGGTAAAGAAAGGCATCAAATCAGCAGCTATATAGGACCCTGGTCAGACTCCACTTGGAGTACTGTTCTCTTTTCTGGTCGCCTCACCACAGGAAGGATGTGGAAACCATAGAAAGGGTGCAGAGGAGATTTACAAGGATGTTGCCTGGATTGGGGAGTATGCCTCATGAAAATAGGTTGAGTGAACTCAGACTTTTCCCCCTGGAGCGACTGAGGATAAGAGGTGACCTGATAGAGGTGTACAAGATAATGAGAGGCATTGATCGTGTGGATAGTCAGAGGCTTTTTCCAAGGGCTGAAATGGCTAGCATGAGAGGGCACAGTTTTAAGGTGCTGGGGAGTAGGTACAGAGGAGATGTCGGGGTAAGTTTTTTTTACAGCACATCCCTTCCCACTTCCACTGTCTCCACACAAACCCCACGGCTGCTTAACGCTCTGTTATCTGTGAGTAGCAGCGAGCCAAGCACAGCCATCATTTCACATGCATCTCACGGTAAAACTATCAATTGTGTTGTTGAGGGGTTGAGGGGTTGAGGGGTTTTGCAGAAACCTTTCCTACCTGGAGACCCGTTGTCCTTTTGGTGAAGCTCGGTGGTGGATCTTGCAGCTGTCTCTGACACCTGATCTGGTTCAGCTGTGAAAACTGATGGACAAACATTCCAGGTAAATGAAGGGGCCACTGTTCGTTCCTCAGAACCTCTAATCCCCTGGGAGAAGGAGGAGGTGATGGATAGAAACTACAGGGAGGAAGTCATTCTTAAGTTGCAGAAGGTTAAGTACCTGTATCACTGTCAGGAGAGCAATAGGGAATAGGTAGCCAGTGCAGACTACACCTGTGGCCATTCCTCTCAATAATAAGTATACTGCTTTGAATACTGTTGATTGGGACAACCTACCAGGGGGGCCCCACAGTGTCCGGGTCTCCAGCACTGTCCAGGGGGGGAGAAGAGGACTGTGTGGTGATAGGAGATTCTATAGTTAGAGTAGACATGTGATTTTGTGTACATGAAAGTACATAAAAGGACTAGAATATAAAAGCAAGTTTATAACATTGAGAATGTAAGCACTGGTGAGACCGCACTTGGATTACTGAGAGTAGTTTTGGTCCTTATCTAAGAAAGGAAGTGCTGACATTAGAGACGGTCTAGAGGAGGTTCTTGAGAATGATTCTGGGAATAAAAGAGTTAACGTAGGTGGGATGTTTGATGGTTCAGGCCCTATGCTCACCGGAACTTATTGAAACCTATCCAATATTGAAAGGCTTAAAATGTGGAGAGGATGTTTCCTGCAATGGGAGAGTTTAGGACCAAAGGACACGGCCTCAAAACGGAGGGATGTCCATTTAGAACAGAGAGGAGGAGGGATTTCTTTAGCCAGGGGATAATGAATCTGTGGGATTCATTGCCACAGATGGCTGTGGATGACAGGTCGTTGAGGTTGATAGGTTCTTGATTAACCAAGGTGTGAAAGATCACTGGGTGAAGGCATGAGAATGGGGTTGAGAGGAAACATAGATCAGCCATGATGGAATGGTGGAGCAGACTCAATGGGCCGAATGGCCTAATTCTGCTCCTTTATCTCACTGTGATATCATTTAGAGGGATATGGGCCAAAGGAAAGAGGATGGGCTTACGTCAGAATGGTTGGCATGGATGGGGTGGGTTGAATGTTCCCACACTATATGACTGGTTGCCAGTCTCTCCCCAGTGGAGAGCTGATGGTGGTGAGCCACACAAAGACCACCACAGAGTGCAGAAATAATCATCGCTCAGGGCACAAGGACATTTCTGCCGCTGTCCTTGTGAATGTAAATGGATCATATTCCTTTCCATCTCTGCCACACGTTTGTTTTATACCTTTTTGTACATCTTTCACAGGCCCACTGTCAACACTACCTCCTACCCCACTGGAGTTGCAATAAGGCGGCGCCCAGCCATCGTCACAGAAACAGTTGTTGTTATTGTTACAAATCTGAAACAAAACACACCAAAGGATTACACAGGTTCAGTCGCTCGGCATTCAGGATGAAGTAGGAAACTGGATTAGACGTTGGCTCTGTGGGAGAAGCCAGAGAGTGGTACTAGAGGGTTGTCTCTCTGACTGGGGGCCTGTGACCAGTGGAGTGCCGCAGGGATCAGTACAGAGTCCTTCCTTCTTTGTCATCTATATCAGTGATCTGGGTGATAATGTGGTTAAGTGGATCAGCAAATTTGTGGATGTCACCAAGATTGGGAGTCTAGTGGACAGCGAGGAAGACAATCAAAGCTTGCAGCGGTATCTGGACCAGCTGGAGAAAAGGGCTGAGAAATAGCAGATGGAATTTAAGTGTGGGGTGTGGACAAACCAGGGTAGGGTCACATACGATGGGTGTTAGGGCACTGAGGAGTGTGGTAGAACAAAGGGATCCAAGAATACTGGTCCATAATTCATCGAAAGTGGTGTCACAGGTAAAGAGGGTCGTAAAGAAATTTGTGGCACATCAGCCTTCATAAATCTATGTATTGAGTACAGGAGTTGGGATGTTATGTTGAAACTGCATAACACGGTGAGGCCTAATTTGGAGTATTGCATGTAGAATTCACAAACTACTAACCAGAAATGTGAGCAACAGAACTCACTTTGATGGAGCTTATGTCAGAGAATGTACTCAAATCAATACAATATTTAGTTTTTTTTATCCTTGCATTTTTTGACGAAAACAACACAGAAGACATGGATTTGCAGTATCGAAAAATGCAATATGGGCCATTTTGCAGGACCATGGCACTCTGTAACACGGGAGTAGCCTGTACTCTAGATTATTCTCCATGTTTCTGACAGAAAATTGAGGGCACATTTTTAAGAGCAAAAGGCACTGGAGCAGAATAGGCCATTCAGCCCATCCAGTCTGTTCTGCCATTTGATCATGGCTGATCCATTTTCTTCTCAGTCCCATTCTCCTGCCCTTTCCCCATAACCTCTCACACCCTGATTTTTCAACTATATCAACCTCCACCTTCAATACACACAATGGCTTGGCCTCCACAGCCCTCTGTGGCAATTAATTCCACAGATTCACCACCCTCTGGGTAAAGAAAATTCCTCCTCATCTTTGTTCTAACTGGATGTTCCTCTAACCTGAGGCTGTGCCCCTGGTTTTAGACTTCCCCACTGTAGGAAACATTCTCTCCACATCCACTCTATGTAAGCCTTCAACATTGAATTGGTTTCAATGACATTCCCCTTCATTCTTCTAAATTCCAGTGAGTACAGGCCCAGAGCTCTCAAATGCTCCTCATATGATAAGACTTTCAAGCGAGTAACTGAGGGCTGGGAGCAAACCACTGGACAGTTCATGGCCAGGATTACAGGCCCAGTACCACAGGGCTTCCCTGCCCAGGCCTGAAGAGGCGCAGACCAGACGCCTCACTGAATGCCTGAACTGTCTCATTGACTGAATGCCAAGCTCCTTCCCCTATTTTGATCCACTCTCTGTTTAGTACCCTATCTACCTGTGATGCCACCTTCAAGGAATTATGAATCTGTATTCCCAAATCCATCTGTTCTACCTCATTCCTCAATGGCTTACCACTCAGCATGCAAATCCTTCATCCCAAAGTGCACCACCTCGCACTTGTCTGCATTAAATTCAGTCTGCCATTTTTTAACTGGTCAAGATCCTGCTGAAAGCATTGATTGCCTTCTTCGCTGTCCACTAAACCCCCAATCTTGGTGTCATCCGCAAATTTGTTATCCAGTTTTCCATATGATCATCTACGTTATTAATATAGAGGATAAACAGCAATAGGCCCAGCTCCGGTCCCTGCAGCACACCACTACACACGGGCATCCGGTCAGAGAGGCAACCATCCACCACCAGTCTGGCTTCCGCTCAGCCCATGACCAATCCAATTTATTGCTTCATCATCATTATTATGTGCCATCTCGTACGATGTGGGTGACCAGCCGTCTCTAATCTGTGAATAAGCTCTTTCTCTATCCACGACCAGGATTGTTCTTGGCAATTTTTTTTTGCAGAAGTGATTTGCCATTGCATTCTTCTCAGGCATTGTCCTTACCAGATGGGTGACCCTAGCCATTATCAACACTCTTCAGATATTGTCAGCCTGTCATCAGTGGTCGCATAGCCAGGTCTTGTGATTTGCACCAGCTGCTCACACGGCCTCACGTGACCCTGATCGGGGGGACGGGGGGACGGGGGGGGAGGGCTCAGCAGTTGTTGTACCTTTCCCGAGGGTGACCTGCAGGGAAGCACCACCTTACACCTCCTTTGGTAGGGACACAACCCCTCCTTGCCACTACTTCTTGCAAATGGCACTTCACTCTTCAACGAGGGAGAGAGGCAGAAGAAAGGAACTTTTAGGCCAGTAAGTCTGACCTCAATAGTTGGGAAGATGTTGGAATCAATTGTTAAGGATGTGAGCATGTTTCCCTTAAGGGAAATTCTTGCCTGATAAATCTTTGGAATCCTTTGAAGTAATAAGAGGGAGAACAGACAGAGGAGAGTCAGTGCATGTTGTGGACTTGGATTTTCAGAAGGCCTTTTTGACAAGTGCTGCACGTGGGGTTGCTTAACAAGAGCCCGTGGTATTCCAGGAAAGATACAGCATGGATAGAGTATTAGCTGATTGGCAGGAGGCAAAGAGTGGGTAAAAAGGGGGCTTTTTCTGATTGGCTGCTGCTGACTAGTGGTGTTCCACAGGGGTCTGTGTTGGGACCGATTCTTTTTATCTTATATAGTGCCTATAAAAAGTATTCACACCCCTCCTTGGAAGTTTCACATTTTATTGTTATAAAACATTGAATCATAGTGAATTTACGAGGGGTGATTGATAAGTTTGTGGCCTAAGGTAGAAGGAGATGAAGTATACAACTCTCGTTACATGGGCATGCAGTTTAACTCTTTGAGTGAGTATGCAGAAAGTTTGAAGTTAATAATTCTTCTCCTTCTACCTCAGGCCACGAACGTATCAATCACCCCTGATGAGTTATTAACTGATGTGCAAAGCTGATAGAGACCTATCCACACAGACTCAAGGCTGTAATTGCTGCCAAAGGTGCATCTACTATGTACTGATTTGAAGGGGTGAGTAATTATGCAATCAATTATTTTGTGCTAAATAATTGTAATAAATTTAGACCAATTTATAGAAATTTGTTTTCACTTTGACAGGAAAGAGTCTTTTCTGTTGATTCGTGTCAAAAAAGCCAAATTAAATCCACTGTGATTTGAAGTTGTAAAACAATAACACGTGAAAACTTCCGGGGGGGGGGTGGTGAATACTTTTTATAGGCGATGTACAGTATGTCAATGATTTGGATGATGGAATTGATGGCTTAGTGGCCAAGCTGTGGAGGATGTGAAGATGGGTGGAGGGGGTGGTAGTGTTGTGGAGGCACAGTGGCTACAGAAGGACTTAGGAGAATTGGTAAAGAAATAGCAGATGGAATATGGTGTGGGAAAGTGTATGGCCATCTACTTGGGTAGAAAAAGTAAAAGTATAGACTATTTTCTAAATGGAGAGAAAATCAAAAATCTGAGGTGCAAAACGACTTGGGAATCCTTGTGCAGGATTCCCTAAAGGCTACTTTGCAGGTTGCGTCTGTGGTGAGGAAGTCAAATGCAATGTTAGCATTTATTTCAAGAGGACTAGAATATAAAAGCAAGGATGCACATTTGAAAAGTTATAAGGCACTAGAGATGCCTCATTTAAGAGTGTTGTGAGCATTTTTGGGCCCCTTATCTGAGAAAGGATGTGCTGACGTTGGAGAGGGTTCAAAGGAGATTCACAAGAATGATTCTGTGATTAAAAAGGCTCATCACATGAAGAGTTTTTGATGGCTCTGGCCCTGTACTCACTGGAAATGAGAAGACTGAGGAGGGGGATGTCATGGAAACCTATAGAATGTTGAAAGGCCTTGGCAGAGAGGATGTGGAGAGGTTGTTTCCTATGTTGGGAGAGTCTCGGACCAGAGGACACAGCCTCAGAATGGAGGATGGTTCTTTCAGAACGGAGATGAGGAGGGATTTCTTTAGCCAGAGAGTGGTGAATCTGTGGAATTCCTTGCCACAGGCAGCTGTGGAGGCCAAGTTATTAGGTATATTTAAGGCAGAGTTTGATAGAATCTTAATTAGTCAGTGAATGAAGGGATACAGGGAGAGGGCAGGAGACTGGCGGCCAGAAGTGAAATGGACCAGCCATGATGAAATGGCTGAGCAGACTCAAACGGCCCACTAGCCAGATTTTGCTCAATATCTTGTCACCCCACACTCATTGTGTGACGTATTGAAAGCAACTTTCCACTACTCAGTCGACTTGCAGTCGAAAATGTGGACTGACATTTCGGAATGAGATTGGGAAGTAGGGTGGCCACCGGGAAATCCTGCCTCTCGTGGCGAATGAAGTAAGCCAGTCCACCAATCTATGTTGGGTGTCATGGATGTTGAGGAGGCTGTAGTGGAAAGATTGGATACAAGAAACAATCCCAACAGATTGGTTACTGGTCTTACAACCGCTGGTAATGGTTTAACCTTACCAACCAACAAAATCCTTCAGCACCTTCAACACCTCTGTCCAATCTCCCTTTGCCTTCTCTACTAACAGCTGCCATCTGTCTATAGCCACCCTTTATCCCCAGTAATTCTCTGTCACAATCTTTCAAATCCCTTCTGAAATGCTGGTGCACAGGGCAATGCTTACAAAGGTGACGGTACAAGAGAGGAAGTAAGAGTGATATCATACCCCCCTGTTGTTACAGGTGCTGTCACAGCCTTCCACGTCAAACACTGCCACATTCTGGCACTTCCCATCCAAGCATGCCTGTGAACAGAAAAGAGGATGTTAGTGTATCACAGTGTCCGTGTCATTAGCTTTAGTTCAGAAACGCCTACAATGGGATGGGGTCAAACCCGGGCATCCATGAGGCCAATCAGAAAGTGCCATCCGCTGCCCTCTATTCTACTCGCAGTACACTGATGCTGCATGCGCAGACTCCGCTCTGACCCCAGCTGCAAGTTTTCAGATGATACCACCATTGTGGGTCAAATCTCAAATAACGATGGGTCAGAGTGCAGGAAGGAGAAAGAGAGTTCGGTGACTTGGTGTCACGACAACATTTCCCCCAATGTCAGCAAGGGAGCTAATCATTGCCTTCAGAAAGGGGATCGGTGCACATTCCTATTTACCACAATGGCGTTGAGGTTGAAAGAGTTAATGGATCCATGTTCCTCAGAGTAAACCGTGAGGTACTGGAGCAGAATTAGGCAATTTGGCCCACTGAGTCTGCTCCACCATTTCATCATGGCCAATCCAATTTTCCTCTCAACCCCAATCTCCTGCCTCCTCTACGTATCATTTGGATAGGTATAATATGATTAGGAATAGTCAGCATGGCTTTGTCAAGGGCAGGTCGTGCCTTACGAGCCTGATTGAAATTTTTGAGGATGTGACTAACACATTGATGAAGGAAGAGCAGTAGATGTAGTGTATATAGATTTCAGCAAGGCATTTGATAAGGTACCCCATGCCAGGCTTATTGAGAAAGTAAGGAGGCATGGGATCCAAGGGGACATTGCTTTGTGGATCCAGAACTGGCTTGCTCACAGAAGGCAAAGAGTGGTTGTAGACAGGTCATATTCTGCATGGAGGCTGGTCACCAGTGGAGTGCCTGGGGGATCTGTTCTGGGACCCCTACTCTTTGTGATTTTTATAAATGACCTGGATGAGGAAGTGGAGGGATGGGTCAGTAAGTTTGCTGATGACACAAAGGTTGGAGGTGTTGTGGATAGTGTGGAGGGCTGTCAGAGGTTACAGCTGGACATCGGTAGGATGCAAAACTGGCTGAGAAGTGGCAGATGGAGTTCAACCCAGATAAGTGTGAAGTGGTTCATTTGATAGGAATGGGCTGGCGGCAACGGTGGTGGAGGCGGATTCGATAGGGTCTTTTAAGAGACATTTAGGTAGGTACATGGAGCTTAGTAAAATTGAGTGCTATAGGTAAGCCTAGTAATTTCTAAGGTAGGGACATGTTCGGAAACTTTGTGGCTGAAGGGCCTGTATTGTTCTGTAGGTTTTCTATGTTCTATGTATCCCTTCATGCACTGGCCAATCAAGAATCTATCAACCTCTGTCACAAAAATATCTAAAGACTTGGCCTCCACAGCTGCCTGTGGCAAAGGATTCCACATATTCACTCATCTCCATTCTAAAAAGACACCCCTCCGTTTTGAGGCTGTGTTGTCTGGTCTTACACTCTCCCACCACAGGAAACATCCTCTCCACATCCACTCCATGACGGCCTTTCACCATTCGATAGGTTTCAGTGAGGTCACCCCTCAATCTTCTGAATTCTAGTGAATACAGGCCCAGAGCTCATCAAATGCTTTCCATATTACAAGACGTTCAATCCTGGAATCATTTTCATGAACTTCCTTTGAACCCTCTCCAGTTTCAGCACATCCTTTCGAAGATAAGAGGCTCAAAACTGCTCACAATATTCCAGGTGAGGCCTCACCAGTGCTTTATAAAGTCTCAACTTTACATCCTTGCGTTTATATTCTAGTCCTCTTGAAATGAATGCTAACATTGCATTTGCCTTCCTCACCATAGACTCAACCTGTAAATTAACCTTCTGGGAATCCTGCAGAAGGACTCCCAAGTCCCTTTGCATCTCAGTTTCTTTTTGTACTTGCTCTCCATTCAGAAAATCGTCAACCCTTTCATTTCTTCTGGCTCAGTGCATGACCATACACTTCCTGACTCTGTATTCCACCTGACATCTCTGCCCATTCTCCTAAGTCACTACTTCCTCAATACTACCTGCCCCTCCACTCATCTTTGTGTCGTCTGCAAACTTTGCAACAAAGCCACTAATTCCATCACGCAAACCATTGACATATAAAGTAAAAAGAATCGGTCCCGACACAGAACCCTGTGGAGCACCACTAGTCATAGGCAGCCAACCAGAAAAAGCTCCCTTTATTCCCACTCTTTGCCTCCTCCCAATTAGCCACTGTTTTATCCCTGCTAGATTCTTTCCATGGGCTTGTAGCGTGATATGGAGGTATATAGAGGAATTTAAGGTGGGGGCTTATATGGGAGGCAGGGTTTGAGGGTCGGCACAACATTGTGGGCCGAAGGGCCTGTACTGTGCTGTACTATTCTATAAGCGGTCTCATGTGTGGCACCTTGTCAAAGGACTTCTGAATATCCAAGTACGTAACATCAACTGATTCTCCTTTGTCTGTCCTGCTTGTTATTTCTTCAAAGATGTCCAACAGATTTATCAGGCAAGATTTTCCCTTAAGGAAGCTGAGCTGACTCTGGCTTATTTTATCATGTGCCTCCAAGTACATACAGGAGGAGGAATGTCCTCTCTCAGAGAGCTGCGAGAGTGTGGAATGAGCTGCCAGTGAAAGTGGCGGGTCCGGGTTTGGTTTCAACACTTAAGGGAAATTTGGATAGGTATGTGAATGGGGGAAGTCGGATGGCTGTGGTCCAGGTGCTGGTGGGTGGAGCAAGGTAGACTAATTAATGGTTTGGCATAGACTAGACAGGCTGAAGGGCCTGTTTCTGTACTGGGTGCTGTTTGGGACTGTATTTAGCACTGTTTTGTTTGGGTATGATTGAATGACAATTAAGCTTGAACAAGAAATTGGTCCTTGGGGTATTTGAGGATACAACCCCAGTTTCTGCTCACACCCTGCGATCTACAATCACTTACCTTGCCGATCCCACACTTGGTTCCCTGGTGGACAAGGTCGTCACTATTGGCATCACCTAATGTTGTGAAGATTGCCCGACAGGTATACTTGATGCCTCTGTAAACCAGTGAGCTGGTTACCGTGGTGATGCTTCCTCCTCGCAGCGGAGTTGTGTTTCCACCCTTGCACTGGATCTTTCCACACTGAACGTCCCTGCAGGAGAGATGTTCAGACAATGCAATCACCGTGCGTGCAAGGACGGAGTGGCGCCTTGCTGAGGCCGGGCTAACGTAGTGACTAATGTGGGACAGTTACAAGTCAACACCCTCATTGTAGCCACGTGCAATCCAACAGGCCCATGAAATTCCCCCATTTCTGCTCCCCCCCCCAACCTGTACTGGTGGAACTCAGTAAAACACCTTCCCCCCATCCCTCTGACACATCCACGTGAGTCTCGGTGACCGCTCCCCCCAACTCAGGAACAACCTCACCTCCTCGACACATCAATATGTCTCAGTGACTGTCCCACTGTGGGAACATCTTCACCACCACCACCCCCCCCCCGTGTCCCTGTGACACTCAGTGACCTCTCATTGGGGGCAGCACCCCCACCCACCCCGTGTATCTTGGTGTTCGCTCACTGAGGGCATCTACCCCACCTCCATGTCCCTCTGAGTCTCAGTGACCTCTCACTGGGGAAACACCCCCCACCCTGTATCCCTGTCTGTCTTGGTGACCTCTCACTGAGGGAACCCTCCCCCCACACCCCACCCCTGTGACCCTCTGTGTCTCAGTGACCTCTCACTGAGGAATTCTTCCCAGCTCTCCAATGAATACAAACCCAATCTGTTCTAGTGTTGCTTATAAGCCCATCCTGCATATCTGGGGCCATCTTAGAGACCCTTTCACAGATTGATGCAGCGTTGCAGACCACAGAAACAGCTCCTTCAGTCCACCACACCTGTACTGACAACTGTGTCTATCATACCACTTGCCTACATTAATTCCATCTCCCTCCATCCCTCATTCAGGTACCTATCCTGACACCCCTCAATGCTGTAACTCCTCCCATCTCCACCTCGTACTCTGGCAGCTCACGAGCAAACACTCAGTGTGTGGAAAAAGTTACCCCTCAGATCCCTGACACTGTTTCTGAATGGACTCAATTATATATCTCTCCTTAGATAAGGAGAGCAGGACCGTGACTGCACTTTGGATGTGGTCTCACTAGTGTCTGGATGGATGCAGTAAGATTTGACTACTTTTATTCTCCAAACCCCTTGAGTAAAGGCCAGCTGTCTGTACTGGCTGCCATAGCCGAAGGCTAGCCTTCCGTACCTCAGGGCTCTCTGCAATGAGCCAGTTAACTAGTCCAACACACACAAAATGCTACAGGAACTCAACAGATCAGGCACTGTCTATGAAAAGGAACAAACAGAAAAATATTTCAGGTTGAGATGAAGGTTTTCATCTCGAAACGTCGACTGTTTTTTCTCCTCCATATATGCTGAAATCTTCCGGCATTTAGTGTGCTTTGCTCTGGATTTCCAGCATCTGCAAAATCTCCTGAATGACTAGTCCTGTCTCGTTCCCAATGACTGGTGGAGGTACTGTTTCCTTATCGTTAAACAGGGGAATCGTTGGGAGAAATTCCCCTGATACTTTCAGAAATTAGCCTTCAAGCTGATTTTTGCCACTCTGATTTGCCCAGTATAAATGAGTTTTATTCCTGAGGAGGCTAGTTCACCTCCTCCTATTCCTATCGCCAAGACAACAATTAGGAAAGCTGCCTAACTTTTCAAATAATTTTATTTCCAGCTAATAATTTGATGTTTCTGAACATCGGGGAAGATACTTCCTTTCAACATTATCCTCAGTTTAGAAAGATTCCAAAGCACACTGTGTAATCTAAGGATGTGGAAAGTCCAACCCTATCAGGTATTAACCAATCCCCTTCTTCAAACAAAATTCACCATATCACTCACAGGGCTGACATCACCATGTCTAAATTCCGTTTGTTAAATTGTATGCAGATTCAACTTCCCTAATGTGATTTATACAAAGTACATCTGGGAGAAATCTTCAATATGTAATCACAAACAAGAGAGAATCTGCAGATGCTGGAAATCCAAGCAACGCGCACAGAGTGCTGAAGGAACTCAGCAGGCCAGGCAGCATCTATGGAAAAGAGCAGAGTCGATGTTTCAGCAGGAATCAAGGGTCTCGGCCTTGAACGTCGACTGTACTCTTTTTCCATGGATGCTACCTGGCCTGCTGAGTTCCTCCAGCATTTTGTGAGCATTCATACAGAGTCTGAGTGGGTGAGACATCCCAGCCTTACGGTTTCGGTGGGACAAAAGTCATACACACACACGACGTACGAAACCTGAGCAAGATGGGTTTCTCACCACAGAGTCCAGTGGCTATTAGTGAGGGGCTAACGAGATGGTTTTCCGGAGATGTCCAGTAAAGGGGGGTTTCATTTGCTTGTATTTTAAATAATTCTTATATCAATATAATTGTTTAGAGACTAGAACTAGCGGACATAGCCTCAAGATTCAGGGGAGTAGATCTAGGACAGAGATAAGGAGAAACTGCTTTTCCCAGAGTGTGGTGAATCTGTGAAATTCTCTGCCAAATGAAGCAGTGGACACTACCTCAGTAAATGTATTTAAGCAAAGGTTGGATAGATTTTTACATAGTAGGGAATTAAGGGTTATGGGGAAAAGGCAGGTAGGTGGAGGTGAATCCATAGCCAGTTCAGCCATGATCTTATTGAATGGCAGGGCAGGCTCGACAGGCCAGATGGCTGACTCCTGCTCCTATTTCTTATGTTCTTATGTTGGTATGCTTCCCAGTGACAGCGCTATGTGTATGCAGTTCTTCAGAGTGTTTCCTACTGGCCACAGTGTGTATATGCAGTTGCTCAGTATGTCCCCTAATGGCCACCATGTGTATAATCAGCCAGCACAGCGCGAAAGGTTTAAAAAGACCACCATATCCAGCAGGCAGCATTCAGAGCGGGCAGTGGAGTGAGAGGCGGCAGAATGATAGGGCTTTGGCTCAATGGGCTTGGACGGTAACGGGACAAGTCAGGGTAGGTCTACCGGTGTTATTTGCAGAAAGGAGGAAGTATGTGTATGAGGCCAGTTTTCTGTGCTCGGTGTTGGATATGGGAGGTCCTGGAGTCTCCCAGCCTCCCGGACAGCCATATCTGCACCTGACGTGTCGAGCTGCAGCTCCTAAGGGACCACGTTAGGGTAATGGAGTTACAGCTCGATGACCTTCGTCTGGTCAGGGAGAGTGAGGAGGTGATAGAAAGGAGTTATAGGCAGGTGGTCACACCGGGGCCACGGGAGGCAGACAAGTGGGTCACAGTCAGGAGGGGGAAGGGGGAAGAGTCAGGTACTACAGAGTACCCCTGTGGTTGTACCCCTGAAAAATAAGTACTCCTGTTTGAGTACTGTTGGGGGGACAGTCTACTTGGGGGAAACAACAGTGACCGTGCCTCTGGCACAGAGTCCGGCCCTGTGGCTCAGAAGGGTAGGGAAAGGAAGAGGAAGGCAGTAGTGATAGGGGACTCTATAGTTAGGGGGTCAGACAGGCGATTCTGTGGATGCAGGAAAGAAACTCGGATGGTAGTTTGCCTCCCAGGTGCCAGGGTCCGGGATGTTTCAGATAGCGTCCAAGATATCCTGCAGTGGGAGGGAGAACAGCCAGAGGTCATGGTACATATTGGTACCAATGACATAGGTAGGAAAAGGGAGGAGGTCCTGAAAACAGATGACAGGGAGTTAGGAAGGAAGTTGAGAAGCAGGACCGCAAAGGTAGTAATCTCGGGATTACTGCCTGTGCCACGTGACAGTGAGAATAGGAATCGAATGAGGTGGAGGATAAATGCATGGCTGAGGGATTGGAGCAGGGGGCAGGGATTCAGATTTCTGCATCATTGGAACCTTTTTGGGGCAGGTGTGACCTGTACAAAGAGGACGGGTTGCACTTGAATCCCAGAGGGACCAATATCCTGGCCGGGAGGTTTGCGAAGGCTATTGGGGAGAGTTTAAACTAGAATTGTTGGGGTATGGGAATCAAACTGAAGAAACTGGGGAAGAGGAGGTTGACTCACAAATAGAGAAAGCTTGTAGGCAATGCAAGAGGGAGGATAGGCAGGTGATAGAGAAGGGACGCGCTTAGACCGAAGGTTTCAGATGTGTCTATTTTAACGCAAGGAGTATTGTGAACAAAGTGGATGAGTTTAGAGCGTGGATCAGTACTTGGAGCTATGATGTTGTGGCCATTACAGAGACTTGGATGGCTCAGGGACAGGAATGGTTACTTCAAGTGCCGGGTTTTAGATGTTTGAGAAAGGACAGGGAGGGAGGCAAGAGAGGTGGGGCGTGGCATTGTTGATCAGAGATAGTGTCTCGGCTGCAGAAAAGGTGGACGCCATTTAAGGATTGTCTACGGAGACCCTGTGGGTGGAGGTTAGGAACAGGAGGGGGTCAATAACTTTACTGTTTTTTTTTTAATAGGCCGGCCAATAGTAACAGGGATATCGAGGAGCAGATAGGGAAACAGATCCTGGACAGGTGTAATAATAACAGTGCTGTTGTGATGGGAGATTTTAATTTCCCAGATATCGATTGGCATCTCCCTAAAGCAAGGGGTTTAGATGGGGTAGAGTTTGTCTGGTGTGTTCAGGAAGGTTTCTTGACACAATATGTAGATAAGCCAGCTAGAGGAGAGACTGTACTTGATTTGGTATTAGGAAATGATCCTGGTCAGGTGTCAGAGAGATAGAAACAGGCAAGTTAGAAAAGCATTTAATTGGAGTAAGGGGAATTATGAGGTGATCAGGCAGGAAATTGGAGGCTAAATTGGAAACAGATGTTCTCAGGAAAAGTACAGAAGAAATGTAGCAAATATTCAGGGGATATTTGTGTGGAGTTCAGCATATTTACTTTCCAATGAGACAGGGAAGTCATGGTATGGTACAGGAACCGTGGTGTACAAAGGTTGTAATAAATCTCGTCAAGAAGAAAAGAAAAGCTTACAAAAGATTCAGGGAGCTAGGTAATGTTAGAGATCCAGAAGATTTTAAGGCTAATAGGAAGGAGTTTAAGAAGGAAATTAGGAGAGCCAGAAGGGGCCATGAGAAGGCCTTGTCAGGCAGGGTTAAGGAAAACCCCAAGGCATTCTACAAGTATGTGAAGAGCAAGAGGATAAGATGTGAAAGAATAGGACCAATCAAGTGTGACGGTGGGAAAGTGTGTATGGAACCGGAGGAAATAGCAGAGGTACTTAATGAATATTTTACTTCAGTATTCACTGTGGAAAAGGATCTTGGTGATTGTAGTGATAACTTGGAACAGACTGAAAAGCTTGAGCATATAGATGTTACGAAGACATGCTGGAGCTTTTGGAAAGCATCAAGTTGGATAAGTCACCGGGACCGGATGAGATGTAGCCCAGGCTACTGTGGGAGGTGAGGGAGGAGATTGCTCAGCCTCTGTCGATGACCTTTGCATCATCAATGGGGACGGGAGAGGTTCCGGAGAATTGGAGGGTTGCGGATGTTGTTCCTTTATTCAAGAAAGGGAGTAGAGATAGGCCAGGAAATTATAGACCAGTGAGTCTTACCTCAGTGGTTGGTAAGTTGATGGAGAAGATCCTGACAGGCAGGATTTATCAACATTTGGAGAGGTATATGATTAGTAGTCAGAACGGCTTTGTCAAGGGCAGGTCGTGCCTTACGAGCCAGATTGAATTTTTTGAGGATGTGACTAAACACATTGATGAAGGAAGAGCAGTAGATGTAGTGTATATAGATTTCAGCAAGGCATTTGATAAAGTACCCCATGCAAGGCTTATTGAGAAAGTAAGGAGGCATGGGATCCAATGGGACATTGCTTTATGGATCCAGAACAGGCTTGCCCACAGAAGGCAAAGAGTGGTTGTAGATGGGTCATATTCTGCATGGAGGTTGGTCACCAGTGGTGTGCCCCAGGGATCTGGGACCCCTACTCTTTGTGATTTTTATAAATGCCCTGGATGAGGAAGTTGAGGGATTGGTTAGTAAGTTTGCTGATGACACAAAGGTTGGGGGTGTTGTGGATAGTGTGGAGGGCTGTCAGAGGTTACAACGGGACATTGATAGGATGCAGAACTGTGCTGAGAAGTGGCAGATGGAGTTCAACCCAGATAAGTGTGAGGTGGTTCGTTTTGGTGGGTCAGATATGATGGCAGAGTATAGTATTAATGGTAAGACTCTTGGCAGTGTGGAGGATCAGAGGGATCTTGGGGTCCAAGTCCATAGGACACTCAAAGCTGCTGCGCAGGTTGACTCTGTGGTTAAGAAGGCATACGGTAAAATTGGCCTTCATCAATCGTGGAATTGAATTCAGGAGCCGAGAGGTAATGTTGCAGCTATATAGGACCCTGGTCAGACCCCACTTGGAGTACTGTGCTCAGTTCTGGTCGCCTCACTACAGGAAGGATGTGGAAGCCATAGAAAGGGTGCAGAGGAGATTTACAAGGATGTTGCCTGGATTGGGGAGCATGCCTTATGAAGACAGGTTGAGTGAACTCGGCCTTTTCTCCTTGGAGTGACGGAGGATGTGAGGTGACCTGATAGAGGTGTATAAGATGATGAGAGGCATTGATCATGTGGATAGTCAGAGGCTTTTTCCCGGGGCTGAAATGGTTGCCACAAGAGGACACAGGTTTCAGGTGCTCAGAAGTAGGTACAGAGGAGATGTCAGGGGTAAGTTTTTTTACTCAGAGGGTGGTGAGTGCGTGGAATGGGCTGCCGGCAACGGTGGTGGAAGCGGATAGGATAGGGTCTTTTAAGAGACTTTTTGATAGGTACATGGAGCTTAGTAAAATAGAGGGTTATAGGTAAGCCTAGTAATTTCTATGGTAGGGACATGTTCGGCACAACTCTGTGGGCCGAAGGGCCTGTATTGCACTGTAGGTTTTATGTTTTTTCTATATTTTCTATATGCAACACATCAGGTGGCAGGACAAAGTCCCCGACACGGAAATCCTGGAACGAGCTGGGCTCCGCAGCATCTACACCCTCCTGCTGAAAGCCCAAGCCAGGTGGGCTGGACATGTGGTCAGAATGCCAGACAACCGATTGCCTAAGCAGCTGCTTTACGAAGAATGGTGTCAGGTCAGGCGCTCAGTCGGGGGGCAGAAGAAACGTTACAAAGACTGCCTCAAAGCGTCCCTCAAAGGCCTGGGATTCGACATCAACACGTGGGAGACGCTTGCCCTCGACCGTCCAGCTTGGCGCAGCAAGATCACCACAGGAGCCCGTGCAGCTGAAGTCAGGCGCATCATCGAGACGCAACGAAAGCGTGCTGTGCGCAAGGCCCGAGCAGCATCCACTGCCACGACAGAACCCACCCACTTGTGTCCCACATGTGGGCGAGCCTTCAGGGCCCGGATTGGCCTCATCAGTCACCTCCGGACCCACAGCCACCAATCTCCCATTTGACTTTGAAGTCATGGTCATCTTTGACTACGAAGGATGAACAGCAGCATATGCAACACACACAAAATGCTGGAGGAACTCAACTGTACTCTTTTCCATTGATGCTGCCTGGCCTGCTGAGTTCCTCCAGCATTGTGTGAGTGTTGCTCGAATTTCGTGTGTGTGTGTGTGTGTGTGTGTGTGTGTGTGTGTGTGTCCGTCCGTCCTAGTGGCTGTATTTTTGTGATTCTGGAACACTCTGGAAGTTTCTTTGTTGTTGCATTATTTGAATAGGGGCTTTCGGTTTGGCTGACTCTTATCTGCAAATTTGTATGGAATGTTAGCTTTATAAAACTCTGGTTTGCCCATCACATTCCCGGTATTGTGCACAGTCCTGGTCGCCCCACTATAGGAAGGATGTCGAGGCTTTGCAGAAGAGATTTAAAGGGCATGTGCTATCACGGAGGCTGGACAAACTTGGGTTGGTTTCTCTGGAGTGTGGGAGGCTGAGGGGAGATATGATAGAGGCTTACAGGATTATGAAAGGCAGAGATAGAGTGGACAGGGTTTCCCAGGGTTGAAATGTTTAATACCAGCAGGCATGAATTGAAGGTGACACTGGGTAGGTTCAAAAGGAGAAGTGAGGGGTAGGTCTTTTACTCAGAGTTGTGGATGCCTGGTATGGTGGGAGGGGCTTTTAGGAGATGCTTGGATAGGCACACGGATGTGAGGAAGATGGAGGGCTGTGGACATGGCGTGGGTAGGTGGGATTAGTGTTTGGGCGTTTCGCTGGTTCAGTACAACATTGTGGGCTGAATGGCCTGTTCCTGCCGTTGTATTGTTCTATGTTTCTTACCAACGTGTATAAAAAGAGCTGACCATCAGTGGCACCATCTTTCTGCTTCCCTTACTCAACTTTTATCAGTACCTCTTTCCAATTCTCTTTCCCAGCAACACAATAAAACAATCCTGAAACAAGTTCTGTGCCTCTTCCCTGACTTCTGAAGGAAGCTTGGGTTGAAAACATCAGAGTGCCACAGATTCACTCCAGCCACGCCGCTCAAGGGTTTTCCCTTTGAGAACCAGTTTTCCTCGGGCAGCTCCATGGCACGTGGACAGGCGCTGCCACGTGACGGGGGGTGGGGGGGGGCACTCTCACCTCGCCCCTGGAATTCAGCTGGCCGGCACGTGCTGTGACTCACACTCTGATCCAGCGATCCATGAGAAACGTGTGTGGTGTGAAAACAAATATGAGTTTTGCAGAATGCATCATACAATCAGTTCAGCGTGTTCTGATGTGACAGATTATCAGTATTTTTATAACTGAAGTCATTCACAACAGCACAAGCTGCTTATTTGCTCTCACAATAAAGGTGCTGGGCTAACAGTGTTGTTCAGATCACGATTGTACTGCAATACCTACTTGGACTGGCATGCAATGTAATTATTGTTCTCGTCTTGACCACAGTTCCCGTACTTGTTCCCTTGTTCGTTCGTAACTTCATAGCAAAGCTTTTCAGCGGATATTGCACCTATCAAAGGGAAATGGGACAATAATGCATTTTACACTCACCACCAGACCTTCTGGTGTCTACAACGTGC
Source organism: Mobula hypostoma (assembly GCF_963921235.1). Classification (NCBI taxonomy): domain Eukaryota; kingdom Metazoa; phylum Chordata; class Chondrichthyes; order Myliobatiformes; family Myliobatidae; genus Mobula; species Mobula hypostoma. The sequence continues at coordinate 201,132,136 of NC_086100.1, read as the reverse complement.
TGAGCTCCTGCCGTACTGAGTGAGCAGGGAAGGTGGGGAAGCATTTTTCTCTGATCCATTGCTCAGGATCTGGGTGTTACAGACAGTCACAGACTGGTAGAGCACTACAGCACAGAAACAGCCCCCTTAGCTCATCTGGTCCATGCCAGACTATTATTCTGCCTATTCCTAACACCAGAGCCCTCCATACCCCTCCTATCAATGTACCTATCCAAGCTTCTCCTGAATGGTAAAATCGAACCCACATTCGCCATTTGTGCTGGCAGTTCGTTCTACACTCTCAGCACCACCCGAGTGAAAAGCCCATCCCCCCACGTTCCCCCTTCAGCATTTCACCTTTCACCCTTAGCCCATGACTTCTAGTGGCAGTCGTACCCAATCTCAGAGAAATGCAAGCAGGCTCTTTCCACTATCTATGCCCCTCATAATTTAGTCTACCTCTATCATATTTCCATCATTTCCTACACTGCTGGGAATAACAGTCCTAGCCTGTGCAAACTTCCCCTATAACTCAGTTCCTCATGTTTCAGCATCATCCTTTTAAATTTCCTCTGCATCCTTTCAATCTTACTGACATCTTGCCTGCAGGTAGGTGCCCAGACTATACAATGTCTTGTACAACTTCAAATGGTATGGCCAGCATTTAATGCCCCTCAGATGATGGGGTGGGGTGTATAGGAGCCACTGCGGAATTCTCAACCCTACAGGCTGTGGAACCTCGATCACTGTTCCAGCTCAAACTAGGGACTATCAATGTCCGGCAATGAACAGAGTTAAGAACCACAAGGAGAATGCCCCTGAGGAATAATGAAGAGGTGTTAAGGGCCAAATGACCTTGTCCTGGCCCTATTTCTTGTGTTCAGCACTGAGGTAGTCCTGTGTTTCAGCCTCAGGATAGAGGGACATGCTCTGTTAAAAACTGGACATGGTGACTGTGAGAAGCCAGTACTCACCTGGACCCCAGATGTCCTGGCATTGCTGGTTGGCAGACTGGCAGGTCCCATGGCTGCAGTAGAGTCCTCCTTTGCTGCACTTCTGACCGTCTTTCACGTAGTGATTGTTGGGACAGTCCTGGGATTGGCCTGTGCAGAACTCTGGCAAGTCGCATTCTCCCCGCTTTGGTCTACAGACCGTGCCTGCCGGCAGAAACTGAGGAGAGAGCAGCAGTGAGATCCAGATGGCCTTGCTTATCACACCGTGGCCAGCTCCGCCAGCTCCACATTAGGCGCTAGCCTCTCCAGCAGAGGACCCCTTCGAAAGGCGATGCCTCAAAAAGACAGCATCCACCGTTCAGAACCCCCATCACCTCTTCTCATTGCCTTCACCATGGCAGAGGTACGGGAGCTTGACAGCACCCATGCAATGTTCCAGAACCAGCTTCTTCCCCTCTGCCATCAGATTTCTAAATGCACAATGAACCACGAACACTAGCTCAGTATTTTTACTCTTTTTGTACTACTTATCTATTTAATTTTTAAAATATATCTTATTGTAATTTGGCACTTCTGGTAAGGTAAGACCAGAAGATACAACAGAATTAGGCCATTTGAACGATCGAGTCTGCTCCGCCACTTCATCATGACTGATCCAGTTTTCCCCTCAGCCCCAGTCTCCTGCCTTCTCCCCTCATCCCTTCATGCTCTGACCAATCAAGAATCTATCAAACTCAGCCTTAAATATACATAAATATTTGGCCTCCTCAGCTGCCTGTGGCAATGAATTCCACAGATTCACCACTCTCTGGATAAAGAAATTCCTCATCTCCATTCTAAAAGGACGCCCCTCTATTCTGAGGCTGTGTCCTCTGGTCTTAGACTCTCCCACCACAGGAAGCATCCTCTCCACACCCACTCTATTGAGGCCTTTCAACATTCAATAGGTTTCAATGAAGTCACCCCTCATTCTTCTGAATTCTGGTGAATACAGGCCCAGCTCCAACAAATACTCTTCATATGACAACCCACTCAATCCTGGAATCATTTTCATGATCCTCCTTTGAACCCTCTCCAGTTTCAGCTCATCCTTTCCAAGATAAGGGGCCCAGAACTGCTCACAATACTCCTAGTGAGGCCTCACCAGTGATTTATAAAGCCTTAACATTACATCCTTGTTTTTATATTGAAATGAATGTTAATATTGCACTTGCCTTCCTCACCACAGACTCAATTTGCAAATTAACCTTCAAGGAATCCTGCATAAGTCCCTTTGCACCTCAGTTTTTTAAAATTTTCTCTCTATTAAGAAAATAAACCCTTTCATTTCTTCTACCAAAGTGCATGACCATACACTTCCTGACACTGAATTATACTTGTCATTTCTTTGTCCATTTCCCCAATCTAGATATCATTCTGTAGCCTACCTCTTCAAAACTACCTGCCCCTCCACCTATCTTCATACCCTCTGCAAACTTTGCAACAAAGCCATCAATTCCATCATCCAAATCATTAACATATAACATTAGAAGAATTGGTCCCAACGCAGACCACTAGTCACTGGCAGTCAATCAGAAAAGGCTGCCTTTATTCCCACTCTTTGCCTCCTGCCAATCAGCCACTGCTTTATCCATGCAGGAATCTTTCCTATAATACCATGGGCTCATAGCGTGTTAGGCAGTGCAATGTGTGGTACCTTGTAAAAGGCATTCTGAAAATCCAAGTAGACTATGTCAGCTGATTCTCCTTTGTCTATCTTGCTTGTTGTTTCTTCAAAGAATTCCAATGGATTTGTCATGAAAGGTTTTCCCTTGATGAAACCATACTGACTACAACCTGTTTTATCATGGGCCTTCAAGTTCCCTGACACCTCATCCTTAATAATCGAATCCTACAGCTTCCCAACCACTGAAGTCAGACTAACCGGCCGATAGTTTCCTTTCTTCTGCCTCTCCCCCTTCTTGAAGAGTGAAGTGACATTTGCAATTTTTCAGTCTTCCAGAACCATTCCAGAATCTGGTGATCCTTGAAAGGTCATTACTAATGCCTCCGTGATTTCTTCAGCCATCTCTTTCAGAACCCTGGGGTGTAAACCAGCTGGTCCAGGTGACTTATCTACCTTCAGACCTTTCAGTTTCCCAAGAACCTTCACTCAGTTATGGTAACTTCACGCACTTCATGCCCCTAACACGTGGAACTTCTTGATTCTTGAAAGACCTTTACTAAAGCCTCCACAATCTCTACCTCCTTCGGAACCCTGGGCTGAACGCCATCTGGTCAAGTGAACATAGCAGTTCAATGAGAGTGGCTCCAGGGACAGTGTTTTGTCCTGTGTGTGGGATGTGGGAGGTCTGGGAGACCGGCAGTCTCCTGGATAAACACAGCTGCATCAGGTGCTCCGAGTTGCAGCTCCTGGGAGAATGTATTAAGGAAATGGAGCTGCAGCTCGATAACCTTCAACACATACGGGACAATGAGGAGGTGGTAGACAGGAGCTACAGGGAGGTAGTCACCAGGAGATGGGTAACTGGGTGACAGTCAGGGGAAGGAGGGGAAGTACACAGCCAGTGTAGAGTACACCTGTGGCCATTCCCTCAGTAATAAGTATACCACTTTAGATTCTATTGAGAGGGCTGTCCTTCCGGGGGCAGCCACAGTGACCGGGTCTCCGGCACCGAGTCTGGTGCTGAGGATCAGAAGAGAAGAGAGTGAAGAGGACTGCAGTGGTGATAGGAGATTCCATAATCAGAGGAACAGAGACGAGATTCTGTGGGTGCGATAGAGACACCCAGATGTTATGAGGATGTTGCCTTCCTGGTGCCAGGATTAGGGATGTCTCAGATCAGGTCCATGGCATTCTCAAGGGCGAGGGTGAGTATCCAGAAGTCTTGGTACATATTGTCACCAATGACAGAGCTCGACAAGGTGAGGAGAATTTTAAGGAACTACGTAGACAGCTTGGCAGAAGCGCCAGGGTAGTAATCACAAGACTGCTGCCTGTGCCATGACCCAGCGAGGGTATTTGGCAGTAGGATGATTCAGTAGATGAAAGCGTGGCTGAGGAACTGGTGTAGGGGATAGGGGTTCAGCTTTATGGATCACTGCGATCTCCACTGGGGAAGGTACGATCTTTACAAAAGGGATGTTACACCTGAACTCAAGAGATCCAATATCCTTGCAGGCAGCTTGGCTAAAGTTGTTTGGGAGGGTTTAAACTAATTTGGCAGAGGGATGGGAACTGGAGTGATCATGCTGAAGATGAGTTAGTTGGTTTACAAACAAAGGCAATGTGTAGTGAGACTCTTAGCAAGGAGAGGCTGATGATAGGGCAAAATTGTAGTCAACAGGATGGACTGCAACTTAAAAGGCAGACAAAATCGATAAGAGTGAACACAGGACTCAAGGTGTAGTATTTGAATGGACCGTGGATCAGAAGGTGTTTTGTTTGAATGGATGTCTCAGTTCATGTCCACAGCATTTTGGAGGGGGAGGGAGAGCAGCCAGATGTCTTGGTACAAATTGGTGCCAACAACATAGGAAGGAAAAGTGATGAGGTCCTGAAGAGAGAATTTAGAGAGCAGGTAGAAAGCGGAGAAGCAGGACCTCCCGGGTAGTAAATTCTGGATTGCTGCCTGTGCCACACACCAATGAAGGTAGAAACACCATGTTATTTGGCATACAGAAACATAGAAAGCCTACAGCACAATACAGGCCTTTTGGCCCACAGAGTTGTGCAGAACATGTCTCTACCTTAGAAATTACTAGGCTTACATATAGCACTCAATTTTACGAAGCTCCATGTCCCTATCCAAAAGCCTCTTAAAAGACCCTATCGTATCCGCATCCACCACCACTGCTGGCAGCCCATTCCATGCAGTCACCACTCTCTGAGTAAAAAAACTTACCCCTGACATCTCTTCTGTACCTGCTCCCCAGCACCTTAAACCTGTGCCCTCTTGTGGCAGCCATTTCAGCCCAGGGAAAAAGCCTCGGACTATCCACACGATCAATGCCTCTCATCATCTTATACACCTCTATCAGGTCACCTCTCATTCTCTGTCGCTCCAAGGAGAAAAGGCCAAGTTCACTCAACCTATTCTCATAAGGCATACTCCCCAGTCCAGGCGACATCCTTGTAAATCTCCTCTGCAACCTTTCAATGGCTTCCATGTCCTTCCTGTAGTGAGGTGACCAGAACTGAGCACAGTACTCCAAGTGTGGTCTGACCAGGGTCCTATATAGCTTTAACATTACCTCTCGGCTCCTAAGTTTCGTACGCCTTCTTAACCACAGAGTCAACCTGCGTAGCTGCTTTTAGTGTCCTACGGACTTGGACCCCAAGATCCCTCTGATCCTCCACACTGCCAAGAGTCTTACCATTAATACTATATTCTGCCATCATATTTGACCTACCAAAATGAACCACTTCACTCTTATCTGGGTTGAACTCCATCTGCCACTTCTCAGCCCAGTTTTGCATCCTATCAATGTCCCTCTGTAACCTCTGACAGCCCTCCACACTACCCACAACACCCCCAACCTTTGTGTCATCAGCAAACTAACCCATCCCTCCACTTCCTCATCCAGGTCATTTATAAAAATCACGAAGAGCAAGGGCCCCAGAACAGATCCCTGAGGCACTCCACTGGTGACCAACCCTCCATGCAGAATATGACCCATCTGCAATCACTCTTTGCCTTCTGTGGGCAAGCCAGTTCTGGATCCACAAATCAATGTCCCCTTGGATCCCATGCCTCCTTACTTTCTCAATAAGCCTTGCATGGGGTACCTTATCAAATGACTTGCTGAAATCTATATTCACTACATTACTGCTCTACTTTCATCAATGTATTTAGTCACATCCTTAAAAAATTCAATCAGACTCGTAAGGCATGACCTGCCCTTGACAAAGCCATTCTGACTACTACTAATCATATTATACCTCTCCAAATGTTCATAATCCTGCCTCTCAGGATCTTCTCCATCAATTTACCAACCACTGAAGTAAGACTCACTGGTCTATAATTTCCTGGGCTATCTCCACTGCCTTTCTTGAATAAGGGAACAACATCCACAACACTCCAATCCTCCGGAACCTCTCCTGTCCCAATTGATGATGCAAAGATCATTGCCAGAGGCTCAGCAATCTCCTCCCTCGCCTCCCACAGTAACCTGGGGTACATCTCATCCACTCCCAGCGACTTATCGAACTTGATGTTTTCCAAAAGCTCCAGCACATCCACTTTTTTAATATCATAAGACCATAAGACAAAGGAGCAGAAGTCGGCCATTCAGCCCATCGAGTCTGCTCCGGCATTTTATTATGAGCTGATCCATTCTCCTATTTAGTCCCACTCCCCTGCCTTCTCACCATAACCTTTGATGCCCTGGCTACTCAGATACCTATCAATATCTGCCTTAAATACACCCAATAAATACACCCACTCTATGGCAATAAATTCCATAGATTCACCACCCTCTTGCGAAAAGAATTTCTTCGCATTTCTGTTCTGAAAGGGCGCCCTTCAATCCTGAAGTCATGCCCTCTCGTACTAGACTCCCCCCATCATGGGAAACAACTTTGTCACATCCACTCTGTCCATGCCTTTCAACATTCGAAATGTTTCTATGAGGTCTCCCCTCATTCTTCTAAACTCCAAGGAATACAGTCCAAGAGCGGACAAACATTCCTCATATGTTAACCCTCTCACTTCTGGAATCATTCTAGTGAATCTCTTCTGTTCCTGTATGGTATTACAGGAAAGTTACTGGGATAGTCAGAGCATTGGCTGATTGGTAGGAGGCAGCAAGTGGGAATAAAAGGATCCTTGTTTGGTTGGCTGCCAGTGACTAGTGGTGCTCTGCTACAGGTGTTAGGACAGCTTCTTTTTATACTGTATATCAATGACTCACATAATGGAATAGATGGCTTTGTTGCCAAGTTTGCTGATGATACGAAGATTAGTGGAGGGGCAGGTACTGTTGAGGAAACAGGTAGGGTGCAGACAGACTTAGACAGTTTAGGAGAAAGAACAAGAAAGTGGTAAATAAAATACAATGTTGGAAAATGCATGGTCATGCACTTTGGTAGTAGAAATAAATGTGCGGACTATTTTCTAAACGGGGAGAAAATCCAAAAATCTGAGATGCAGAGAGAATTGGGAGTACTTGTGTGGAAAATGCTAAAGGTTAACTTGCAGCTTGAGTCGGTGGTGAGGAAGGCAGATGCCATGTTAGCATTCATTTCATGAGGTCCAGAATACAAGAGCAGGGATGTGATGTGGAGGCTTTATAAGGCACTGGTGAGGCCTCACCTTGAGTATTGTGAACAGTTTTGGTTTCTTGATCTAAGAAAGGATGTGCTATCATTGGAGAGGGTGCAGAGGAGGTTCAAAAGGATGATTCTGGGAATGAAAAGGTTATTTTACGAGGAACATTTGATGGCTCTGGGTCTGTACTTGCTGGAATTTAGAAGGGTGAGTGGGATCTCAATGAACCTTTCGAATGTTGAGAGACCTAGACAGTAGATGTGGAAAGGATGTTTCGTATGGTGGGGGAGTCTAGGACAAAAGAACACAGCCTCAGGATAGAGGTATGTCCATTTAAAACAGAAATGAGGAGAACTTTCTTCAGCCATAAGATGGTGAATTTGTGGAATTTGCTACCACAGGCAGCTGTAGAGGCCAGGTCATTGGGTGTGGAGCTTAGAAAGATAGAAAAACAGAGGGTTATGGGTAACCCTTGGTAATTTCTAAAATAAGTACATGTTTGGCACAGTATCGTGGGCCGAAGGGACTGTATTGTGCTGTAAGTTTTCTATGTTTCTATGTGCATTTAAGGCAGAGATTGATAGGTTCTTGATTGGACATGGCATCAGAGGATATGGGGAGAAGGCCGGGAACTGGGGTTGAGGAGGAGATTAAAAAAAGGATGAGCCATGATCGAATGGAGGAGCAGGCTCGATGGGCCAAATGGCCTAATTCTGCTCCTATGTCTTATGGTCTTATGAATGTGTGCAGTATACAGAACAAGGTAGTTGAACTTGTAGCACAGTTAAAGATTGGCATGTATGATGCAGACATCACTGAGTTGCAGCTGAAAGAAGATTATAAACTGGGAGCTTAACGTCCAAGGAAACACTCTGATGGGAAAACATGCAATTAAATCAGCAGAAGGAGGTAACATAGGGTTGGAGGTTTTAAATAATTTTGAATAAAGCTAAGGAACAGCAAAGGTAAAAAGACCATGATGGGAGTTATATACAGACTCCCAAACAGTAGTAATGATGTATCCTGCAAATTACAATGGGAGTCAGAAATACATGTCAAAAGGGCAATGTTCAATAATCGTGGGGGATTTTAATGTGCTGGTCGACTGGGAAAATCAGGTTGCAGCTGGGTACCAAGAAGGGGAATTTCTAGATGACTTTTTAGAGCAGCTCGTTGTTGAGTTCACTAGGGCTATTTTGGATTGGCTGTTGTGCAATGAACCAGTATTGATAAGAGAGCTCAAGGTAAAAGAATCTGAAGGGCAAGAAATGTTTTGGGCCGATACCCTTTAGCAGGATGAGAGAAAAAGAGATGAGGAGTAAGGTGAGGAGTAAGAGTGAAAAGGTAGAGGGTGGGGAAGGAGAAACAGAAGGTGGTGGGTGAAACCGGGAGAGCGAGGGGTGAAGTACAGAGCTGGGCAGTTGATTGGTGAAGGAGATACAGGGCTGGAGAAGGGGAATCATAGGAGAGGGCATAAGGTCACGGAGAAAATAAAAAAGCAATGGGGGACAGGAAATGGTAGACGAACTGAATAGGTATTTTGCATCAGTTTTCTTCATGGAAGACGCCAGTAGTAGGGTGAAAGTTCCAGATATCAGGGGACATGAAATGTGCGAAGTTGCCATTACTACGGAGAAGGCTGTTTGGAAACTGAAAGTCTGATGGTAGATAAGTCAGCTTGGCCACACGGAGTACAGTAGATGTTAGAGTTGACTGTTAAAGACGTGGCTTCAAGGTACATGAAGGCACATGATAGAATAGGCCTTAGTCAGCATGGTTTCTTCAGGGAACACCTCCACGTGACCTGTCTGACAGTGTAGAGCAGGAGTCCCCAACCTTTGTCGCTCTGCGGACCAGTTTAATATTGACAATATTCTTGCGGACCGGCCGACCCAGAAGTGGAGGGGGTAAGGTTGCCAACGGACAAGAGTAGCAGTCAAATATGTTGAGCTTACCCCGAGAAAGACTACAATGACCATGAAGCCTTGCGCGGGCACTTGTGTGTGCATGCGTGTACGTGGCGATTTTTTTCTACAAAGCATTTTTGGCCATTCTGTTCAGGGGGCGGATGTTAATCACAACCGAAATATAGGTAATAAATGGCTAATACACTTAATTTCATTTCTAAAAGGGTTTATCTAACGAATTTAATATTAAACACACAGCGCATATTTTCCTCGCATGAATATAGTGTTAAGTCAATTATCAGGGGAAGACAGGGGAGCTTGAAGTAAGTGTTGAACAAAATTCCAGTAGAAGTGGTAGAGGCAGGTTCGATATTATCATTTAAAGAAAACTTGGATAGGTATATGGACAGGAAAGGAATGGAGGGTTATGGGCTGAGTGCGGGTTGGTGGGACTAGGTGAGAGTAAGTGTTCGGCACGGACTAGAAGGGCTGAGATGGCCTGTTTCCGTGCTGTAATTGTTATATGGTTATGTAAGTCACTTATAAGTCAATAGCAACATAACATTTTAAGTAACGTTTGGATATTAAACACACAGCACATATTTTCCCCATATGAACATATAAAATCATTGCAACACACCAATATCGCTGTATCAGTGGGAGCCCTAGGCTTGTTTCCCTGCAACAACACGGTCCTATCGAGGGGTGATGGGAGACAGCGATACTCGAAGGGGGCTCCTTATGTCCAGTCTATTCCGCAATTTAGTTTTCCTTGCATTCATTGCAGAGATATGTTGGAAATGGAAGCAACGTTTTCAGTGCTTTCGTGGCTATCTCAGGATATTTAGCCTTGACTTTGATCCAGAATACCGGCAGAGATGTTATGTCAAACATACTTTTCAGCCCATCGTCATTTGCAAGCTCGAGGAGCTGATCTCCTTCCCGCGTTGACATGGATGACGCGCGGGTAATGACCTCGCGTGCGTAATGGCTCAACAGTGGGCGTGACCGGGAATGAGGAAAGGTTTCCTCGCGGCCCGGTAGCACATGCTTTGCAGCCCGGTGGTTGGGGACTGCTGGTGTAGAGACATCTCACACCTCCACGTGACCAGTCTGACAGTGTACGGACACCTCACACCTCCACCTGACCCCAGCAGACCTCGATGAAGTGGTCCCATATTTACAACATGTCTTGCCAATCTACTGGGATCATCTCTTTGTCCGGTGCTCCCGATGTGTCTCCCTGCATTGGTGAGACTCCTTGTAAAGTAGGGAACCACTTCATCGAGCGTCTCCATACCATCGGGGCTTCCTGGTGGCCAAACATTTGAATTCCATTTCCCATTCTCATTCCGCCATGCCCTCCCTCCCCTTGCACCACAAATTGATTTCACCCTCTGAGTGGAGGAACGGCATGTTAAATTGTGTCTGGTTATCCCCACCCTGATCGTATGCAGATCGATTTCTACTTGCAGTGAGCAAATTCCCTCCCCTCTATTCCCCACTCCGACCTTTCACTTCCGCTCACCTGCCTGTTAAATTCCCCCTGTGACCCTCCTCCTTCCCTTTCTCCCACAGTCTACTCTTCTCTGCTATCAGGTTCTTTCTCCTCCAGCCCTTGACCTTTTCCACCCACCTGACTTCACCTATCACCTTCCAGCTTGCCTCCATCTGCTCAGCCCATCTTTTTACTGAGGCCTCTTCCCCCTTTACTTCCCGTCCTGACGAAGGACCTCAGCATAAATGTCACCTGTTCACCCAGATTGTGACTGACCTGCTGAGTTCCTGCAGCATTTTGTGAATACAATGAATGATTTTTATGGACGGCTCACAACACAAGTTTTTCACTGCACCTCAGTACCTGTGACAATAAGGAACATCAATAAATTCTTGCAGCCTTACTTTGCAGTCCTTACAACAGGGTCCAGTGGACGAGCACACGGCACGGGCTGTGAATTTGCAAGTCGATGGCTGACAGCAGGGATCTTCACATTCCTGAGGACACAACGATAAAATGACGTGAGACTGGGGAAGCATGACCTGTATTGGACCAGTTCCTGCTGGGGTTATGCTTGGTGGATAAATGGATCCTGCTGGGTTTCTACCTCATGTATAACCAGTTTCTGCTGGAGTTCCGCTTGGTGGATAACTGGAACATGCTGGGGCCATGCCTCATGTACAACCAGTTCCAGCTGGATAAGAAGTTCCTGCTAGGATAATGTTTGGAAGATAACTGGTTTGGACAGGGTAATGTAGGGGAGGCTCTTTCCCTATCTGTACCAGTCCCACATCAATCAGTGTACCTGTATATCAGCAGGTTTCTCTGCTCGAGTTACTTTAACACACTGCCTATCTCTCCAGTGCAGTCTGAGCATGCTGCCAATTCTCTTTACACCCTCCAGTGCAAATGAAGCAATTAGCTGTTCTGCTCTGTGGAAGAGTGAAGGAATTATCCCCAATATTTGGAATCATATTTGTTGCCAAATTAACAGAGAAAAATTAGTTTAATGGGCAAAGGCATCTGTACTCACTGAGTGGATCCTTCCAACACAGGGAGTGTCTGATACCAGAGGGCACAGACTTCCAACAGGGGGAGGGTCTGATACCAGAGGGCGCAGACTTCCAACAGGGGGAGGGTCTGATACCAGAGGGCGCAGACTTCCAACACGGGGAGGGTCTGATACCAGAGGGCGCAGACTTCCAACACGGGGAGGGTCTGATACCAGAGGGCGCAGACTTCCAACAGGGGGAGGGTCTGATACCAGAGGGCGCAGACTTCCAACAGGGGGAGGGTCTGATACCAGAGGGCGCAGACTTCCAACACGGGGAGGGTCTGATACCAGAGGGCGCAGACTTCCAACACGGGGAGGGTCTGATACCAGAGGGCGCAGACTCCCAACACGGGGACGGTCTGATACCAGAGGGCGCAGACTCCCAACACGGGGACGGTCTGATACCAGAGGGCGCAGACTTCCAACACGGGGACGGTCTGATACCAGAGGGCGCAGACTTCCAACACGGGGACAGTCTGATACCAGAGGGCGCAGACTTCCAACACGGGGACAGTCTGATACCAGAGGGCGCAGACTTCCAACACGGGGACAGTCTGATACCAGAGGGCGCAGACTTCCAACAGGGGGACTGTCTGACACCAGAGGGCACAGACTTCCAACAGGGGGAGGGTTTCACACCAGAGGGCACAGACTTCCAACAGGGGGACGGTCTGATACCAGAGGGCACAGACTTCCAACAGGGGGAGTGTCTGACACCAGAGGGCACAGACTTCCAACAGGGGGAGTGTCTGACACCAGAGGGCACAGACTTCCAACAGGGGGAGTGTCTGACACCAGAGGGCACAGACTTCCAACAGGGGGAGTGTCTGACACCAGAGGGCACAGACTTCCAACAGGGGACGGTCTGATACCAGAGGGCACAGACTCAGAATAGAGAGACATCATTTAGAACAGAACTGAGGAGGAATTTCTTTAGCCAGAGGGTAATGAATCTTTGGAATTCAGACAAGTATGAGGTATAGATGATCTTACAAATCAAGAACCTTTCAAACTTTGCTTTAAATATATCAGGCCTCCACAATGAATTACACATGTATAACATATGAGCACCATCAAATGGGGCAGGGCTTTATAGTATTCTTTATTTTATTGAAATAAAGTTAGTTGCAGGAGGGGCAGGACTGGCCGTTCAATATTCCGAGGTTTTTTTGTTTTACACGCAACAGAGCAGGACGGATTAAAGGAGTAGGGGTGGTGTTACTAGTCAGAGAATCTCCTTCAGGCCAGGCAGCTTGCTGAGTGACGTATAATGACTGGAACTGTGGAATAAGAAAGATATAGGGCTGTATTACAGACACCCAACAGTCTGGCGGATTAGGGGAACTAATCTGAAGAGAGATCACAGACTGTTGCTGTGATATTTTCCTGCGACCAAGTTTACCTCAATAAAATGAATAATTGTGCTGTGCAAGTCTTGGCCCATAAAGTTATTACAGTAGGTGATTTTAACTTTCCACAAATTGACTGGGACTCTTATACTGTAAAAGGACAAGATGGGATAGAGCTTGTCAAATATGTTCAGAAAGTTTCCTTCATCAGTACGTGAAAGTCCCAATTTGTAGATTCATAGAGAAGTACATCACAGAAACAGGGTCTATGGCCCATCCAATCCATGCTGAAACCATTTACACTGCCTACTGTCATCGACCTGCACCAGGACCATAGACCTCCATATCCCTACTATCAAAGTACCTACTCAGACTTCACTTAAACATTGAAATCGAGCTCACATGCACCACTTGTGCTGACAGCTTATTCCACACTCCCAACCCCTTGAGTGAATAAGTTTCTGCTCACGTTCCCCTTAAACTTCCGAACTTTCACCCTTTATGCATGACTCCCAGTTGTAGTACCACCCAACCGCAGTGGAAAAAGCCTGCTGCATTTACCCTATCTATACCCCTCAGAATTTTGTACACCGCACTCAACCCCCTCTAATCTTCTACGTTCTAAGGAATACAATCCTGACGTATTCGATCTTTCCTTGTTATTTAGGTCCTCTAGTCCCGGCAACATCCTTGCAAGCAACAATCACAAAATGCTGGAGGAACTCAGCAGGCCAGGCAACATCTATGGAAAAGAGTACAGTCGACGTTTAACAGAAGGATCTTTGTAAATCAATGTACTGAGTACGAGATGCCATGGAGTACGAATAAGATGGTATTGAAGCCTACTTTGGACTATTGTGTGCAGTTTTGGCCACCTACCTACAGGAAAGATGTAAATAAGATTGAAAGTGTCGGTCAAAATTTACAAAGGCCAATGTGCCAAATGCTTTCTTTATGACCCTATCTGCTTATGATGCCACTAGCAACAAATTATGTACCTGTATTCCCAGATCCTTTTATTCTACCACACTCCTCAGTGCCCCAGCATTCATTGTGTAAGACCTCCCCTGGTTGGTCCTACTGAAGTGCAAAACCTCACACTTGTCTGCATTAAATCACTGTGGTTCCCATGCATCTTAATCGTCTGGATTAGTCTCCCATGAGGGACTTTGGCAAACACCTTATTAAAATCTATGTATGTAATATCACTGCCCGACCCTCTTCAACCTCTTGTCACCTTGTCTAAAAATACGAGTAAGTTGGTAAGGCACGACCAGCAACGCACAAAGCCGTGCTGGCTCTCCCTGGTTGGGTGCTGGGATTCCAAATGCTCACATATTCTATCCTTAGGGATTTTCTCCAGCAATTTCCTTGCAACTGACATGAGAGTCACAGGTCTATAGTTCCTGGGATTTTCCTTTGCTTCCTTCTTAAATAGAGGTACAACAATAGCCACTGGCTGGTCCTTCGGGACCTCGCCTGTGGCTAGAGAGAATACGAAGAAACTGGTCAAGGGCCTAGCAATCTAGTCTCTTGCCTGCGTCAATAACCTGGGGCAAATCCCATCAGGCCCTGGGACTTCTACACCCTACCTCTCTTTAGGAGGCCCAACACTTCCTCCTCCTTGAACTCTCAACACTCTGACCTATTTATACACTTAGCACTGGTCTCCTTGTCCTCCATGTCCTATTCGTTGGTAAATACTGAAGCAACCTATTCATTAAGTGCCTCACTCACATTCTCTGCATCCAAGCAAATGTCCCCCCACCTTTATCCTTGAGTGGTCCCACCCTCCCCAGTTATCCTCTTGCTCTTGATGTACGAATAGAATGCCTTCGGATTCACCTGAATCCTACTTGCCAAGGACTTTACATAGCCCCTCCTGGCTTTCTTAATTCCCTTATTTAGTTCTTTTCTGACTTCTTTATACTCCTCATGTGCTTCATTTGATCCTGACTTCTGAAGCTTTACATACTTTTTCTTCCTGCTGGTCAATGTCTCCCATCCACTACATAATGTACTGGGTGGGCACAGGAGTACATTCAGCCAGAGACTCATTCCACCGAGATGCAACACAGAGCGTCATAGGAAGTCATTCCTGCCCGTGGCCATCAAACTTTACAACTCCTCCCTTGGAGGGTCAGACACCCTGAGCCAATAGGCTGGTCCTGGACTTATTTCATAATTTACTGGCATAATTTACATATTACTATTTAACTATTTATGGTTCTATTACTATTTATTATTTATGGAGCAACTGTAACGAAAACCAATTTCCCCCGGGATTAATAAAGTATGACTATGACTAAATCATTACCTCTCTGGATATCCAAGTTTCTCTATCTTTCCACCCCTTTCCTTCCTTCTAACAGGAACATATCTTTCCTGTATTCCATGCAATTGATCTTTAAACACCCTCCACATGTTCTGATGTGGACTTGACTGAAAAAAGGTGTTCCTAGTTAACGCTTCATGGCTCCTGCCTAAAGCTGTTGCAATTTGCCCTACTCCAATTTCAAACTCTCCCACAAGGACCATATTGATCCTTATCTATAGCTATCCTGAAAGATAAGGAGTTGTGGTCGCTGTTCCCTACGGAGCAGACAGTCACCTGGCCAGGCTCATTACCCAACACCTCCTGTTTAGCAGGAGGCAAAAAGTGGGATTAAAAGGACCTTTTTTTGGTTGGCTGCTGGTGACTAGTGGTATTCCACAGGGGCCCGTATTGGAACCGATTCTCTTTAGGTTATATGTCAATGATTTGGATGATGGAATTGATGGCTTTGTTGCAAAGTTTGTAGACGATATGAAAATAGATGGAGGGGCAGGTAGTTTTGAGGAAGTAGAGAGGCTGCAGAAGGGCTTAGACAGATTGAGAGGATGTGCAAAGAAGTGGCAGATGGAATACAGTGTCAGGAAGTACATGATCATGCACTTTGGTAGAAGAACTGAAAGTATTGACTATTTTCTAAATGCAGAGAAAATACAAAGAACTGAGGTGCAAAGGCACTTGGGAATCCTTGTACAGGATTCTTTAGTTAATTTGCAGGTCAAGACTATGGTGAGGAAGACAAATGTGATGTTAGCATTCATTTCAAGAGGACTAGAGTTTAAAAGCAAGTGTGTAATGTTGAGAATTTATAAAGCGCTGGTGAGGCCTGACTTGAAGTATTGTGAGCAGTTCTGGGCCCCTTATCTTAGAAAGGATGTGCTGAAACTGGAGACGGTTCAAAGGAGATTCACAAAAATGATTCCAGGATTAAACGACTTGTCATATGAAAAGCTCTGGGCCTGTATTCACTAGGATTCAGAGAATGAGGGGTGACCTCAATGAAACCTATCGAATGGTGAAAGGTATTGATAGAGTGGATGTGGGGAGAATGTTTCCTATGGTGAGAGAGTCTAGGACCAGAGGATACAGCCTCAGAATAGACAGGTGTCCTTTTAGGACAGAGCTGAGGACGAATTTCTTTAGAATGTTACTGAACCTACAAGGGAACATGCTATCTTGAATCTGGTGTTGTGAAGTGAGACAGGTAAAATTAGTGATCTTGTAGTTCTGGATCATCTTGGAAAGAGTGACCACAGTATGACTGAGTTTCTCATACCAACAAAGGGTGCAATAGTTTGATCTAAAACCAGTGTATTATGCCGAAATAAGGGAGACTACAACAAGATGAGGGAGGAGTTGGATTGGGTAGGCAGGGAACATGGGCTATATGGTGGAGCAGTTGAGGAACAGTCCCTTAACAGGGTCTCTAAGGAGCTGCATCTCGGTGTACCAGTTATCAGAGAAACTGGACGTCTTCCACATCTCACACAAAGAATATATCACTGTCTCTGGATCCATTCTCAGTGCACTAGCTATGTACAAACAGAATTAAAAGAACTTATTAGAAACTTTCTCCCATGGCCTTATGTCCTCTCCTGTTAGTTCCCCCTTCTCCAGCCCTGTATCTCTTTCACCGATCAACTTCCCAGCTCACTTCACTCCCTCTTCCAGTTTCACCTATCACCTTGTGTTTCTCCCATCCCTCCCCCCACCCTCTGATCCTGACTCCTCGTCTCCTTTTCTCCAGTCCTGCTGAAGAGTTTCGGCCCAAAATGTCGACTGTACTCTTTTCCATAGATGCTGCCTGGCCTGCTGAGTTCCCCCAGCATTTTGTGTGTGTTGCTTTGGATTTCCAGCATCTGCAGATCTTCTCTTGTCTGTTATATTACTTTGAACCTCTCCCTGCCTGTGCTTATCCAAGCCTGCTGAGTCAAAGCCAGACCACTCTAACACTGGCCCACTCACACAATGGCTGCTCTGCTTACACCTCCTTTCCGTATACTGTATTGGCCCTATACTAATTGTTGCTTGCTGAAATAAAGCTGAAAGCTCCCAAGCTCTTTTTAAACTTCATGCTGTGTCACTAATGAATGACCCCTGGCACTGATTTCAGCCTGACAAAAGGACCAGAGTGCACTTCTTCAGAATAGAAGGATGTCCCTTTAGAACAGAAATGAATAATTTCTTTGGTGAATTTGTGGGATTCCTTGCCGTAGATGGCTGTGGAGATCAAATCACTGGATATATTTAGAGGCTGATAAGTACTTAATTAGCAAGGATGGCATAAGACCATAAGACAAAGGAGCAGAAGTCGGCCATTCGGCCCATCAAGTCTGCTCCACCATTTTATCATGAGCTGATCCATTCTCCCATTTAGTCCCACTCCCCCGCCTTCTCACCATAACCTTTGTTGCCCTGGCTACTCAGATACCTATCAATATCTGCCTTAAATACACCCAATGTCTTGGCCTCCACTGCTGCCCGTGGCAACAAATTCCATAGATTCACCACGCTCTGACTAAAAAAATTTCTTCGCATTTCTGTTCTGAATGGGAGCCCTTCAATCCTTAAGTCATGCCCTCTCGTACTAGACTCCCTCATCATGGGAAACAACTTTGCCACATCCACTCTGTCCATGCCTTTCAACATTCGAAATGTTTCTATGAGGTCTCCCCTCATTCTTATAAACTCCAAGAAATACAGTCCAAGAGTGGACAAACGTTCCTCATATGTTAACCCTCTCATTCCCAGAATCATTCTAGTGAATCTTCTCTGTACCCTCTCCAATGTCAGCACATCCTTTCTTAAATAAGGAGACCAAAACTGCCCACAGTACTCCAAGTGAGGTCTCACCAGCGCCTTATAGAGCCTCAACATCACATCCCTGCTCCTATACTCTATTCCTCTAGAAATGAATGCCAACATTGCATTCGCCTTCTTCACTACTGACTCAACCTGGAGGTTAACTTTAAGGGTATCCTGTACAAGGACTCCCAAGTCCCGTTGCATTTCAGAACTTTGAATTCTCTCCCCATTTAAATAACAGTCTGCCCGTTTATTTTTTCTGCCAAAGTGCATAACCATACACTTTCCAACATTGTATTTCATTTGCCACTTCTTTGCCCATTCTTCCAATCTATCTAAGTCTCTCTGCAGACTGTCCGTTTCCTCAGCACTACCAGCCCCTCCACCTATCTTCGTATCGTCAGCAAACTTAGCCACAAAGCCATCTATTCCATAATCCAAATCGTTGATGTACAATGTAAAAAGAAGTGGCCCCAACACAGACCCCTGTGGAACACCACTGGTAACCGGCAGCCAACTAGAATAGGATCCCTTTATTCCCACACTGTTTCCTGCCAATCAGCCAACGCTCTATCCACGTATGTAACTTTCCTGTAATTCCATGGGCTCTCATCTTGTTAAGCAGCCTCATGTGTGGCACCTTGTCAAAGGCCTTATGAAAATCCAAATACACAACATCCACTGCACTGTCAAAGGTCACGGGGCGAAGGGAGGAGAATGGGGTTGAGAGGGAAAATAAATCAGCCATGATGGAATGGCTGGGCAGATTTGAAGGGCCAAATGGCCTTATCCAGCTCCTATATCTTATGCTTTTATGGTCTATGGAATGAACTTCCAGTGAAAGCTGCAGATGTAATTACAATTATTAAGACTTGAACGGGTGCATGAATAGGAAAGGTTGAGTGGGATATGGGACTAGGTCAGAGAGATACCTTGGTTGACATGAATAGGTTTGGGTTCTAGGCTTGTTTCTGTGCTGTATACTCTGTAACTTTACAGTTAAATCCCCATCAGAGCCCATCCTTACCTCGGGCTTGCCACAGTCGCACTCCTCGCCTTCCTCCACGTACATGTTCCCACACTGTTGTCCTCCAACCAGCAGCTTCAGGTTGGGCAGGTTATAGAGACACATGCCTCCGCCGTGGAGCAGGTTTCTGTTCAGGTCATCGCGGGTGCAGCTGCTAAAGTGTGTGGGGGTCTCAAAGCTGGATGGTAGGAAACACACGGGTGTCAACGTGGCAGGAGTTCGCGGAACACAAGGGCACAAATACGGCCAGTGGCAAGGACTGGGCACTGAGCCACTCCCTCAGATGGTCTTGTACCCTCTCACAGTATAGTCATAGATTCATCAAGCCACACAGCAAGGACAAAGCCCTGAGTCCGAGCTGACCCACTTCCACTTACCTTACTGTATTCACCACACTGCCAATAACTCACCCACACACACACACTGCGCACTCTTTAGCAAGCACACCCAACTCAGCCACACATACATGGCGGGATGGGGCAGGAAAACAGAGCACCTAGGCGAACAGGAAGCCCACACAGATATCACTTTAGCTCAGGAATGGTGAGTTCAAAGTAAATTTATTATCAAAGTATGTAGATGTTACCATTTACTACCCTGAGTTTAACTTTTATGCATTTACAGAAAGAATAAATGAACACAAAATACTATACATAATCATTGTGGATAGGGCTAAGGAGTAGCAAGGGGTAAAATCCCTGATGGGAATTGCATAAAGACCCCAATCAGTAGCAAGGATGTTGACTACAAATTATACTGGGAGACAGAAAATGCATGCCAAAAGGGCAATGTTACAATAGTCATGGGGAATTCCAATATGCAGGTGGACTGGGAAAATCAAGATGGCTTTTTAAGAGCAGCTGGTGGTTAAGTTCACTAGGGGATCAGCTATTCTGGATTGGGTGTTGTGCAATGAACCAGAATTGATTAGAGAGTTTAAGGTAAAAGAACCCTCAGGGGCAAGTGATCATAATATGATCGAATTCACTCTGCAATTTGAGAAGTTGAAGTCAGATGTATCAGTATTACAATGGAATAAAGGGAATTACAGAGGCATGAGAGGAGTTGGCCAGAAATGATTGAAAAGGAACACTGGCAGGGATGATGGCAAAGCAGCAACGGCTGGAATTTCTGGAAGCAATTTGGAAGGCACAGGATATAATCCCAAAGAGGAAGAAATACTCTAAAGGAAAGATGACACAACCGTGACTAACAAGAGAAGTCAAAGCCAACATAAAAGCCAAAGAGAGGGTGAATAATAGAGCAAAAATGAGTGGGAGGTTAGAGGATTGGGAAGCTTTTAAAAACCAACAGAAAGAACCTAAAGTAATTAAGGTAAAGATGGAATACAAAAGTATGCTGGCCTATAATATTAAAGAGGAATCTGAAAGTTTCTTCAGATAAATAAAGTATGGGGGGGGGGGTCACGTGATGACGTGGGATTGAGACGTGTAAATCCAGCTCTCCCGCAACAAGTCAGTAAAGTACCGTTTAAACAAAACAAAGTTAGTAAATATTTTCTGAAAACTATTTATAAACTTTGTAAGATTACTTTACGATATGCCTCCTAAACCGCAACAAAAGAAGTCTGCTGTTGTGAAGCAGCCGCGAGACGGGAAGAAAAAAGGGCCTACTGCAACGATGGAGCCTCGGACTCAGGTTGGATCTCCTTCGGTAGAACAGGGAGCAATGGTGGTGGCAACGGGTTCTTCGAAGACGACACCAGAAATGCGCTTGCACAAAGTAGAGCGCATGCGCAAATCGACACAACGCAAACTACAAGAACCGACAGCGACTGCAATTGAAAATGACTCAGAGTCGGAATCGGATTCTGCAGAGAACACAGATGAAGAAGAGGAGGAAGAATTGGAAGCGATTGGAAGTAAAGGAGATGATAGAGACATGAGAGAGGCTTTATTGCAATTAACGGCTGAACTAAGAAAAGTAAGAGAAGAGCTTAGAGATACGAAGATGTGCTATAATAAAGTTATGGAAAGACAGGACAAAATGGATAAGAAGCTTCAAAAGATGGAAAGAGCAATGGGGCATATGAATGATAGAGTGGAAAAAACAGAAAGTGATCTGCTTGTCTGGAACTCGGAAAGAAATCGACTCTTGGAGAAAGTGGACATGTTGGAAAATTTCAGTAGACATAATAATATTAAAATTGTTGGTCTTAAAGAAGGTACGGAGGGAGAAAAACCAATAGAATTTTTTCAAAAATGGATCCCGGATGTTTTGCAAATGGAAGAGGAGGTTCGACCAATTGAAATTGAGCGGGCACATAGAGCTCTAAGACCAAAACCAAAAGATGACCAATATCCATGATCGATTTTAATAAAATTCTTAAGATTTCAAGACAAGGAAAGGATTCTACAGGCAGCTGCTCGAGCTGCCAAGGATAGAAAAGGGCCATTGATAATTAAAGGGAACAAAGTTTTTTTCTACCCTGATATAAGTTATGAACTTTTGAAGAGAAGGAAGAAATTTAATCCAGTGAAAAAAACCCTATGGGATCATGGTTATCAATTTATACTGCGTTATCCTGCAACCTTGAAGATTTTTTTGCCTGGTGGAGAAAAAAGATTTTTTGATGACTACCAGAAAGCAGAGCAGCTTGTGTGAAATTCTCTGAATATTCACCAGATACAAGAACAAATCCAGGGGAGCGAGACAAATTGAAGATGAAGATTGGGTTAAAGAATGGACTTGATGGATTTTTGAAGCTGGTTGAATGTATAAATATATAATTATACGAGGGGGGTAAGAAAGGTTAAAACTGGAGGAATATTAGTTGGGAATAGTAACAATAATTTTGTATATATATATATATATATATATATATATATATATATATATATAATTTTTTTTTGTTGCGGGGCAGCTGGAAGAAGCACTGATCGATTGCTACGCTAATCATGTGTGCAAGCGTGGCTTTTGCCACGACCCGTAAAATGGAGGGGGGTAGTGTTGTGTATCTTTTCATTCACAACATTAGTGGGGGGGTATTTTGTTTTTTCTTTTTTTGTATTCTTTCTATCTTTTCTTTTCTTTTTGCCTGGAAGGTTGGGAGGGAAACACATAGCAACATGGTGAAGTTTAAAGAGATTCCCCAAGGAAATATGAGAGTTGAGAAGATAAATAATGTTTTAGATTGGAGTAACTTTGTTAAGAATAATGACTAATTTTTTGAATTTTTTGAGTTTTAATGTTAATGGGCTTAATGGACCAGTGAAAAGAAAAAGAATCTTAACACATATTAAAAAAATGAAGATAGATTTAGCTTTTTTACAGGAAACACAGCTATCAGAAACAGAACATCAGAAACTAAAGAGAAATTGGGTGGGTAGTGTTGTTGCGGCTTCATTTAATTCAAAAGCGAGGGGAGTAGCAATTTTGATCAATAAAATGTTACCAATTAGAATACAAAATGTAATAACTGATTCTGCGGGGAGATATGTGATTATACATTGTCAACTTTTTTCTGAATTATGGACTTTTATGAATATTTATGCACCAAATGAAAATTATGCAAAATTCATACAAGAAGCTTTTCTGAATTTGGCGGATGCACATGAAAAAATATTAATTGGAGGAGACTTTAATTTTTGCTTAGACCCAGTCTTAGATAGATCAACCAAGGCTGTTATAAAATCGAAGGTAGTCAATTTAACTTTATCATTGATGAAGGATTTAAATTTGATTGATATATGGAGAAGAATCAATCCTAAAGAAAGACTATTCGTTCTATTCCCATAGACATAAAACTTACTCAAGGATAGATTTGTTTCTATTATCAATGCATATTCAATACAGAGTGAAAAATATGGAATATAAAGCAAGAATATTATCAGATTATTCCCCTTTATTAATGACAATAATAATGGCTGATAAGGAAGAAGTGGCTTATAGATGGAGATTTAATTCAACATTATTAAAACGTCAAGATTTCTGTGATTTTATGAAAAAGCAGATTCAATTTTTTTTGGATACAAATTTTCATTCAGTGGATGATAAATTTATATTATTGGATGCGATGAAAGCATATCTTAGGGGCCAGATAATAAGTTATACGTCTAAAATTAAGAAAGAATATATGGCAGAACTAGATCAATTGGAAAAAGAGATTACAAAAATAGAAAAAGAATCTCAAAGATATATGTCAGAAGAAAAACGAAGACAACTTGTCAATAAGAAGTTACAATATAATACGCTTCAGACATATAAAACGGAAAAGGCAATTATAAGAACTAAACAAAGGTATTATGAGTTAGGTGAGAGAGCACATAAAATTCTTGCCTGGCAGTTGAAAACAGAACAAGTTTCCAAAACAATAAATGCAATTAGAACAAGGGCAAATAAAATATCTTATAAACCTCTTGAAATAAATGAAACTTTTAAAAATTTATATTCTGAATTATATCAATCAGAATCCCAAAATGATGTTAATGAGATAGAAAGGTTTTTAATCACAAATTTCTCTTCCAAAATTGAATTTGGAAGAACAGAAGGGATTAGATATGCCTTTTACATTAAAAGAAGTTGAAGAAGCTTTAGGATCACTCCAAAGTAATAAATCTCCAGGAGAAGATGGTTTTCCACCTGACTTTTATAAAAAATTTAAAGATTTATTATTTCCTCTTTTTATGGAACTAATACGTCAAGCAGAAAAAATACATAAACTTCCAGAATCTTTTTCAACAGCGATTGTAATAGTATTGCCAAAAAGAGACAGAGACCCTATGAAACCAACATCATACAGGCCTATTTCTTTATTGAATACGAATTATAAAATAATAGCAAAAATTTTATCGAATAGATTATCTAAATATTTACCAAAATTAATACATATGGATCAAACAGGATTTATTAAAAATAGACAATTGGCAGATAATGTAACCCGGCTACTCAGTATAATTCATTTGGCACAAAAAAGGGATGAGAAGAGTATAGTAGTAGCTTTGGATGCAGAAAAAGCATTTGATAAATTAGAATGGGATGTTTTATTTCAAGTATTAGAAAAATATGGGTTAGGAACATCTTTTATAAATTGGATTAAAACTTTAAATTCTAACCCTAAGGCTAAAGTAGTGACAAACTCTCAAATTTCAACACCATTCCAGTTAAAAAGGTCAACTAGACAAGGTTGTCCATTATCATCTGCTTTATTTGTACTGGCGATAGAGCCATTAGCAGAACTAATCAGAATTGATCCAGATATTATGGGTTTCAGAGTTAATCAGGAGGAATATAAAATTAATCTTTTTGCCGATGATGTTTTGATCTATTTAACAAACCCACAACATTCATTACATAAATTATCTTCCAGATTGGATGAATATGGGAAGGTATCAGGTTACAAAATAAATTGGGATAAAAGTGAAATTTTACCTCTTACTAAAGGAGACTATAGTCAATGTCGATTAGTAACCCAATTTACATGGCCAGTAAATGGTATAAAGTATTTAGGTATAAGACTTGATAATGATGTAAAGAATTTATATAAATTTAATTATTTACCACTGTTGAAAAAAATTCAAGAAGATTTTGACAAATGGATAATACTACCAATGACATTAGTAGGTAGAGTCAATGTTGTAAAAATGAATATATTTCCTAGATTACAGTATTTGTTTCAAACATTACCAATACAATTGCCACAGAAATTTTTTCAAGAGTTAAATAAATGTGTGAGAAAATTTCTTTGGAAAGGTAAAATGTCAAGAATATCATTGGAAAAATTGACATGTAAATTTGGGTTAGGAGGGTTACAACTTCCAAACTTTAAAAACTATTATAAAGCAAATCAACTTAGATTTATTGCATCTTTCTTCGATGATCAAAAACCAGCATGGATTAAAATAGAACTAGATAAGATAGGAGAAAATAGACCTGAAGATTTTGTATATAAATGGGAATCTAAATCGATACGGGAAAAGAAAGAATCTCCTATATTAACACATTTGATTGATTTATGGAATAAGATAAATGTTGATAATGAAACACAGAAATCTCTATTAGCAAGGAGACCTTTGTTTCAAAACAGACTTATTCCTTTTACAATGGACAATCAACTTTTATATAATTGGTACCAAAAAGGGATTAAATTTATAGGAGATTGTTTTGAACGAGGTATATTGATGTCATTTGAACAATTAAAGGATAAATATAAAATATCTAATAATACTTTCTTTTGTTACTTTCAATTAAGGGTTTACTTAAAAGGTAAGCTGGGTCAAACAATGTTTTTGCCAAAACCTAATGAAATTGAAATTTTAATTCAAAAAGGAAAAATTAAAAAAATTTCTTGTATGTATAATTTGATTCAAGAACAGACAATTAAACAAGGAACCCATAAGTCAAAGCAAAAATGGGAAACAGATTTGAATATTAATATTGATGAAACAAATTGGTCAAGACTCTGTCTTGACAGTATGACAAATACAATAAATGTTCGACTTAGATTAGTACAATTTTTTTTACACCAATTATATATTACACCACAAAAAATAAATAGATTAAATTCAAATCTATCTGATAAATGCTTTCGGTGTAATCAAGAAATTGGTACTTTTTTACATTCTACTTGGTCTTGTTTTAAAATTCAACCCTTTTGGATAAATTTAAGAGTCTTATTGGAACAAATTACTGCAACTCAACTTCCACATAACCCTGTATTATTTCTATTAGGTGATATTGAAGGATAAAACCGAAACTTAAATTGAATAAATATCAGAAAGAATTTATAAAAATTGCATTGGCAGTAGCTAAGAAGACTATAGCAGTTACTTGGAAATCTGATTCGTATTTAAGTATGTATCATTGGAATAATGAAATGGCTAGTTCTATTCCACTCGAAAAAATTACTTATAATTTAAGAGATAAATATGTAACATTTTTGAATATTTGGCGCCCTTATTTACAAAAGGATGGCATATTTAAGTGCTCCGATAAAGACCTTGGTCCCTTGGGGAAAGTAACGAATAATTATACCAAATTTATTTTGAATCCCATGGAGCATGTGGAAACCTTCCAACATCCAGGCGGTTCTTTTCTTTTTTCTCTCTTTCTTTCTTTTTAGGTAGGACTATATATCGGGGGGGGGGGTTAAGGGGAGGGGGGAGGGTAGATTTTATCTTTTCATGTATTCTTTTTGAAAACTCAATAAAAATTATATTACAGAAAAATAAATAAATAAATAAATAAATAAAGTATAAAAGAGAGGAGAGAGTGGATATTGGATTACTGGAAAATGATGCTGGAGAGATAGTAATGGGGAACAATGAAATAGCGGATGAACTGAATAAGTATTTTGCATCAGTCTTTAATGTGGAAGATACGAGCAGGATGATGGAAGTTCCAGGTGTCTGGGGGCATGAAGTGTGCGAAGTTACCATTACCTGAGTGAAGGCTTTTGGGAAACTGAAAAGTCTGAAGGTAGGTAAGTCACCTGGACCAGATGGTGCACACCCCAGGGTTCTGAAAGAGATGGCTTAAGAAATCATGGAGGCATAGTAATGTCCATTCAAGAATCACCAGATTCTGGAATGGTTCTGGAAGACTGAAAATTTGCAAATGTCACTCCACTCTTCAAGAAGGGGGAGAGGCAGAAGAAAGGAAACTATTGGCCAGTTAGTCTGACCTCAGTGGTTGGGAAGCTGTTGGATTCGATTATTAAGGATGAGATGTCAGGGAACTCGAAGGCCCATGATAAAACAGGTTGCAGTCAGCATGGCTTTCTTCAAAGGAAAATCTTGCCTGACAAATCTGTTAATTCTTTGAAGAAATAACAAGCAGATAAAGGAGAATCAGATGATGTCATGTACTTGGATTTTCAGAAGGCCTTTGACAAGGTGACATACAAGAGGCAGTTGAACACGCTATGAGCCCATGGTATTACAAGAAAGATTCTAGCATGGATAAACCAGTGGCTGATTGGCAGGAGGCAAAGAGTTGTAATAAAGGGAGCCTTTTCTGGTTGGCTGCCATTGACTAGTGGTGATCCACTGGGGTCTGTGTGGGGACCAATTGTTTTCAGGTTATATGTCAATATTTTGGATAACGGCATTGATGGCATCGTTGCTCAGTTTGAAGACGATACGAAGATAGGTGGAGGGGCAGGTGGTTTTGAGGAAGTAGAGAGACTACAGAATGACTCAGACAAATAAAGAGAATGAGCAAAGAAATGGCAGATGGAATACAATGTTGAGAAGTTATGGTATTCCACTTTGTTAGAAGAAATGAAAGGGTTGTCCATTTTCCAACTGGAGAGAAAATACAAAAAACTGAGGCACAAGGGCCTTGGGAGTCCTTGTGCAGGATTTCCTAATGGTTCATTTGCAGGTAGAGTCTGTGGTGAGGAAGGCAAATGTGACATTAGCAATCATTTCAAGACAACTAGAATATAAAAACTATAAAGTACTGGTGAGGCCTCACATGAGTATTATGAGTAGTTTTGGGCCCCTTATCCTATAAAGGATATACTGAAGCTGGAGATGGTTCAAAGAAGGTTCACAAAAATGATTCCAGGATTGAATAGCTCGTCATATGAAGACCATTTGATGACTCTGGGCCTGTATTCAACAGAATTCAGAAGAATGAGGGGTGACATCATTGAAACCTGTCGAATGGTGCACGGAGTGGATATGGAGAGGACATCTCTGATGGTGGGAGACCAGAGGTCAAGCCTCAGAATAGAATGGCGTCCTTCTGGAATGGAGATGAGGAGGGATTTTTTAGCCAAGGAATGGTGAATCTGTGGAATTCTTTGCCACAGGCAACTGTGGACATCAAGTCTTTAGATATATTTAAGGCAGAGACTGATGGATTCTCGATGGGTCAGAATGTAAAGGGATACAGAGAGAAGGCAAGAGATTGGGGCTGACAGGTGGCAGAGAAGGAGTGCCGGGGTGGGGGGTGGCATGGGTGTAGACACACCCAGCCCTGAGACACTAAGCAAGGTCATTTGATTCCAAACAATTGGTCTATTATCACTACAGAATGTGCCTCTGGAGCTTCTCACACTCTCCCCTCTTCCTTCCCCTTTTCCCAACCATGATTCCACTCTCCCTGCCCCCTTCCCACTCTCAGTCCTCAGCAGAGACCCATATCGGAATCAGTTTTATCATCAGTCACATGTGTCATGAAATTACTTTTTTTTAAAACGGCAGCAGTATAGTGTTGTACATACAAGGGCTGCAGTACCATGCAAACATGTTAGGCAACCTGGCTGAGTATATGTGCCAGACTTTGGCACAGAACTGTATACCCACTACCTTCTGTAGCTTGTTCCATTCCTGGACGTCTGTGTTTCCATACCAGGCTGTGGTGGGACCAGTCTGCACACGGTCCACTCGCTGGGCCAAGCCAATAATCCCTCATTCCCTTGGCCGCTAAAGTATGCTCATGTCAACGTGCCAGATTCTTCTTACCCCACAGCTTCTTCCATGATGCAGCCAGCACTCTCACCCGGGCACTGGCATTTCCGTTCCTTTGTGTCATGAGAGATTCCAAGATTGTGTCCAAGCTCATGAGAAATGGTAGCCGAAATTGCCAGGAAGCTTGAGTGAATGTCCTGGTGGGGGGGAAACAAACAACATCTCAAGTACATCCCTAGAATCAGCGGTCCCAACCACCAGGCCATGGACCGGTACCAGGCCGCAAAGCATGTGCTGCCGGACCGCGAGGAAACGATACGAGTCAGCTGCACCTTCCCTCATTCCCTGTCATGCACTGTTGAACTTGAACATAGGGTTGCCAACTGTCCCGTATTAGCCGGGACATCCCGTATATTGGGCAAAATTGGTTTGTCCCGTATCTCCCCCGCTAAGGTAGAGCGTTCCTCTGAAACCTTTCATGCCGAAATGAAGTGAAGCGAAGAAGCAATTACCATTAATTTATATGGGAAAAATTTTTGAGCGTTCCCAGACCCAAAAAATAACCTAACAAATCATACCAAATAACACATAAAACCAAAAATAACTAACACTAACATATAGTAAAAGCAGGAATGATATGATAAATACACAGTCTATACAAAGTAGAAATAATGTATGTACAGTATAGTCTGGAAGACGAAGGCAAAACTGATTGGGGGGGGAAATCGGCACGTCACGCATGCGCACAAGGCTTCATGGTCATGGTAGTCTTTCCTGGGGTAAAGTTTCCTGGGATTTGACTGCTACCCTTATTTGGGAGTGAGAAAGTTGGCAGCCCTAACTGTAAAAGACATGTTGAGGTGAGTTTAACCCTACTTGCCAGTCCGCAAGAATATTGTCAATATTAAACCGGTCCGCGGTGCAAAAAAGGTTGGGGACCCCCTGCCTAAAATCATCCCCTCATGTCACAGAAACCAAATCAACTGTGTAACTGTATAAACGTGTTAAATAAACAGTAAACTTAACAGTAAACCAGTTAAATTAATGAACTGTGTAAACTGGAGAACTAACTGAACAGCTTCACAGTTGGTTGCTCCCACTGACAGCGAACACCCCCTCCCCCCAGCGTATCTGCTATCACGGTCTGGTGAAAGTACATAGGATGCGCACAGATCAGTGACACATAGAACGCGGTTGAGAGATTTATTCATTTTGGTGAAGGGCAAACCATTTCTATTTCTCCAGATTGTGAGTTATGCAGTCTCCTTCCACTCAGTCTTCACCAGTGAGCTGAACCTCCAGCTGCTGATCACCAATTCTCCGTCCCACTCTGCCTGTGTGCCTGTTGACTCTAGTGTGGTTCTGATGAAGCTCAGTGCATGTTTGGGGAACAGCACCTCAGCCTGGTCACATTACAGTCCCGACAACTCAATAATTAGCTCAGGAACTACCACTGATCTCCCCCTCCCTCTCATTTCCTGTATCCAGTAAGAACATAGAGCAAAACAACTCAGCCAGGCCCTTGGGTCCACAATGTTCATCCTGAACGCTTCACTAAATTAAACTGATCATTTCTACCTGCACATGATCCATATCCCTTTCATTCCAGTTAGAATATAGAACAGGAACAGGCCGTTTGGCCCACAGTATCACACAAACCAATCTTCCATTCGTGGACTCACTTTACACTGCACGCTGTTGGAGCAGTGCTGCCAGGATAATCAAGGACTCGACCCACCCAGCCAACAGACTTTTCGTCCCTCTTCCCTCCGGGAGAAGGCTCAGGAGCTTGAAGACACGTACGGCCAGATTTGGGAACAGCTTCTTTCCAACTGTGATAAGACTGCTGAACGGATCCTGGCCCGGATCTGGGCCGTACCCTCCAAATATCCGGACCTACCTCTCGGTTTTTTTTGCACTACCTCACTTTCCATTTTTCTATTTTCTATTTATGATTTATAATTTAATTGTTTAATATTTACTAATTTTTACTATTTTTAATATTTAATATTTGTAATCCAGGGAGCGCGAAGCGCAGAATCAAATATCATTGTAATGATTGTACGTTCCAGCACCAAATGTTTGGCGACAATAAAGTATAAAGTATCTATGCTGACTGCAATGTACAATTAAAGTAAGTCCCTTCTCCCTGCACAATGTCCATATTCCCCAGTCCATGCTGTTCATGTGTCTGTCTGACAGCTTCTCAACACCACTATCAAACCAACTTCCAGCACCAAACCGGGCAGCCTCCGTGCTCTGTGTAAAAAAAACTTGCACCTTCTCACTGGGACATCAGGAACCAGAGAATGGGTGGTCACTAGCTGACCAAGGAAAATGCATTAAGCTCCTGGGAAATGGAAGAAAGAGGGAATAGTGATAATCAATTTACCAAGAAGAGTACACTGGGACCCCAGAAACTTGAGAAACGGCGATGGATGATCACTAGTTGACCAAGCAGAGTATGCTGGGACCCCAGGAATTGGAGAAACTGGGATGGGTGGTCACCAGTTGATCAAGGAGAGTATGCTGTGACCCCAGGAAGTGAGGAAAGGGGGATGGGTGGTCACCAGTTGACCAAGGAGAGTGCACTGAGATCCCAGGAACAGGGGAAATGTGGATGGGTGGTGAGAGCTGGGACGCCAGGAACTGGAAAAACAGGAAGAATGTGAGCTTACCAGGTTTACTCCTCCAGAATGACTTGTTGAACAAATGGAGCCAAAAGACGCCAGTCCAGCCGTGCCCCCATTGAAAATTCCACCTCTGGAAGAGGGAAAGCAACAATAAGACAGATGGACATGCCAGAATGCTCAGAGAGTTAAGGGGATTATCCCCGGCCTGTTCTAGGGCGTACTCTGTGAACCCCTCCGGGGCACCTGTGAAAACGAGTTTTGACCCAGCAACCAATCCAGTTTTGAGAGGAGGGGATTTCATCCAAGTAGAAAAGGGAATAAAGACCTTTAACCAGCAGCCAATTGGTGTTTGGGATTGATTCGCAAGAACAAATTAAAGGAAGGCTGGGGCAAGCGCAGTGGCCATCGTCTGAGTGGGCAGAGTCAGTGTGATGATCACGAGGCTTTAGCTCTTCGAGGTTTCAGAAAGGCTGAAGGATAAGTTTTATTTTCCTTCCCTTCTTTCTATCTGCTCAGTGAGGACAGTAGAGATGCCTGGCAGGATCGTGGAATGCTCCTCTTGTGGAATGTGTGAATGCAGGGAGACCTGCAGTGTCCCTGACAACTACAACTGCGAGAAGTACATCCAGCTGCAGCTTCTAACACTCCACGTTAAGGAGTTGGAGCTGGAACTGGATGAATTCTGGAGGCTGAGGGGGTGATAGATTGGACATACAGACAGGTAGTTACACCCAAGGTGCAGGACAATGGAAAATGGGTAACATTCACGAAGGGGAAAGGGGTTAGGAGCCAGTGTAGAGAACCCCAGGGCCATCGTCCTCAACAACAGGTATATCACTCTGCATACTGTTGGGGGGTGGGGGGGCAGGATGGTCAGGTCTCTGGCACTGTCTGCCTCTGTGACTCAGAAGGGAAGGGGGAAGAAGAGGCAATCAGGAGATGATAGAGGAACAGACAGGAGGTCCTGTGGACGGGAAGGAGATTCCGGGAATGGTATCCTCAGCATTCTTAAGTGGGAGGGTGAGCAGTCACAGACACCAATGACAGGGGTAGGGTGAGTGATGAGGTTCTAAGGGGGGAGTTCAAGGAGTTGGTGCTAAGTTAAAGGGCAGGACCCCCAGGGCTGTGATCTCAGGATTTCTACCCGTACCATATGCTAGTGAGGCCAGGGCTAGGAAGATTCTACAGTTTAACACATGGCTAAGGAGTTGGTGTAGGAAGGAGGGTATAAAGTTTTTCGATCATTAGGCTCTCTTCCAGGGGAGTTGGATCCTGTACAGAAGGGACGGTTTGCACCTGAACTGGAGGGGGACTAATATCATGGTGAGAAGGTCTGTTAATGTTGCATGCTGGGGTTTAAACTAGAGTTACAGGGGGATGCGAACCAGAATGCCAGAACAGGTAGTGGAGAGAGATGTTGGTAAGACCTCAGACAAGGTTAGGAATCAAAAGTCTGAGCATGGTGCGACTTGTGTCCCGAGCTGCGTGTATTTCAATGAAATTAGTATCGTAGGAAAAGAGGATGATGGTGCTGAAAATGAGTTAGCTGCTTTACAAACAGAGGCCATATGCAATGAGGAGAGGCTGTTGAAAGGGCAAAATTGTAGTCAACAGGATGAATTGCAAAGTAAAAGGTGGACAAGATCAGAAAGGGTGAATACAGGACTGAAGGTGTTGTATTTGAATGCACCCAGTGCATGGAATAATGTCGATGAACTTGTAGCACAGTTGCAGATTGGCAGGTACGATGTTGTAGGCATCACTGAACCGTGGCTGAAAGAAGATTATAGCTGGGAGTTTAATGTTCAAGGATACACATTATATTAAAAAGACAGACAGGAAGGCAGAGGGGGCAGCATTGTTCTGTTGGTAAAAAATTAAATCAAATCATTAGAAAATGACATAGGGGTCAGAGAGTGTTGAACCATGGTTATAGAGCTAAGGAATTGTAAAGGTAGAAAGACCATGATGGGAGTCTGGCGGAGGAACTGAAGAAGTATTTTGTATCAGTCTTCACTGTGGAAGACACGAGCAGTATGGTGGAATTTACAGGTGTCAGGGGTCATGAAGTGTGTGAAGTTACCATAACTAAAGAGAAGGTTCTTGGGAAACCGAAAGGTCTGAAGGTAGATAAGTCCCCTGGACCAGATGTTGTATACCCCAGGGTTCTGAAAGAGACGGCTGAAGCAATTGTAGAGGTTTTGGAATCAGAATCAGAAACCATATCGCCAGCATATATGGTGAAATTTGTTAACTTTACAGCAGCAGTACAACAGAATACATGATAATTAAATATAGAGGGAAAAAACTGAGTTACATTAAATATATGTCTACTATAGTTAAGTTAAAATAACTAGTTCAAAGTAACACAAATTTTAAAAAAAGTGAGGTAGTGTTCACCGTTCAACGTCCATTCAGAAATCGGGTGGCAGAGGAGAAGAAGCTGTTCCTGAATCGAGTGCGAGTGTGTGAACCCTAATGCGAGTGTGTGTCTTCCAGCTTCTGTACCTCCTACCTGATGGCAGCAGTGAGAAGAGGGCATGCCCTGGGTGGAGGGGACCCTTAATGAAGGATGCTGACTTCCTTGAAGATGCCTTGTATATTTGTGGAGGCTGGTACCCATGATAGAGCTGACTAATTTTACAAATTTCATTTAGTTTTTATTCATTTACGGGATGTGGGCATTACCAGGTAATGCCACCATTTATTGCCCATCCCTGGAGTTACAGGGGGATGGGAACCAGCATGTCACTACAGTTAGTGGAGAGAGATGTTGGTAAGACCTCAGACAAAGTCAGGAATCAAAAGGTTGAGCATGGTGCGACTAGTGTCCTGAGCTGTGTATATTTCAATGCAGGGAGAGTCACAGGAAAGACGAATGACAGTGCTAAAGGTGAGGTTGCTGGTTTATGAACAGAAGCACTGTGTAGTGAGGAGAGGCTGTTGATAGGGCAAAATTGTAGTCAACAGGATGAGTTGCAATGCAAAAGGTGGACAAAATCAAAAAGCATAAAAGACATTGGGCTCGTCTGGTAGTGAAACATCACTGCCATTCATGATGTTGGGTTTCACTTTGTAGGAAGTAATGTCCTGCAAAC
Organism: Mobula hypostoma; assembly: GCF_963921235.1. Classification (NCBI taxonomy): domain Eukaryota; kingdom Metazoa; phylum Chordata; class Chondrichthyes; order Myliobatiformes; family Myliobatidae; genus Mobula; species Mobula hypostoma. The sequence goes on along the minus strand of NC_086100.1, from coordinate 201,097,855 downwards.
CCTGCCAGAGTTGATGCACATCTGATGTTGCCTCCAAGCTCTCCCAGAATTATTTCTTCACTCTTGAAATAGCCCTAGCTTTAGCCCAAGTCATAACTGGCTTTCTTATACAGACGTGGATCACCAGACTTATAATACCACAGATCTAGCCCTCAGTAGACTACATACCTCCTAATTCACTTACAGATTTTGGTTTGGGAATGAACAGTAAGTCTTTGTAGGCATACACTCATCCACACGGGTTTCAATGAAGTCAGTAACAGCTGCGGCCTACTCACCCAGGCTCGAAGGTGACTCCCTGAGCACAGTCCAGTCCACTGATAGAAAGCAGTCCTGTAAAAGCTGCTATGGCTCCCTAGTCCATACCTCTTCGGTCCTCACTACTGTGCTGCAACCTTCAGTCTCTGCCTACACGCAGGGAGAAGTATAGCCAGGTGATCAGACTTCCTGAAGTGACGGTGTGGGATAGCACGATGAGAACTATTGACAGTGGTGTAACAGTGCTCCAGGGTGTTGTTCCCTCTGGTTCTACAGATGATTTGTTGATGGTAATTATTTAGTGACTTTTTCAAGCTGGTCTGGTTAACATCCCCCAAAATGATGGGGACAGCATCAGGATGTGCTGTTTCATGCCTGTTGATTATATCACTCAGTTCATCTAGAGCCTGTATGACATTGACCTGAGATGTCTCTATCAGCTTTGCACATCTGGACACTTCAATTTTCGCCATTCTTCTTTACAAAACTGTTCAAGATCTGTCAGATTGCATGGGGATCATGACTGAATAACCCTTTTCAAGGCCAGCCACAAATTCTCACTTGCACTGAGATCAGATTGCAGGACATTAACTTTGTTGTTTTAACCCATTCCTGTGTAGCTTTGGCTTTATGCTTGAGGTCATTGTCTTGACAGAAAACACATCTTCTCCTAAGTTGCAGTTCTCCTGCAGACTGTATCAGGTTTTCCTGCAGGATTTCCTTGTATTTTGCTGCATTCATTTTGCCCTCTACCATTACAAGCCTTCCAGAGCCTGCTGCAGTGAAGCATCCCCACAGCATGATGCAGCCACCACCACGCTTCACGGTGGGGATGGTGTGTCTTTGATGATGTGCAGCATTTAGCTTACACCAAAACAGCATTTAGTCTGATGGCCAAAAAAGCTCAATTTTGGTTCAGTCAGACCATAGAACCATCTTCTAGCTGACCTCAGAGTCTCCCACATCCCTTCTGGCAAACTCTCAATGAGATTTCATGTGAATTTTCAACAGTGGCTTTCTCTTTGACACTCACCCACAAAGATGCGACAGGTGAAGTACCTGGGTAACAGTTGTCGTACGTGCAGTCTCTCCCATCTCCGCCATTGAAGCTTGTAACTCAACCAGATTGTCATAGTTCTCTTAGTGGCCTCCCTCACTAGTCCCCTTCTTGCACGGTCACTCAGTTGAGGACGGCCTGCTCCAGGCAGATTTACAGCTGTGCCATATTCTTTCCATTTCTTCATGATTGACTTAACTGTTCAAGGGATATTCAGTGACTTGAAAATTTTCCTGTATCCATTTCCTGAGTTGTGCTTTTCAATAACCTTTTCACAGAGCTGTTTGGAGTGTTTTTTTGTCTTCCTAGGTAGTTTTTGCCAGGATACTGACTCACCGGCAATTTGATCTTCCAGATACAGGGGTATTATTACCACAATCAATTGAATCACCTTGACTGCACATGGGTGATCTCTATTTAACTAATAACTAATTATGTGACTTCTAAAACCAATTGGCTGCACCAGAGGTGATTTGGTGTGTCATATTATGCAATCAATTATTTTGCATTTTATGTTTGTAATTAATTTAGATCACCTTGTAGAGATCTGTTTTCACTTTGACACAAAATAGTCTTTTTCTATTGATCAGTGTCAAAAAAAGCCAAATTGAATCAACTGTGATTCAATGCTGGAAAACAATAAAAATGAAAACTTCCGGGGGGCGGGGGGGGTGAATAACTTTTATAGGCACTGTAGTTGGAGTTGCGGAAGTAGAGAGACGACAGAAGGACTTAGATTAGGAAAATGGGCGAGGGCATGGCGGATGGAATACGTTGTTGGGAGGTGTACGGTTATGCACTTTGGTAGCATTCTACTCCGAAATCTTATGGACGAATGGTTCATTCCTAACCAGGCTTCCCTCAGCATGGAAAAGATGGGCATAGTCTTGAAAGGGAGGATCATAGAACCATAGAACACTACAGCACAGCAAAAAGGCCATTTGGCCCTTCCAGTCTGTGCTGAAATGTTATTCCACTAGTCCCACTGACCTGTATACAGTCCATAACCCTCTAGACCTCTCCCATCCATGTATCTATCCAATTTATTCTTAAAACTTAAGAGTGAGCCCGCATTTACCACGTCAGATGGCAGCTCGTTCCACACTCCCACCATTCTCTGAGTGAAGAAGTTCCCCCTAATGTTCCCCCTAAACTGAGTGGAAACTCCAGCAGAACAACATGAGAGAGGTCTGGAGGGGGATGAGGACCATCGCTGGGTTCTGGCAAACTAGGAACAGAGGAGCGGAAGGCAGTGTGGACAGGGCCAATGAACTTAACCTGTTCTTTAACAGATTTGACATTGTGACCCCTGCCCATCCCCCACATGAGCCATCTGTTGTTGGCCCCCAACCAACACATATTCAACTCTCCCCTCCTACCCCTCCTCACAGTCCTCACCCTGCTCTCATGACTATACCCTTTTCCCACACGAAACCACCACGGTGGGCTTCACAGCTGAACAGGTGAGAAGACAGCTGAAACGTCTCAACCCAAGCAAGGCTGCAGGACCGGATGGTGTCAGTGCCAGGGTGCTCAAAGCCTGTGCCCCTCAGCTATGTGGAGCACTTCGCCATGTCTTCAACCTGAGCCTGAGGCTCCGGAGGGCTCCTGTGCTGTGGAAGACGTCCTGCCTCATCCCTGTGCCGAAGACGCCACGCCCCAGCGGCCTCAATGACTACAGACCGGTGGCATTGACCTCCCACATCATGAAGACCCTGGAGAGACTTGTTCTGGAGCTGCTGCGGCCTATGGTCAGGCCACACTTAGATCCCCTCCAGTTCACCTACCAGCCCCGACTAGGAGTTGAGGATGCCATTGTCTACCTGCTGAACCGTGTCTACGCCCACCTGGACAAGCCAGCGAGCACTGTGAGGGTCATGTTTTTTGACTTCTCCAGTTCGTTCAACACCATTCACCCTGCTCTGCTGGGGGAGAAGCTGACAGCGATGCAGGTGGATGCTTCCCTGGTATCATGGATTCTTGATTACCTGACTGGCAGACCACAGTACGTGTGCTTGCAACACAATGTGTCCAACAGAGTGATCAGCAGCACTGGGGCTCCACAGGGGACTGTCTTGTCTCCCTTTCTCTTCACCATTTACACCTTGGACTTCAACTACTGCACAGAGTCTTGTCATCTTCAGAAGTTTTCGGATAACTCTGCCATAGTTGGATGCATCAGCAAGGGAGATAAGGTTGAGTACAGGGCTACGGTAGGAAACTTTGTCACATGGTGTGAGCAGAATTATCTGCAGCTTAATGTGAAAAAGACTAAGGAGCTGGTGGTAGACCTGAGGAGAGCTAAGGTACCGGTGACCCCGTTTCCATCCAGGGAGTCAGTGTGGACGTGGTGGAGGATTACAAATACCTGGGGATACGAATTGACAATAAACTGGACTGGTCAAAGAACACTGAGGCTGTCTACAGGAAGGGTCAGAGCTGTCTCTATTTCCTGAGGAGACTGCGGTCCTTTAACATCTGCCGGACGATGCTGAGGATGTTCTACGAGTCTGTGGTGGCCAGTGCGATCATGTTTGCTGTTGTGTGCTGGGGCAGCAGGCTGAGGGTAGCAGACACCAACAAAATCAACAAACTCATCCGTAAGGCCAGTGATGTTGTGGGGATGGAACTGGACTCTCTGATGGTGGTGTCTGAAAAGAGGATGCTGTCCAAGTTGCATGCCATCTTGGACAATGTGTCCCATCCACTACATAATGTACTGGGTGGGCACAGGAGTACATTCAGTCAGAGACTCATTCCACCGAGATGCAGCACAAAGCGTCATAGGAAGTCATTCCTGCCTGTGGCCATCAAACTTTACAACTCCTCCCTTGGAGGGTCAGACACCCTGAGCCAATAGGCTGGTCCTGGACTTATTTCATAATTTACTAGCATAATTTACATATTACTATTTAACTATTTATGGTTCTATTACTATTTATTATTTATGGTGCAACTGTAACGAAAACCGATTTCCCCCAGGATCAATAAAGTATGACTATGACTAAACCTTTCCCCTTTCACCCTAAAGCCATGTCCTCTCGTATTTATCTCTCCCAATCAAAGTGAAAAGAGCCTACTCACATTTACTCCGTCTATACCCCTCATAATTTTGTAAACCTTTATCAAATTTCCCCTTATTCTTCTACGCTCCAAAGAATAAAGTCCTAACCTGTTGAATCTTTCCCTGTAACTCAACTCCTGAAGACCCAGCAACATCCTAGTAAATCTTCTCTGCACTCTTTCAATCTGACTGATATCCTTCTTATAGTTAGGTGACCAGAACTGCACACAATATTCCAAATTTGGCCTCACCAATGTCTTATACAACCTCCCCATAACATCCCAACTCCTATACTCAATACTTTGATTTATGAATGCCAGGATGCCAAAAGCCTTCTTTACAACCCTGTCTACCTGTGATGCCACTTTCAGGGAATTATGTATCTGAACTCCCAGATCTCTTTGTTCCTCTGCACTCCTCAGTGCCTTACCATTTACTGTGTATGTCCTACCTTGATTTATCCTTTGTCTGCATTAAATTCCATCTGCCATTTTCTGGCCCATTTTTCCAGTTGGTCCAGATCCCTCTGCAAGCTTTGAAAGCCTTCCTCGCTGTCCACAACGCCTCCAATCTTAGTGTCATCGGCAAACTTGCTGATCCAATTTACCACATTTTCATCTAGATCATTGATATAGACAACAAACAACAATGGTCCCAGCACAGATCCCTGAGGCACACCACTAGTTACAGGCCTCCAGTCTGAGAAGCAATCATCCACTGCAACTCTCTGTCTTCTCCCATGCAGCCAATTTCGAATCCAGTTTACAACCTCTCCATGGATATCTAGTGTCAGAACCTTCTGAACTAACCTCCCATGTGAGACCTTGTCAAAGGCCTTACTAAAGTCCATGTAGACAACATCCACAGCGTTCCCTTCGTCTACTTTCTTGGTAAGCAAAGTTTTACCACAAAGAGTGTACCTCTGTGGAATTAGCTGCCAGAGCAAGTATTTGGAGCAGGTACAGTAACAACTTTTGTAATATATTTGCACAGATACATGAATAGAACTGGCAAATGGAACACATTGCCTGGCGTGGACCAGTTGTGCTGAACGGCCTGCTTCTGTGCTGCGTGTCTCGAGGACTCTACTCATTGTGAAAGAAGGAATGAAGGAGCAGATTAGCATTTAAACACAGGAGATTACAAAATGGTGCAGGACCTAGGGATCTGCGGATCGTAGTGCACTGGGGTCTGGCCTGTGTGTACGCAGCTAACTAGGAAGGACCTATAGGATGTCTGTCTTCAGTGCAAAGTATATGAAGTCTAAAAGTAAGGAGCTTTAGATAAGACCATGAGACATAGGAGAAGAACTAGGCCATTTGGTCCATCAGTCCGATCCGCCATTCAATCATGGCTGATCCTTTTTCTTTCCCTCCTCAGCCCCACTTTGATGCTGTGTCCAATCAAGAACCAATCAAGCTCTGTCTTAATTACACCCATGACCTGGCCTCCACAGCTGCTTGAGTAATAAATTCCACAAATTCACCACCATATGGCTAAAGAAATTTCTCTGCATCTCTGTTTTAAATGAACAGCCCTCTATCCTGAGGCTGTGCCCTCTTGTCCTGGACTTCCCCACCATGGGAAATATCCTTTCCACATCTACCATGTGCCTTTAAACATTTGAAATATTTCAATAAGGTCCCCCCTCATTCTTCTGAATTCCAGTGAGTACAGACCCAGAGCTATCAAAAGTTCCTCATCTGAAAAAGCTTTCATTCCCAGAATCATCCTTGTGAACCTACTCTGAACCTTTTCCAAAGCCAGCTTATCTTTTCGTAGGTGAGGAGCCCAGAACTGTTAACAATACTCAAGGTGAGGCCTCACCAGTGCTTTATAAAGCCTCAGCATCACATCCCTGCTCTTGTATTCTTAACCGCCTGAAATGAATGCTAACATGGCATTTGCCTTCCTCACCACTGACTCAGTCAGCAAGTTAACCTTCAGGGTGTTCTGCACAAGGACTCCCAAGTCCCTTTGCATCTCAGATTTTTGGATTTTCTCCCCATTTAGAAAATAGTTTGCACATTTATTTCTTCTACCAAAGTGCATGACCGTGCATTTTCCAACATTGTATTTCATTTGCCACCTTTTTGCCCATTCTCCTAATCTGTCTAAGTCCTTCTGCAGCCTACCAGTTTCCTCAACATTACCTGCCCCTCCACCAATCTTCGTATCATCTGCAAACTTGGCAACAAAGCCATCTTTTCATCTATAGAGGTGTATAAGATGATGAGAGGCATTGATCATGTGGATAGTCAGAGGCTTCTCCCGAGGGCTGAAATGGCTAGCACAAAAGGGCACCGTTTTAAGGTGTTTGGAAGTAGGTACAGAGGAGATGTCAGGGGTAAGTTTTTTTACACAGAGAGAGGTGAGTCCGTGGAATGGGCTGCCGGCGACAGTGGTAGAAGCGGATATGATAGGATCTTTTAAGAGACTCCTGGACAGGTACATAGAGCACGGAAAAATAGAGGGCTATGAGTAACCCTAGGTAATTTCTAATGTAGGAACATGTTCGGCACAGCTTTGTGGGCCGAAGGGCCTGTGTTGTGCTGTAGGTTTTCTATGTTTTCTATGTTTCTGTTCCATCATCTAAATCATTTATATACAACATAAAAAAGTGGTCCCAACACCAACCCCTGCGGAACACCACTAGTCACCGGCAGCCAACCAGAAAACGATCCTTTTTTCCCACTTGCTGCCTACTACCAATTAGCCAATGCTCTAATCATGTTTGTAACTTTCCTGTAATACCATGGGCTTTTTGTAAGCACCTTGTCAAAGGCCTTCTGAAAGTCCAAAATAAACAACATCCCCTGCATTCCCTTTATCTATCCTATTTGTAATCTCCTCAAAGAATTCCAACAGGTTTGTCAGGAAGGATTTTCCCTGAAGGAAACCATGCTGACTTTGTACTATCTTGTCCTGTGTCACCAAGTACTCCATCACCTCATCCTTAACAATTGACTCTAACATCCTCCCAACCACTGAGGTCAGGCTAACTGGTCTATAATTTCCTTTCTGTTGTCTTCCTCCTTTCTTAAAGAGTGGAGTAACATTTGCAAATTTCCACTCCTCTGACACCATTCCAGAGTCAAAAAATTTTTGAAAGATCATTCCTAATGCCTCCACAATCTCTACCGCTACATCTTTCAGAATGCCAGGGTGCTGGTCATCAAGTCCGGGTAACTTATGAACCTTTGGGTCTTTAGCTTTTTGAGCACCTTCTTCCTTGTAATAGTAACTGCACCCACTTCTCTGCCCTCACACCCTTCAACAGCTGGCACCTTGCTAGTGTCTTGCAAAATACTCATTCAGCTCATCCAGCATCTCCTTGTCCCTCATTATTACTTCTCCAGTCTCATTTTCTAGTAGTCCTACATCCATTTTCATCTCTCTGTTATTTTTACATGCATGGAAAAAGGTTTTAGTAACCACTTTGATATTGTTTGCTAGCTTGCTTTCAAATTTCTTCTTTTCCCTCCCAATGATTCTTTTAGTTACTCTCTGTAGGGTTTTAAAAGCTTTCCAATCCTCTGTCTTCACACTATTTTTTGCTTCGTTGTATGCCCTCTCTTTTGCTTTTACATTCGCTCTGAGTTCCATTGTGAGCCATGGTTGCACGATTTTGCCATGTGAGCATTTCTTCATTTTTGGAATACATCTATCCTGCAACTTCCTCACTTTTCCTCAAAACACACGCTATCGCTGCTCTGCTGTCATCCCTGCCAGCATCTCCTTCCAATTTGCTTTGGCCAAGAGTGGTGTGTGTTTGGAATACATTGTCAGGGATGGTGGTAAAGGGGGGGGGGGGTCAGATGTAGGTTTTTACACAGAGAGTGGTGTGTGTTTGGAATACACTGCCATGATGGTGTTGAAGCAGATACATTCGTGGTGAGTCCCTAGATGAGAGACTCTTAAGTAGGCACACAGGTAGTAGAGAGGGAAGGGTTAGATTGATCTTAAAGTAAGTTAAAAATTCAACACAACATGATGGGCTGAAGGGCCTGTACTGTGCTGGGTGTTCTATGCTCTACAGTGTGCATGAAGAGAGGTTAATTATAAGCCGAGCTGGGCTGAAACTCTCTGGAGTTTGAAGGAATGAGAGGTAACCTTACTGAAACATAAAATTCTGAGCAGTGCTATTGTGCTGAGGTATTTGAACAAGAGAGCAGTCATCCACTTCAGACAGAGAAAAAAGAGGAGGAATCTCCTCTCGGAAAATCATGAGACTTTGGAATTCTTTCAAAGGATTTCCAAGTTTGAATTGCTTAATAACATCAAGGCAAAGACTGACAGACATTTGTATGGAAGGGTAGGAGGAGTGGTGCTAAAATCACAGCTGGATCAGCCAGGGTACAGCAGGCTCAAGGGGCAGAGTGGCCTTGCCCTGCTCTTCATTTTATGGTGTCAAAAATACAAATGTCTACATCTGTGTTTCTAATTTATAACTTTAATAATTATACATGTAATAAGATTCAGGACATCCTGGCAATGATCATCCCTTATCATCCTTGAACTGTAGTTTGTGGCTTGCTAATACACAAGATTCACACAGAATTACACCTCAGGTGAGAACACCCAGCATTCATCCAGACTCATGTACCAGGTGTGTACTCCCGGTATTTACTCAGAATCATGTCTCAGGTGAGAACACTCAGGGTTTGCCCAAAATCAAGCCTCAGGCAAGAATGCCCAGCTTTCACCCAGACTCATGCCTCAGGTTAGAATGCCCATCATTCACCCAGAACCACGTCTGAAGTGAGAACGCCCAGGGTTTGTCCAGAATCACACCTCAAGTGAGATTGCCCAGGATTCACACAGAACCACACTTCAGCTGAGAAAACTCGGGATTCACCCAGAATCATGCGTCTGGTGAGAACGCCTTGCATTCACACTTCAGATGAGAATACCCAGGAATCACCCAGAATCACTTTTTGGGTGAGATTCCCCATGTGTCTCCTGGAATCATCCCTCAAGTGAGAACCCAAGGCATTCAATGAGAACCATGTCTCAGGTGAGAACACCCAGGGTTTGCCCAGAATCACGCCACAGCTGAGAACATGATTCCACCTATCGAGTCTGCTCTGCCATTTCATCATGGCTGATCCTGGATCCCTCTCAACCCCATACACCTGCCTTCTCGCAATATCCTTTGATACCCTGACCGATCAGGAAACTATCAACTTCCGCCTTAAATATACACATGGATAGGTTCTCCACTGCAGTCTGTGGCAGAGCATTCCACAGATTTACTACTCTCTGGCTAAAAAAAAATTTCTCCCTACCTCTGTAAGGACATTTACAAGGAAAGGTGTGTAAAAAGGTCCCATAGGATCATTAGGGACCCAAGTCATCCCAACCACAATCTATTCCAGCTGCTACCATCCGGGAAATGGTACCACAGCATAAAAGCCAGGACCAACAGGCTCCGGGACAGCTTCTTCCACCAGGCCATCAGACTGATGAACTCACACTGATCTGAGTGTACTCTATATTCCTTCAACTGTTCTATTTATTATAAATTATTATAAATTACTCTGATTGCACATTGCACATTTAGATGGAGACATAATGTAAAGATTTTTACTCCTCATGTATGTAAAGGATGTAAGAAATAAATAAAGTCAAGTCATTCTAAAGGGTTGCTCCTCAATTCTGAGGCTGTGCCCTCTAGTTCTGGGTACCCCAACCAAAGGAAACATCCTCTCCACATCCACCCTATTTAGTCTTGTCAACTTTCGATATGCTTCAATGAGATCCCCCCAGCGTTCTTCCAAATTCCAGTGAGTACAGGGCCAAAGCTGCCAAATGCTCCTCATATGTTAACCCCTTCGTTCCCAGAATCATTCTCATGAACCTCCTCTGGACCCTCTCCAATGACAACACATCAACAACTGCTCAAATGCAACTCAAGATGAACATAAGACCAAAGGACATAGGAGTAGAATTAGGCCACCTTTCCCATGGAGTCAACTCTGCCATTCAATCGTCCCTCTCAACCCCATTCTCCTGCCTTCTCTCCATAACCTTACTAATCAAGAACCTATCAACCTCCGCTCTAAATAGACCCAATGACTGGGCCTCCACAACAGTCTGTGGCAATGAATTGCACAGATTCTTCACTATCTGGCTAAAGAAATTTCTCCTCATCTCTGTACTGAAGAGACATCCTTCTATTTTGAGGCTGGTCCTGGACTCCCTTACTAGAGGAAACATCCTCTCCATATTGATTCTATCTAGCACTTTTGATCTTCGATATGTTTCAATGTGATCCCCCTAATTCTTCTGAACTCCAGTGAGTACAGGTCCGGAGCCATCAAACACTTATCATACGTTATCCATTTCATTCTCGGAATAATTCCATGAACCTCCTCTGGACCCTGTCCAAAGCCAGCACATCTTTACTCAAATAAAAGCCCAAAACTGCTCACAATACTCCAAGTGCTGTCTGACCAATGTCCTGTAAAGCCTCAGCATCATATACTTGCTCTTATATTCTCGTCCTCTTGAAACGATTGCTAACATTGCAATTGCCTTCCTTACCACCAACTCAATCAGCATGTTAACCTTTAGGGAATCCTGCACAAGGACTCCCAAGTCCCTTTTCACTTCTGATTTTTCAATTTTCTCCCCGTTTAGAGAATCGTCTATGCCTGTATTCCTGCTGGCAAAGTGTATGAAAATACACTTGCATTCACCATATTCCAAATGCCACATCTTTGCCCATTTTCCCAAAGTCCCAGGCAGACTCCCTGCTTCCTCAACACTAAACACAAAATAATCTGCTGATGCTGGGGTCAAAGCAATACTCACAACATGCTGGAGGAGCTCAGCAGGTCGGGCAGCTCGACGTTTCAGGCCGGAACCCTTCCTGACGAAGGTCCTGACGAAGGGTTCCGGCCCGAAACGTCGACAGATCTTTTCCACGGATGTTCCTCAACACTACCTACCCCTCCACCTATCTTCGTATCATTTGCAAACTTGGCAACAAAGCCATCAATTCTGTCATCTAAATCGCTGACATACAACACGAAAAGAGGTATTCCCAATACTGACCTCTACAGAGCGGCAGCCAACCAGAATAGCCCCTATTTATTCCGACTCTTTGCCTCCTGCCAATGTTACTTCTTTATTCAGATACAGCATGGAGTAGGTCCAGTGACCACTGACAAACCCCACTAACTCTGACCTCATCACGGGACAATGTACAATGACCAATTAACCCAGCTGGTACGTCTTTGGACTATGGGAGGAAATTAGGGAAAACTCTAATTCCATGGGAAGGGTGTGCACAGACTCCGTAGAGAATGGCACCGGAGTTGATCTCCAAAGTCCGGAATGCCCTGAGCTGTAACGTATGATGCTAACCACTACGCTACTGCAGCTCCCCTACTATCCATGCTAGAATCTTTCCTATAATTCCACGGGATCTTACCTTGCTAAGCAACCTCTTGTGCGGCACCTGGTCAAAGACCTTCTGAAAATCTGAATACACAACATCCACCAATTCTCTGTTTTTCCCAACCTGCTTGTTACTTCTTCAAAAAATTACAACAGATTTGTCAGGCAAGATCTTCCCTTAAGGAAACCATGGTGACTTTGATCTACATTATTATGTGCCTCCAAATCCTCATTCTTAGTAACGGATTCTAACATCTGTACTTGCTGGAGTTTAGAAGGGGGATATCTATTGAATATTGAAAGGCTTAGATAGAGTGGACGTGGAGAGGATGTTTCCTGCATTGGGGGAGTATAGGACCAGAGGACACAGCCTCAGAATAGAGGGATGTCCATTTAGAACAGAGGCGAGGAGGAATTTCCTTACCCAGTGGATGATGAATTCATTGTCACAGAAAGCTGAGCAGACCAAGTCATTGGTTATATTTAAGGTGATGGTAATAGGTTCTAGATTCATCAGGTTCTAGATTGATCAAAGTGTCAAAAATTGATGGGTTCTAGATTAGCCTGTGTGTCACAGTTGATGGGTTCCAGATTAGTCTGGGTACAAAGGCCAATGGGTTCTAAATTAATCACGGTGTCAAAGGTACATGGGTTCTCGATTAAATTGGGACACCAAAGGTTGACGGACCCTAGATTAATCAGGGTGTCAAGGATTGATGGGTTCTAAATTGATCAGGGTATCAAATGTTGATATGTTCTAGATCAACCAGGGTGTCAAAGGTTGGTGGGTTCTAGAGTAACCATGGTGTCAAAGTATAATGGGATCTAGGTTAACTGGACTGCCAAAGGCTGGGTGAAGGTAGTAGAAGGGGATAATAAAGCAGCCATGATAGTATAATTTCCTTCTTCTGCCTCCCTCCCTTCTTAAAGAGTATCCACTAAATATCGTCCTTCCAGAGATGTCGACATTCTGACGATGAGTGAAAAGATTCACAGTTACCTACTGCAGAACGACGGGAGTTTACGAGAGAGATGGTGTGAAGCACTCACAGAACGAGCTGTGCGTTGTCGTTGTACAGCCGGGGGAGCAGGCTATTCTTTCTCCACTGAAGGAATTGGGTCAGCATTTTCCCGGCATCCCTGTCCACTGTGACTTGGTCCTGGGTCCACACCTCAACTCCAATCAGAGCGATCCGGACGTTAAATGGTCTGTAATACTGCAGGGAGAAGAGTGAAGAGCTGCTCACTGGATTTACCGAGAACCTATGGGCCCAAATAGACCAGGAGACCATAAGACGTAGGAGGAGAATGAGGCCACTTGGCCCATCGAGTCTGCTCTGCCATTCTATCATGGCTGATTATTAACCTCAGCTCCATTCTCCTACCTTCTCCCTGTAACCTTTACCACCCAGACTAATCAGGAATCTATCAACATCTGCTTTAAGTTTACATAGTCATAGTCATAGTCATAGTCATACTTTATTGATCCCGGGGGAAATTGGTTTTCATTATAGTTGCACCATAAATAATAAACAGTAATAGAAATAGTAATAATCATGGAAATAATAAATAGTAATAGAAAATAGTAATAAATAGTTAAATAGTAATATGTAATTTATGCCAGTAAATTATGAAATAAGTCCAGTACCAGCCTATTGGTTTGGGGTGTCTGACCCTCCAAGGGAGGAGTTGTAAAGTTTGATGGCCACAGACAGGAATGACTTCCTATGACGCTCTGTGTTGCATCTCGGTGGAATGAGACTCTGGCTGAATGTACTCCTGTGCCTACCCAGTACATTATGTAGTGGATGGGAGACATTGACCAAGATGGCATGCAACTTGGACAGCATCCTTTTTTCAGACACCACTGTGAGAGAGTCCAGTTCCATCCCTACAACTTCACTGGTGTTACTAATGAGTTTGTTGATTCTGTTGGTGTCTGCTACCCTCAGCCTGCTGCCCCAGCACACAACAGCAAACATGATAGCACTGGCCACCACAGACTCGTAGAACATCCTCAGCATCATCCTGCAGATGTTAAAGGACCTCAGTCTCCTCAGTAAATAGAGACGGCTCTGACCCTTCTTGTAGACAGCCTCAGTGTTCTTAGACACATCCATAGCAGAGAATTCCACAGATTCACCACCATCTGGCATCTCATCTCTGTTCTAAATCCAGACTCCCTGTTTCCTCAACATTACTTGTCCCTCCACTTATCTTCGTATCGTCTGCAAATGTGGCCACAGATCCATTAATTCCTTCATCCAAATCGTTGTCAGATAACCTGAAAAGAAGCGGTCCCAATTCTAACCACTGTGGAACACTACTTGTCACTGGCATCCAACCAGAACAGGTTCCTTTTATTCCCACACTTAGCCTCTTGGCAGTCAGCCAATCTTCTATCCCCTCTAGTATCCTTTCTGAAATACTGAGGGCTTTTATCTTGCTAAGCAGCCTCATGTGTGGCACCTTGTCAAAGGCCTTCTGAAAATCCAAGTAAACTATATCTGCCGACTCTCCTTTGTCTATCCTCCCCGTTATTTCCTCAAAAACTCCCAACAGATTTGCCAGACAAGGTTTCCCCTTAAGGAAACCATGCTGACTCCAACATAGCATCATAAAGTCATAGAAAAGTACGACACGTTATACGTTATATGTGTTCCTGGTTATATTGGGCTGATAAAAATGAACGACCACCTTGGGTTGATTAGGAATTGAAAGCTGTGAAACAGTTTTACTTAACCTCGTTATTTAGGAGCTTCTTTATCTGTACAACTGGCCAAAATTTCTAACCCAAATTTATATCCTATGATTGAGCAGTCGTTACGAATTTGGTACCAGTTTTGTAATTTTTTTAATCTCAAAAAATTTAACCTTCTCAGTTTAGTTTATCAAAATTATTTATTTAAACCTTCTTTAAGTGATCCTACCTTTTTTCTTTGGAGGAATAAAGGAGTCTATTCCTTCATGGATCTGTTCCAAGAAGGCTGATTGATGTCTTTTGAGAAATTAGTAACTAAATACTCTCTCTCGTACTCACATTTCTTGCAATATCTTCAGGTCAGACATTTCTTACAAGAATATTTAAGTAATTTTCCATATATACAAGACTCTGACCTGTTAGACGTTATTTTAAAAATGAACCCTTTAGTGAAAGGTTTCATTGGGAAAATGTATAATTTATTATTACAACAGGATAACTATCCTTTACTTAAGATTAAGCAAGATCGGGAAAGAGAGCGTAACATGACCTCGATAACAGAGGATTGGTTACGAATTTTGAAGTTGGTTAACTCTTCTTCGTTTTGTGCCAGTCATTCTCTAATTCAATTTAAATTTTTACATCATTACTATTTGACAAAGGAAAGACTGTCTAAAATGTTTCCTAATGTTGATAGTGAATGTAATAGATGTAAAACCAAGACAGCAATATTGACACATATGTTTTGGTCATGTTCTGTATTGAAACAGTTTTGGAAATCTATTTTCTCTACAATTTCTAAAGCTTTAAAAATTAATTTGCAACCTAATAAATTGACAGGCAACACACATCAAAGTTGCTGGTGAACGCAGCAGGCCAGGCAGCATCTCTAGGAAGAGGTACAGTCGACGTTTCAGGCCGAGACCCTTCGTCAGGACTAACTGAAAGAAGAGATAGTAAGAGATTTGAAAGTGGGAGGGGGAGGGGGAGATCCAAAATGATAGGAGAAGACAGGAGGGGGAGGGATGGAGCCAAGAGCTGGACAGGTGATTGGCAAAAGGGATATGAGAGGATCATGGGATAGGAGGCCCAGGGAGAAGGAAAAGGGGGTGGGGGGAAAAAAGGCCAGAGGATGGGCAAGGGGTATACTGAGAGGGACAGAGGGAGAAAAAGGAGAGAGAGAGAGAAAGAATGTGTGTATATAAATAAATAACGGATAGGGTACAAGGGGGAGGTGGGGCATTAGTGGAAGTTAGAGAAGTCAGTGTTCATGCCATCAGGTTGGAGGCTACCCAGATGGAATATAAGGTGTTGTTCCTCCAGCCTGAGTGTGGCTTCATCTTTACAGTAGAGGAGGCCATGGATAGACAAATCAGAATGGGAATGGGATGTGGAATTAAAATGTGTGGCCACTGGGAGATCCTGCTTTCTCTGGCAGACAGAGCCCCCTCGTACCCCATCCGTTATTTATTTATATACACACATTCTTTCTCTCTCTCTCCTTTTTCTCCCTCTGTCCCTCTGACTATACCCCTTGCCCATCCTTTGGATTTTCCCCCCTCCCCCTTTTCTTTCTCCCCAGGCCTCCTGTCCCATGATCCTCTCATATCCCTTTTACCAATCACCTGTCCAACTCTTGGCTCCATCCCTCCCCCTCCTGTCTTCTCCTATCATTTTGGATCTCCCCCTCCCCCTCCAACTTTCAAATCTCTTACTAACTCTTCCTTCAGTTAGTCCTGACGAAGGGTCTTGGACTGAAACGTCGACTGTACCTCTTCCTGGAAATGCTGCCTGGCCTGCTGCGTTCACCAGCAACTTTGATGTGTGTTGCTTGAATTTCCAGCATCTGCAGAATTCCTTGTGTTTGCGCTAATAAATTGATTGGTTTGTTCGGTATAATCCTCAATATATTCATGATATTTCTATATCTGACCAACATGTAATTGCATTTATTACATTATTGGCCAGAAGGGCTATTTTATTAAAATGGAAAGATGTCTCTGTTCCCACTCTGATACAATGGTTCTCTCAGGTGATGCTATGTCTTAGTTTGGAGAAAATTCGAAGTCGAACTTTTGATCCTCGATTTGACTTTGAGAAAAGGTGGGGTTCTTTTGCCGCTACTATTATTTGATCTGAGTTAATTGAGATGGTCCCCTTCTGATTCTTGTGTAAATGGATTTGAGTTGGCGGATTGATGTTTGTCTTTTATGGAAGCTTGCATGGCGTATAGCTCTGGGGTCGTGCTCCCAATGTTTTTTTCTCTTTTCAGTTTTTTTGTTAGCAGGGGTTTTCTTTTGTTTTAGTTAGCAGGGGTTCTCTTTTCCTTCTTTCTTTTTTCCAAAAAAAAATACTCTTAACACCTTTTTTTGGTTATTATTGATATATTCTTTAGCTTTTTTTAATCAGTTATTTGGTAACTTAACTCCTCATTGTATATATTGACATGTTGACTTGATTACTTTAATGTATTTTTTTGTTAATCTCAATAATAATCAATAAAAAAGATTTTAAAATGAGAAAAGTACAACACAGGACAGGCCCTT
Source organism: Mobula hypostoma (assembly GCF_963921235.1). Lineage (NCBI taxonomy): Eukaryota > Metazoa > Chordata > Chondrichthyes > Myliobatiformes > Myliobatidae > Mobula > Mobula hypostoma. The sequence continues at coordinate 201,080,825 of NC_086100.1, read as the reverse complement.
CGGCCCATCTAGTCTATGCTGAAAGCATTTAAACTGCCTACTTCCATCAACATGCATGTGGACCATAGCCCTCCATACCCCTACCATCCACGTACCTATCCAAACTTCGCTTAAATGTTGAAATCCAGATCGCATGAATCCCTTGTGCTGACATCTCATACCACTCTCTTACGTCCCTCTGAGTGAAGAAGTTTCCCCTCATGTTCCCCTTAAACTTCTCACCTTTCACCCTTAACCCATGACCTCTCATTGTAGTCCCACCCAACATCAGTGGAAAAAGCCTTCTTGCATTAACCCTATCTAAACCCTTCATAATTTTGTATACTTTTTATCAAAGCTCCTCGAAATCTTCTACATACTAAGGAATAAAGTCCTAACCTATTCAATCTTTCCTTATAACTCTAGTCATGCAGACCCGGCAACATCCTTGTAAGTTTTTTCTGCACGCTTTCAACCTTGTTTACTTCTTTCCTGCAGGTAGGTGACCAAAACACCCCATCGAAACGCCTTGTATTCCCTGGAGTTCAGGAGAATGAGGGGGGATCTTGGAGAAACATTCCAAATGTTGAAAGGCCTGAACAGATTAGATATAGCATAGTTATTTCCCATGGTAGGGGAGTCTAGGACAAGAGGGCACGACTTCAGGATTGAAGGACGTCCATTTAGAACAGAGATACGGAGAAATTACTTTACTCAGAGGGTGGTAAATCTGTGGAAGTTGTTGCCACGAGCGGCTGTGGAGGCCAAGTCATTGGGTGCACTTAAGGCAGAGATAGATAGGTTCTTGATTAGCCAGGGCATCAAAGGGTATGGGGAGAAGGCAGGGGAGTGGGGACGAATGGAAGAATTGGATCCTCCCATGATTGAATGGTGGAGCAGACTTGATGGGCCAAATGGCCTACTTCTGCTCCTATATCTTATGGTCTTATAAGTACTTTTCAGGTCCTGTTCTTTGGGTCTTTCCCAATTCCTTATATTCTTATATCCTTATATCCTTAATACCCAGAGACTAGACTGACATCTATATCATTTATTATTATATTATAATTTGTCCTCTACTGTGCCTATTGTCTTGTTTATTATTTATTGTACTGCCCTGCACTGTTTTGTGCACTTTATGTAATCCTGTGTAGGTGTAGTCTAGTGTAGTTTTTGTGCTGTCTTACGTAGTCTAGTGTAGCCTTGTGTTGTCTCACTTAGTCTAGTGTAGTTTTGTGTTGTTTCATGCAGCACCATGGTCCTGGAGGACGTTGTTTCATTTTTACTGTGCACTGTACCAGCAATTTATGGTCGAAATGACAATAGAAAGCGACCTGACTTGACTTGACTCACTGTGTAGGACCTCATCCCCTCTTTCCCCTTTCTACCTACATCATTGGTGCCAACGTGCACCATGACCTCTGGCTGCTGACCCTCCCCTTCAGATATTCTGCAGCCACCTGGAGCCGTTGCTGACCCTGGCGCCCAGGAGGCATCGGGCAAACCGGCTGTCCCCCATTGACTGAGCCTTGTGCCACTCTGCCCTTGCTGACTTCACTCTCATCCAAAGAGCTCAGCAGTCAGACATTCTCTCACGACAAGCGTCTTTGGCTTTTATTGCAGGTAACCAGTACCTGCCACAATTTGCATTTCTCACGTTGTTCTGACTGAGGTGAGTAGGAGGATTCATTATTCGAGTGGTTACGGGTGTGGATAAGACTGTGTGATATGTGGTAAACTCACTCACCATGTCCATCGTGTTTGCAATGTTGAGCATCCTCTTCACCACAGCATCCTTATTCTTCCCAAGGACCTGGTACTGGAAAACAATCAGTGATTAGACATAATTGACTGAAATCCACTCTGTACCACCAGTCCCACCACCCAAACCGCTCTACACAATGTCCTATCCCACTCAGACCCAGCACCAAAACCACTCTGTACACAATCCTCAATCCCATCCAGTCCCACCATCCAAACCACTCTACACAATGTCCTAACCCACCCAGACCCACCACCCAAACCTCTCTGTACACAATGCCCTATCCCACCCAGTCCCACCAACTAAACCACTCTGTACACAATCTATCCATAAGACATAAGACCATAAGATATAGGAGCAGAATTAGGCCATCTGTTCCATCATTCAATCGTGGCAGATCTTATTTCTATTTCCTCCTCAGCCCCACTTCCCAGCCTTCTCCCAATATTTTTTGATGCTATGTCCAGTCAAGAACCCAATTAAATACACCCAATGACCTGTCCTCCACAGCTGCATGTGGCAACAAATTCCACAAATTCACCAAACTTTGGCTAAAGAAATTTCTCCACATCTCTGTTTTGAATGGACACCCCTCTATCCTGAGGCTGTGCCCTCTTGACGTAGACTCCCCCACCATGGGAAACATCCTTTCCACATCTACTCTGTCTAGGCCTTTCAACATTCAAAAGATTTCAATGTGATCCTCCCTTCATCCTTCTGAATTCCAGCAAGTACAGGCCCAGAGCCATCAAATGGTCCTCGTATGATAACCCTTTCATTCCTGGAATCATCCTTGTGAACCTCCTGTGAACCCTCTCCAATGCCAGTACATCTTTTCTAAGATGAGGGGCCCAAAGCTGTTCACAATACTCAAGGTGAGGCCTCACCAGTGCCTTATAAAGCCTCAGCATCACATCCCTGCTCTTGTACTCAAGATCTCTTGAAATGAATGCTAACATTGCATTTGCCTTCCTCACCATCGACTCTACCTGCAAGTTAACCTTTAGGGTGTTCTGCACAAGAACTCCCAAGTCCCTCTGCATCTCAGATTCCTGGATTTTCTCTCCGTTTAGAAAATAGTCTGCACATTTATTTCTACTACCAAAGTGCAAGACCATGCATTTTCCAACATTTGCCCTTCTTGCCCAATCTTTGAATCTGTCTAATTCATTCTGCATCCTACCTGTTTTCTCAACACTACCTGCCCCTCCACCAATCTTCATATCATCTGTAAACTTGGCAACAACGCCATCTGCTCCATCATCTAAATCATTTATATACAGCATGAAAAGAAGCAGTGATCCCCGTGGAACACCACTAGTCACTGGCAGCCAACCAGAAAAGGGTCCTATTATTCCCACTCACTGCCTCCTACAAATCAGCCAATGCGCTAACATGTTAGTAACTTTCTCTCCTTCTCTCTTGTAACAGTAAATACACCCACTTCTCTTCCTTCACACATGACAACATCAGGCACTGCTAGTGTCTTCCACAGTGAAGACTGATGCAAAATACTAATTTGTTATCAGCCATCTCCTTGTCTCTCGTTATTATTTCTCAGGGCTCATTTTCTAGCAGTCCTATATCCACTCTCATTTCTCTTTTATTTTTAACATACTTGAAAAAAATTTTACTATCTACTTTGATATTATTTGCTAGCTTGCTTTCATATTTCATCTTTTCTCATCTAATGATTTTCTTAGTGGCTCTATGTAGGTCTTAAAAACTTCCCAATCCTCTATCTTCTCACTAATTTTTGCTTTGTTGTATTCCCTTTCTTTTGCTTTTACAATAGCTTTGACTTGAGGTTGCCTTGGCAGTCAAAGTGAAGGATAATCCAAAGAGCTTTTACAGGTGTATTAAGAGCAAAAGGATTGTAAGGGATAAAATTGGTCCTCTTGAAGATCAGAGTGGTCGGCTATGTGCGGAACCAAAGGAAATGGGGGAGATCTTAAATAGGTTTTTTGCATCTGTATTTACTAAGGAAACTGGCATGAATTCTATGGAATTGAGGGAATCAAGTAGTGAGATCATGGAAACTGTACAGATTGAAAAGGAGGAGGTGCTTGCTGTCTTGAGGAAAATTAAAGTGGATAAATCCCCGGGACCTGACAGGGTGTTCCCTCGGACCTGGAAGGAGACTAGTGTTGAAATGGCAGGGGCCCTGGCAGAAATATTTAAAATGTCGCTGTCTACAGGTGAGGTGCCGGAGGATTGGAGAGTAGCTCATGTTGTTCCGTTGTTTAAAAAAGGATCAAAAAGTAATCCGGGAAATTATAGGCAAGTGAGTTTAACGTCGGTAGTAGGTAAGTTATTGGAGGGAATACTAAGAGACAGAATCTACAAGCATTTGGATAGACAGGGACTTATTAGGGAGAGTCAACATGGCTTTGTGCGTAGTAGGTCATGTTTGACCAATCTATTGGAGTTTTTCGAGGAGGTTACCAGGAAAGTGGATGAAGGGAAGGCATTGGATATTGTCTACATGGACTTCAGTAAGGCCTTTGACAAGGTCCCACATGGGAGGTTTGTTAGGAAAATTCAGTCGCTAGGTATACATGGAGAGGTGGTAAATTGGATTAGACATTGGCTCAATGGAAGAAGCCAAAGAGTGGTAGTAGAGAATTGCTTCTCCGAGTGGAGGCCTGTGACTAGTGGTGTGCCACAGGGATCAGTGCTGGGTCCATTGTTATTTGTCATCGATATCAATGATCTGAATGATAATGTGGTAAACTGGATCAGCAAATTTGCTGATGATACAAAGATTGGAGGTGTAGTAGACAGTGAGTAAGGTTTTCAGAGCCTGCAGAGGGACTTGGACCAGCTGGAAAAATGGGCTGAAAAATGGCAGATGGAGATTAATACAGACAAGTGTGAGGTATTGCACGTTGGAAGGATAAACCAAGGTAGAATATACAGGGTTAATGGTAAGGCACTGAGGAGTGCAGTGGAACAGAGGGATCTGGGAATACAGATACAAAATTCCCTAAAAGTGGCGTCACAGGTAGATAGGGTCGTAAAGAGAGCTTTTGGTACATTGGCCTTTATTAATCAAAGTATTGAGTATAAGAGCTGGAATGTTATGATGAGGTTGTATAAGGCATTGGTGAGGCCGAATCTGGAGTATTGTGTTCAGTTTTGGTCACCAGATTACAGGAAGGATATAAATAAGGTTGAAAGAGTGCAGAGAAGGTTTACAAGGATGTTGCCGGGACTTGAGAAACTCAGTTACAGAGAAAGGTTGAATAGGTTAGGACTTTATTCCCTGGACCGTAGAAGAATGAGGGGAGATTTGATAGAGATGTATAAAATTATGATGGATATAGATAGAGTGAATGCAAGCAGGCTTTTTCCACTGAGGCAAGGGGAGAAAAAAACCAGAGGACATGGGTTAAGGGTGAGGGGGAAAAAGTTTAAAGGGAACATTAGGGGGGCTTCTTCACACAGAGAGTGGTGGGAGTATGGAATGAGCTGCCAGACGAGGTGGTAAATGCAGGTTCTTTTTTAACATTTAAGAATAAATTGGACAGATACATGGATGGGAGGCGTATGGAGGGATATGGTCCGTGTGCAGGTCAGTGGGACGAGGCAGAAAATGGTTCGGCACAGCCAAGAAGGGCCAAAAGGCCTGTTTCTGTGCTGTAGTTTCTATGGTTCTATGGTTCCCTTGTCAGCCACGTTGTACTATTTTACTATTTGAGTGTTTCTTCATTTTTGGAATACACATGTCCTGCACCTTCCTGATTTTTCCCCAGAAACGCACACCATTGCTGCTCTGTTGACATCCCTGCCAGCATCTCACCATCCAAACCATCCCACACTCTTACACCCCTATAATCTTATCACCTAAATGATCTCCATCATTCTCATATTACAGCCCATCACCATAAGACATAGGAGCAATATTAGGCCATTTGGCCCATCGGGTCTGTGCTGTTGTCATGGCTGAATTTTTATCCCTTTAACCTCATTCTCTTGCCTTCTCCTCATGACTTTACAATAACCTATTGACTTCTGCTTTAAATGTACATAATGAATTTGCATCTGCAGCTGTCTGTGGCAATGAATTGCAAAGATTCGCCACCTTCCAAGTGAAGAAATTACCTCTCATCTCTGTTTTAAAGGGACACCCTTTTATTTTTAGGCTGTGTCCTTTGGTCCTAAACCCCACACTATAGGAAACCGCCTCTGCACGTTCATTATTCAATATACGAGGGGTGATTGATAAGTTCGTGGCCTGACGTAGACGGACTCAATTTTAGAAAACCTAGCACATTTATTCTTCCTACATTTACACACTTACTCCAGTGGTCAGGGAGCATATCCAGAAATGGTCCACGGCAGGGGTGATTGATAAATTTGTGGCCCAAAAGTAGAAGGAGATGAGTTAGTAACTTCAAACTTTCTGCATTTTCACTCAACTGCTGTACATGTAACGAGAGCTGTATAACTCATCTCCTTCTACCTTAGGCCACGAACTTATCAATCACTCCTGCTGTGGACCACCTGGAGGTCCAAGATGCTCTCGTCACATGCACGTGCAGTTCAACTCTTTGAGTGATAATGCAGGAAATTTGAAGTTAATAACTCATCTCCTTCTACCTTAGGCCACGAACTTATCAATCACCCCTGCTGTAGACCACTTCCACAAAGAAGGGATCCGTATGCTCCACAACCGCTGAACTAAGTGTGTAAATGTAGGAGGGGACTATGTTCAAAAATAAATGTGCCAGGTTTTCTAAAATTGAATCCTTCTACGTTAGGTCACGAAGTTATCAACCACTCCTCATAGTTTCAATGAAATCCTTCTAAACAGGCCAGAGACATCAAACATTCTTCATACGTTAATCGTTACATTCTTGGAATCATTCTTGTGAACCAACGCCAGCACATCTTTTCTCAGATAAGTGGTCCAAAACTGCTCACAGTATTTGAAATTTAATTTTACCAGAGTGCTGGGAACTCTTAGTGTCACATCTCTGGGAATGAATGTGAAGATTGCATTTGCCTTCCTCACCACAGACTCAGTCTGCAAATCAACCTTTAGGGAATTCTGCACTGGGAGAAAATGTTCTCTCTCATTTGTAATGGCCAGTGTGCGCAAAATTCTTGTGCTGTGCAATTTTGTGCCCAGTGACAACAATGTGTGCACTGAATAATTTCTTCAATAAAAACAGTATAAATAAGCTAGTTCTAAAATCTGCAGACAAATCATCACAAATCCCACATTGTCAACACTATCTGCATCAGAAACCGGAAAAGGAAATATGATTGTGTACGATAGTGAGATACACTTAACATGGCACTGAGGTAGAAGGTGACAACCTTTTGTGGCACACCTTGGAGGGAACGTTGACTGGGACTCCCAAGTCTTTTTGCAACACACATAAAAGTTGCTGGTGAACACAGCAGGCCAGGCAGCATCTCTAGGAAGAGGTGCAGTCGACGTTTCAGGCCGAGACCCTTCGTCAGGACTAACTGAAAGAAGAGCTAGTAAGAGATTTGAAAGTGGGAGGGGGAGGGGGAGATCCAAAAACAAGTCTTTTTGCACCTCGAGTTTCTGAATTCACTACCTATCTCGAAAATAATCTGCGCCTTTATTTTTTCTAGCAGGGTGCATGACCGTGTATTTCCCTACTCCGTATTCCATCTGCCACTGGTTTGGCCATTCCCCAATTTGTCCAAGTCCTCATCCATGAGATGTAAATGGTCAGTGTGCAGGTACAGTGGGTAATAAAGAAGCTTAAAGAACAAGCAACACACATCAAAGTTGCTGGTGAGCGCAGCAGGCCAGGCAGCATCTCTAGGAAGAGGTGCACTCGACGTTTCAGGCCGAGACCCTTCGTCAGGACTAACTGAAGGAAGAGTGAGTAAGGGATTTGAAAGTTGGAGAGGGAAGGGGAGATCCAAAATGATAGAAGACAGGAGGGGGAGGGATAGAGCCGAGAGCTGGACAGATGATAGGCAAAAGGGGATATGAGAGGATCATGGGACAGGAGGTCTGGGAAGAAAGACAATGGGGGGGGTGACCCAGAGGATGGGCAAGAGGTATATTCAGAGGGACAGAGGGAGAAAAAGGAGAGTGAGAGAAAGAATGTGTGCATAAAAATAAGTAACAGATGGGGTACGAGGGGGAGGTGGGGCCTTAGCGGAAGTTAGAGAAGTCGATGTTCATGCCATCAGGTTGGAGGCTACCCAGACGGAATATAAGGTGTTGTTCCTCCAACCTGAGTGTGGCTTCATCTTTACAGTAGAGGAGGCCGTGGATAGACATGTCAGAATGGGAATGGGATGTGGAATTAAAATGTGTGGCCACTGGGAGATCCTGCTTTCTCTGGCGGACAGAGCGTAGATGTTCAGCAAAGCGGTCTCCCAGTCTGCGTCGGGTCTCGCCAATATATACAAGGCCACATCGGGAGCACCGGATGCAGTATATCACCCCAGTCGACTCACAGGTGAAGTGTTGCCTCACCTGGAAGGACTGTTTGGGGCCCTGATGGTGGTAAGGGAGGAAGTGTAAGGGCATGTGTAGCACTTGTTCCGCTTACACGGCTAAGTGCCAGGAGGGAGATCAGTGGGGAGGGATGGGGGGGGACGAATGGACAAGGGAGTTGCGTAGGGAGCGATCCCTGCGGAATGCAGAGAGACGGTGGGAGGGAAAGATGTGCTTAGTGGTGGGATCCCGTTGGAGGTGGCGGAAGTTACGGAGAATAGTATGTTGGACCCGGAGGCTGGTGGGGTGGTAGGTGAGGACCAGGGGATCCCTATTCCTAGTGGGGTGGCGGGAAGATGGAGTGAGAGCAGATGTACGTGAAATGGGGGAGATGCGTTTAAGAGCAGAGTTGATAGTGGAGGAAGGGAAGCCCCTTTCTTTAAAAAAGGAAGACATCTCCCTCGTCCTAGAATGAAAAGCCTCATCCTGAAAGCAGATGCGGCGGAGACGGAGGAATTGCGAGAAGGGGATGGCGTTTTTGCAAGAGACAGGGTGAGAAGAGGAATAGTCCAGATAGCTGCGAGAGTCAGTAGGCTTATAGTAGACATCAGTGGATAAGCTGTCTCCTGAGACAGAGACAGAAGGATCTAGAAAGGGGAGGGAGGTGTCGGAAATGGACCAGGTAAACTTGAGGGCAGGGTGAAAGTTGGAGGCAAAGTTAATAAAGTCAACGAGCTCTGCATGCGTGCAGGAAGCAGCACCAATGCAGTCGTTGATGTAGCGAAGGAAAAGTGGGGGACAGATACCAGAATAGGCACGGAACATAGATTGTTCCACAAAGCCAACAAAAAGGCAGGCATAGCTAGGACCCATACGGGTGCCCATAGCTACACCTTTAGTTTGGAGGAAGTGGGAGGAGCCAAAGGAGAAATTATTAAGAGTAAGGACTAATTCCGCTAGACGGAGCAGAGTGGTGGTACAGGGGAACTGATTAGGTCTGGAATCCAAAAAGAAGCGTAGAGCTTTGAGACCTTCCTGATGGGGGATGGAAGTATATAAGGACTGGACATCCATGGTGAAAATAAAGCAGTGGGGGCCAGGGAACTTAAAATCATCGAAAAGTTTAAGAGCGTGAGAAGTGTCACGAACATAGGTCGGAAGCTTAAAGAACCATTGGCCATTGCACAGAGTGTGGACAGTAAAGACAGGGATGTGTTTCAACTTTACAGGGCATTGGTGAGACTCTCCTGGTCTTCATTCTAAGGAAGGATGTGTTTGCTTGAGATTTGATTCCTGGATTAAGGATGTCGGCACATTAAAACTGGTTGTGCTGGTTGGGTCTATTCTCACTGCAAGTTAAGAGAATTGGATTTCAAAGTAAATTGGGCATAAATATAAACACAGTGGTTAGCATGATGCTACTAGAGCTTGGGGCATTGGAGTTCAGAGGTCAATGGTGGAGCCCTCCGAAAGGAGTATCTGTACATCTCCCCCGTGGAATGGGTGGGTTTCCACTGGGTGCTCTGGGTGCACCGTCCAAAGGCGTATCGGTTAGTAAGTTACTCTGTTATTGTAAATTGTCCCGTGATTAGGAGGGTTGCTGGGCGGTGTGACTCAAGGGGCCAGAAGGACCAGTTCCGCACTGTATCTCTGAATAAATATAAACAAGTAATAGTACAGGCTGGGGCCATGTCCCCTGGAGAGAACGAAGCTGAGGGATGACTTCATGGAGGTTTTATAACATCATGAACGGAGTCAATAATGTGGGTGGTCACAATCATTCTCCCCCAGGGTTGGAGAATCAAGAACTAGAGGGCAGAGGTTTAAGGTGAGGGGGAGAAATATAAAGGAACTTGAGTTTGTAGGTGACACTAAGATAGATGGTACAGCAGGCAACGAAGAAGTTTATCAGAAATTGCAGGGGATCTTGATCAGCTGGGGAAGTGGGCCAAGGAATGGCAAATGGAGTTTAATCTGGATAAATGTGAGGTGTTGCATATTGGAAAGTCAAATCCTGATGGGATCTCCACACCGAAAGGCAGGACCGTGCGGGCTGTTGTAGAACAGGGTAGGAGTGCAAGCACATGGTTCCCTGAAGCTGGAGTCACAGGTAGACAGGATGGTGAAGAGGACTTTTGCCGTGCTAGCTTTCGCAACTCAGGATACTGAGTTTAAAAGTTGGGAAGTCACAGTGTGATTGTACAGGAGGCAGGTGAGGTCCCACTTTGAGTATTCTGTTCAGTTTTGCTCACCCTGGTATAGGAAAGATGTTGTCAAACTGGAGAGAGTGCAGGAAAGATTTATGATGATACTGCCAGAACTTGAGAGAATGTGTTATAGAGAGAGGATGGACGGGATGGGACTTCTTTGGAGCATTGGAGACTGAAAAGTGATCTCATAGAGGTGTTTAAAACCATGAGGGGAACAGATAGGGTGAATACACTCTTTACCCAGTGTTGGGCAATTGAGAACTAAAGGGGAGAGGTTTAAGATGAGAGGCAAAACATTGAAGACGAGTTTCAGGGCCTCCTTTTATTTTGAAACACAAAGTGATCAACTGCAGAGGAAGTGGTTGAGGCAGGTACAATAACAGTTTTTTCATACAGTTGGACAAGTACGTGGACAGTAGTGTTTAGATGGTTGGGCCAAACACTGGTGAATGGGCCTAGTTTTGATGTGACATTGTGATCACCATAGACCAGTTGGGCTAAGGGGCCAGTTTCCATGCTGGATAAATCGATGACACACTCCGTCCCGACGATTCCAAATGTTACCGACTCCAGTCGATGACACTCCGTCCCGACGATTCCGAATGTTACCGACTCCAGTCGATGACACTCCGTCCCGACGATTCCGAATGTTACCGACTCCAGTCGATGACACTCCGTCCCGACGATTCCGAATGTTACCGACTCCAGTCGATGACACTCCGTCCCGACGATTCCGAATGTTACCAACTACAGTCGGTGACACTCCTTCTCGACGATTCCGAATGTTACCGACTCCAGTCGATGACACTGTCTCACGATTCCGAATGTTACCAACTACAGTCGGTGACACACTCCTTCCCGACGATTCCGAATGTTGCCGACTCCAGTCGATGACACTCCATCTCCACGATTCCGAATGTTACCGACTCCAGTCGATGACACTCCATCCCCACGATTCCGAATGTTACCAACTCCAGTCGATGACAGTCCGTCCCAACAATTCCGAATATTACCAACTCCAGCTCAGTGAAGCTGACTGAAGTTCCTCATGCTGACTGTAATTCCATCTTCCACAGTCCAGGAAGGATGTGGAGACTTTGGAAAGGGTGTCCCAAGAGCATCATGAACTCCACGAATGGGAGATCTTGTGAAGATTGTGTGGGGTGGTTGGGGAGAGCATAACTCCCCTTGTGAGTTATTGGAATACTGAGCATTACAACACCATACATGCCCTTCGCCCACGATGTTGGGCTGTCCCCTTAACCTACTCCAAATTAGATTGATTTACTTTCCATCAGAATCAAAATCAGGTTTATTATCACCGGCATCTGTTGTGAAATTCTACAACTACATGGTTGTCCTTTTTTCTAACAGCCATGTGCCCACTTAAGAGTCTCTTAAATATCCCTAATGTATCTACCACTACCATCACTCCTGGCAGGGTGTTCCACACACCCACGAATCTCTGTGTAAAAAATCTTTATCTCTGACATCCCCCTATACTTTCCTCCAATCACCTTCGAATTATGCCCCCCGGTATTTGCCATTTGAGTCCTGAGACAAGATCTCTGGCTGTCCGCTCGATCACTGCCTCTGATCAGCTTGGAAAAAGGCCTCTTGATGGCCAGGGAAAAGGTCTATGTGATCTCTCTCTCTCTCTGATCAGCTTCTCAGGACATTGTTTCAAAATAAGGGGTTGTTTCTTTCAGACAGACATGAGGAGCATTTTTCCTCACAGAAGGCTGTAAGTCTACCCTAGAGAACCGTGGAGGCCAAGCCACTGAAAACCCTCACGCTGGGAGATGGACACACAGGGAAGTCAGTTGAGGACAGATGAAGCAGTGTGGTGACCAAGGTCAACCTCAGGGAATGGAGGACGTTTTCCAGGAGTGGGTTTGCATATGCTCCTGCTCATTACATCTCATTCAGATGGTCAGAAACTTCTGGGCATTGTTATCTCCCTCCGATTCCTACTTTGTATTGTGTCATCAGCAAAACTGAAAATGTTATATCATGGCCAAAGCACAAATCACCAAATGACATGGACAAAGGAGCAGAGGTAATGGGAGCAGGAATGATCCCATGTTGTACTAGCCTGGTCCAACATTCAGTAAGATTTAGCAGATATGGAAACACCTTGAACTGAAAAGCCTACAGAAAGTAGTGGATACAGCCCAGTCCATCACAGGTAAAACCCTCCCTGCCATTGAGCACATCTGCAAGGAGCACTGCCAGGAAAGCAGAATCCAACGTCAAAGACCCCGAATACCCAGGACATGCTCTCTTCTCACTGCTGCCATCGGGAAGGAGGTACAGGAGCCTCAGGACTCACACCACCAGGTTCAGGAACAGTTATTACCCCTCAACCATCAGGCTTTTGAACCAGAGGGGCTAACTACACTCAACTTCACTCGCCCCATCACTGAACTGTTCCCACAACCTATGAACTCACTTTCAAGGACTCTTCATCTCATGTTCTCAATATTTATTGTGTATTTATTATTATTGTTTTGTTTCTTTGTCTTTACTATGAATGCCTGCAAGAACATGAATCTCAAGTTTGTATATGGTGAGATACTGTCCATGAACTTTGATAATAAATTCATTTTACTTTATCTTTTACCTCAACCACACTTTACGTGCATGGAGCTCACACACCTAATAGCTGAGCATCTTGAACCCTCCTGAGCGGCTGCAGAGTTGGGACAGTGGTTAGTAAAACGCTTTAGCAGTTCAGGTTGTCCAAGTTCGGAGCTCAGTTCCAATGTCACCTGAAGGAGTCTGTGCATCCTCCCAGTGGAATGCACGGGTTTTCCTTGGGTGATCTGATTTCCTCCTGCAGCCTAAAGACGTACCGGGTACGTTGATCACTCATTGTAAATTGTCCTGTGATGAGGCTCAGGTTAAATCGGGGGACGTTGGGCTGCCTGGCTCAAAGGGCAGGAAGGGCCTACTCCAATCCAACCTCGATAAATAAACAGCCAGAGGTCCCAGTCGCACACAGTCCAGCTCCAAACACCCCTCACCTGTATGGAAATGAGATACACCTGTGCTTGGGGATACTGGTCCCCCCAGAATTCATAATCAGGTTGAATATCACTGACTTACGTTGTGAAATTAGTTACATAGAAACATAGAAACATAGAAAATAGGTGCAGGAGTAGGCCATTCAGCCCTTCGAGCCTGCACCGCCATTTATTATGATCATGGCTGATCATCCAACTCAGAACCCCACCCCAGCCTTCCCTCCATACCCCCTGATCCCCATAGCCACAAGGGCCATATCTAACTCCCTCTTAAATATAGCCAATGAACTGGCCTCAACTGTTTCCTGTGGCAGAGAATTCCACAGATTCACCACTCTCTGTGTGAAGAAGTTTTTCCTCATCTCGGTCCTAAAAGGCTTCCCCTTTATCCTCAAACTGTGACCCGTTGTTCTGGACTTCCCCAACATCGGGAACAATCTTCCTGCATCTAGCCTGTCCAATCTGTTTAGGATTTTATATGTTTCAATCAGATCCCCCCTCAATCTTCTAAATTCCAACGAGTACAAGCCCAGTTCATCCAGTCTTTCTTCATATGAAAGTCCTGCCATCCCAGGAATCAATCTGGTGAACCTTCTTTGTACTCCCTCTATGGCAAGGATGTCTTTCCTCAGATTAGGGGACCAAAATTGCACACAATACTCCAGGTGTGGTCTCACCAAGGCCTTGTACAACTGCAGTAGTACCTCCCTGCTCCTGTACTCGAATCCTCTCGCTATAAATGCCAGCATACCGTTCGCCTTTTTCACCGCCTGCTGTACCTGCATGCCCACTTTCAATGACTGGTGTATAATGACACCCAGGTCTCGTTGCACCTCCCCTTTTCCTAATCGGCCACCATTCAGATAATAATCTGTTTTCCTATTTTTGCCACCAAAGTGGATAACTTCACATTTATCCACATTAAATTGCATCTGCCATGAATTTGCCCACTCACCTAACCTATCCAAGTCACCCTGCATCCTCTTAGCATCCTCCTCACAGCTAACACTGCCACCCAGCTTCGTGTCATCCGCAAACTTGGAGATGCTGCATTTAATTCCCTCATCCAAGTCATTAATATATATTGTAAACAACTGGGGTCCCAGCACTGAGTCTTGCGGTACCCCACTAGTCACCGCCTGCCATTCTGAAAAGGTCCCGTTTATTCCCACTCTTTGCTTCCTGTCTGCTAACCAATTCTCCATCCACATCAATACCTTACCCCCAATACCATGTGCTTTAAGTTTGCACACTAATCTCCTGTGTGGGACCTTGTCAAAAGCCTTTTGAAAATCCAAATATACCACATCCACTGGTTCTCCCTTATCCACTCTACTAGTTACATCCTCAAAAAACTCTATGAGGTTCGTCAGACATGATTTTCCTTTCACAAATCCATGCTGACTTTGTCCGATGATTTCACCGCTTTCCAAATGTGCTGTTATCGCATCCTTGATAACTGACTCCAGCAGTGTCCCCACCACCGACGTTAGGCTAACCGGTCTATAATTCCCCGGTTTCTCTCTCCCTCCTTTTTCAAAAAGTGGGGTTACATTAGCCACCCTCCAATCCTCAGGAACTAGTCCAGAATCTAACGAGTTTTGAAAAATTATCACTAATGCATCCACTATTTCTTGGGCTACTTCCTTAAGCACTCTAGGATGCAGACCATCTGGCCCTGGGGATTTATCTGCCTTCAATCCCTTCAATTTACCTAACACCACTTCCCTACTAACATGTATTTCGCTCAGTTCCTCCATCTCACTGGACCCTCTGTCCCCTACTATTTCTGGAAGATTATTTATGTCCTCCTTAGTGAAGACAGAACCAAAGTAATTATTCAATTGGTCTGCCATGTCCTTGCTCCCCATAATCAATTCACCTGTTTCTGTCTGTAGGGGACCTACATTTGTCTTTACCAGTCTTTTCCTTTTTACATATCTATAAAAGCTTTTACAGTCAGTTTTTATGTTCCCTGCCAGTTTTCTCTCATAATCTTTTTTCCCCTTCCTAATTAAGCCCTTTGTCCTCCTCTGCTGAACTTTGAATTTCGCCCAGTCCTCAGGTGAGCCACTTTCTCTGGCTAATTTGTATGCTTCTTCTTTGGAATTGATACTATCCCTAATTTCTCTTGTCAGCCACGGGTGCACTACCTTCCTTGATTTATTCTTTTGCCAAACTGGGATGAACAATTGTTGTAGTTCATCCATGCAACCTTTAAATGCTTGCCATTGCATATCCACCGTCAACCCTTTAAGTGTCATTTGCCAGTCTATCTTAGCTACTGTGCGGCACCTCCACTGCTGGTCCAACAGCACATCTCGGTAGCACAGAGGTTAGCTCTACGCTTTATATCATCGGTGATTGGGGTTCAATTCCCACTGCTGCCTGTACGTTCGCACCGAGACCTCGGCTGCCCCCATTTCCTCCCTCATTCTAACGGTGTAGGGTTAGGGTTAGCAAGTCGTGGGTACGCCATGTTCCCACCGAGACCTCGGCTGCCCCCGTGTCCTCCCTCATTCCAACGGTGTAGGTTAGGGTTAGCAAGTCGTGGGTATGCCACGTTGTCACCAGAGGCAAAGCAACACTTGGAGAGGGAGAGGTAGAAGGAGATGGGTTATTAACTTCAAACTTTCTGCATAATCACTCAAAGAGTTGAACTGCATGTGCATGTAATGAGAGCTGTATAACTCATCTCCTACCTTAGGCCACAAAGTTATCAATCACCCCTGCTGTGGACCACCTGGAGGTCCAAGACACCGACTTCTACAAAGAAGGGATCTGTATGCTCCATGACCGCTGGACTAAGTGTGTAAATGTAGGAGGGGACCATGTTGAAAAGTAAATGTGCTAGGTTTTCTAAAATTGACTCCTTGTACCTTAGGCCATGAACTTATCAATCACCCCTCATATTAGCTATAAGGAGAAATTAGACAAATGAATTGTTTTTTGTAGAGTGAGAGTGGACATGAGAGGTTGGTTTATAAGATAATGACAGGTACAGCCAGAGTATATGGTCAGAGTCTTACCCCAGGGTGGAAATGTTATACACTAGTGGGCGTAGGTTTAAAGCGAAAAGGGTAAGTTCAAACAAGATTTATGACACAAGTTTTCTTTTACACAGAGAGTGGTGGGTGCCTGGACTGGACCGCCAGAGTCAATGGAGGAAACGGGGGGGATGTCAGAAGTAAATTTTACACAGAATGATGGGGGCATGGAACTTGCTGCTCAGGGTGATGGCAGAGGAAGATATGTTAGGGACATATAAGAGTCACATGGACAATTAAAATTGGAGAGAGATGTAAGACGGAAGAGTTAGGTTGTTCTTAGAGCTGGTAAAAAAGTTGGCACAACATAGTGGCTGAAGAGCTTGTACTGCACTGAAATATGTTCTATGTTTAGATTACTGTACTGAGATATGTTCTATGTTTAGATGTGATAGCAACGTTGAAGAGCTATTTAGACAGGAACGTGAACAGGCAGGGGATTGAGGTATACAGACCATGAGAAGGTAGGTAGGATTAGTTTAATTCGGCAGCATGGTCAGTGCAGGTATAGAGGCGGCCCTGTACTGTTCTCTGTACTCTGTTCACTGTTCTATGTTCTGTGTTCTCTGTTTCTGTGTTCACTGTTCTATGTTCTCTCTTCTCTGTTTCTATGTACTATGTTTCGCTGTTTCTACCTTTGATCAACATTGGCTAACTCCTGTCCTCTGTTTCCAACCTGAGCCATGAATCTTAGCACTGGGCTCAGTAAGTGATGTTCGAAGAAGCAACGAACCTCTGCATTGTCTGCCACCAGGACCATCTCCACGTACTTCATCTCTTGCACAATATTCCTCTTCATCTGCAAAGGGAAATAACTTGTTAGTGTGAGACAACATGGAATGGTAGCCTGTCTGAGAGACTGTAACCAACTCCTGACAGATTTTACATTGTATCTCTGCATTAACCGTTGGTGCCATTGTAGTGTGATGGTTAACGCGATACTATTGCAACTCAGGGCATTCCCGCATGAAGAGTTCAATTCTGGCACCACCTGTAAGGACCTTCTTGCCATGAGGTGCTTAGGTTTCCTCCGGGTGCTCCAGTTTCCTCCTACAGTCCAAATATGTGCTGGCCATTAGGTGAATTGGTCATTGTAAATTGTCCCTTGATAGGGCTAGTGCTAAATAGGTGGCTGCTGGGCAGTACGGCCCACTAGGTCAGAAGGGTCTGTTCCATGTTGCATCTTTATATAAAATAAAATAAAATTAGGATAAAAGCAGAGATTAATTTTCTTTGTCACATCTACAGTGAGGCATCAGACATACAGTGAAATGTGTCATTTTGCATCAGCGACAGAGTGTCAGGGCGTGCTGGGATCTTCACACAACTGTTGCCAACCCTAACCGGTACGTCTTTGGACTGTGGGCGGAAAGCGGAGGAAACACAAGCGGACACCAGGAGAACGTATACGCTCCTTGTGGACGGTGGTGAGGATTGAACCCGTGTCGCTGGTGTTGTCATAGCGTTACACTACCATGCTGCCCTTTTGACCGTGATGTTCATCCAGTTGCTCAGCTGTGATTTCACTTTTCAGACGGCACCACTTTATCGACTGCTGGTGCCCGTGTCCCTCTCCTTTCTCACTCAATCCTGGGTAATCACTCGCGCAAGGACCCACCCCTCCACTAAACACACCCTCCCTCCACCATGGCACCACGGTCACCGGCCCAGGCTACTCAAGCAGCCTCTCCCAAAGTCGCCACTCGCTCCACAGATGCTGACTGACTTGCTGAGTGTTTTCCAAACTAGCCATAGCTGCACATCACAGCTGAAAGGGGAGAACTTCAGACAATCCTCAGACAAGACCATAAGACGTAGGAGAAAATTAGACCAGATGTCCCAACAGGGCTGTTCTACATACCTTCATAGCTGATTTATTATGCCTCTGAGCCCCGTTCTCCAGCCCTCTCACAACCTTTGATTCCTGACTAATGAAGAACCTATCAACTTCTGCTTTGACTATATTCAGTGACTTGGCCGTCTGTGGCTGTGAATTCCTCAGTACTGCAGAAGCACTCAAATGGAGGAACTGAGGGAGTCTGGCAACATCTGTGGGTGTGTGTGGTGGGTGGTAGCACAAATTGTCAAGGTGCTGCTCGAAGCTCTGAGTTGTTCGCCAGCTAGTTGCTTTACTCCAGATCGCAGCATCTGCCGTCTCCTTAGGGATAACCGAAAGCACAGGCCTAGCACTCTGAAATGCCATTTTAAATCCCAGCCTCATGGTTCAGAGGTAAAGTCTCAGACTTGTGGTGTCCCATACACGGCTGAGTGAATTAGAGGGCAGCACTACGAGACAGGAAAAAACAGGTAGAACAGATCTCCTGTCCTATCTGCCCTGCTACCACCTGCCCCGAATCACCTGCCTGTTCACCACCTGCCCCGAATCACCTGCCCTGATACACCTGCCCTGATACACCTGCCCTTTCACCCCCTACCCTGTTCTAACTGCTGTGTTCCACCTGCCCTGTCCCACCTGCCCTGTCACCACCTGTCCTGTCCCACCTGCCCTGCCACCACCTGCGCTGTCCCACCTGTCCTGTCACCAACTGCCCTGTCCCACCTGTCCTGTCACCAACTGCCGTCTACCACCTGCCCTGATACACCTGCCCTTTCGCCCCCTACCCTGTTCTAACTGCTGTGTTCCACCTGCCCTGTCACCACCTGGCCTGTCCCACCTGCCCTGTCACCACCTGCCCTGTCACCACCTGCCCTGTCCCACCTGTCCTGTCCCACCTGTCCTGTCACCAACTGCCGTCTACCACCTGCCCTGATACACCTGCTCTTTCTCCACCTGCCCTGTCACCACCTGCAGATACCGATTATATATTCCTATTGCTCTGTATCCTGTTTGGTTTTCATTTAGTGAATTACCTTTTAAAAAATAATTTTGTGTCATGTGTCAGTTCAGCCTCTAATATCAGTTGCATGTCTGAAGTAAACACTTCCTTGACAATACACCTGATGTAATATAATATTTTCTGGCTGGAGCCAGGCCAGCCTTCCTTGGGATGGAGTCAGAGAACAGCAGCTGCAGCTCCCTGCCCTGCACGGAACTCCCTTCCCCTCAAGCTCTGTAGCCTCAGCTTCTTCACACCACCTTTCATTTACTCCACACTCTGACCGAAATACAGGAAATGAAATTGTGTCTCAGCATCTGGTAAAATAGTGCAGAGCTGTATACCGTGACCTGCAGTGGTACTGTAAGAGGCCCTTCGTTGTCGTGGTCGATCGTGGATGGTGCACCCGAGCTGTCATGTGTAAGCCTGGGCAATATAATATGGAGAGCAGGCTGGCCCTCTCCACACGGAATGGCAGAGGCTGATACAGTCTGGCACCAGTGGCATTGTAGAGGTTGCCAGTCAACATTAACTCAACTTTGGACTGCCTTAGGGAATCCAGTTCTGTACTTTCCCCTGCATTTATTTCCAGAGAACTTTTATGGGTACAGCCGCAAGGCTTCAGAAGTTTGAGATCAGAGTTTTCCTTCTAGATGTGTTGCCACCACGGCTGACGAGTCCCACCTGCCTGAAGTGACTAGCTTTAAGGTGCCAGTAACCTGGCCATGTCCCCTCTCCAGTGGGTTTAGTCGCAAAGCCACACATGTAGGCCAGGAGCTGGACTTGGTTGTCAGAGGTTATGTGACATTCACGCCATTGGGAGCATTGACTGGCAACTGATCAACAGTACCCTAACTTCTCAGCTATGACAACCTGAAGAATTACGTTGCTTGTAGCTTCACTGGACAGGTGGACATCTGTATTGCAAATAACCCTCAATGTGCGCAAGGCACGAGTCAGTGTCTGAGCACTGTCAACTGTTAAAGGCAGCCCGTGTAACTGAGCCCAGATATCCACTGTTAATGAGAGAGGACTCACTCATAGAGCCCAGCTCGTCCAGGCCAACTGGGACAAGAGATTCTGCAGTTGCAGGACCAACACGCAGGAAATTCCCACGGTTCTCTGTGGGGGGGTTGTACATTCTCCCCAGGACTGCAGAGGTTTCTTTGTGCTCCAGTTCCCTCCCACATCCCAAAGCTCTACAGGTTCAGGTCAGTGAGTTATGGGATGTTATGTTGGCACTGCAAATGTGGAGACACTTCTGGGCTGCCCCGGCACATTACTGTTGATGCAAATGATGTATTTCATAAGAACATAAGAAATAGGAGCAGGAGTCGGCCATCCGGCCCGTCGAGCCTGCTCCGCCATTCAATAAGATCCCGGCTGATCTGACCACGGACTCATCTCCACCCACCTGCCTTTTCCCCATAACCCTAATTCCCCTACTACGCAAAAATCTATCCAACCTATATTTACTGTGGTAGCCTCCACTGCTTCATTGTGCAGAGAATTCCACAGATTCACCACTCTCTGGGAAAAGCAGTTCCTCCTCATCTCCATCCCAAATCTAATCCCCTGAATCTTACGCTATGTCCCCTAGCTCTAGTCTCATCTATCAGTGGAAACAAGTTTCCTGCCTCTATTTTATCTATCTCTTTGACAATTTTATATGTTTCTATAAGATCTTGTCGCATCCTTCTGAATTCCAGCAAGTACAATCCCAGGTGACTCAATCTCTCCTCATAGTCTAACCCCCTCATCTCTGGAATCAACCTGGTGAACCTCCTCTGCATCACCTCCAAAGCCAGAATATCTTTCCTCAAACCAACCTTTTGCAATTCATGCAAAAACACTCCCAAGTTCCTCTGCACAGCAGCATGCCGCAATCTTTTACCATTTAAATAATAACCTGCTCTTTCATTTTTCCTTCCAAAGTGGATGGCCTTGCATTTACCAACATTGTACTCCATCTGCCAGACCCTTGCCCACTCACTTAACCTATCTATATCTCTCTGCAGACTCTCCGTATCTTCTGTACAATTTGCTTTTCCGTTGAATTTAGTGTCAACAGCAAACTGCGATACACTGCACTTGGTTCCCTCTTTCAGATCATTAATGTATAACGTGAACAGTTGCAGGCTCAGCACTGACCCCTGTGGCACACTGCTCACCACTGATCGCCAACTAGACTAACACCCATGTGTCCCAACTCACTGCTTTCTATTAGTTAACCAATCCTCTATCCATGCTAATACATCACCCCCAACTCTATGAATCCTTATCTTATGGATAAGTCTTTTAAGCAGCACCGTATCGAACACCTTCTGGAAATCCAAGTAAATAACGTCCATCTGTTCCGCTCTATCCACTGTGCTCATTATATCCTCAAAGAACTCCAGTAAGTTTGTCAAACAGGACCTGCCTTTGCTGAATCCATGCTGTGCCTGCCTGATGGATCCATTTCCTTCCAGACGACTCACTATCTCTTCTTTAATGATAGCATTAAGCATTTTTCCAAATATTAAACTAACAGATGTTAAACTAACTGGCCTATAGTTACCTTCCTTCTGCCTACATCCTTTTTTGAACAGTGGCGTGACATTTGCCATCTTCCAATCTGCTGGGACCTGCCCAGAATCTAGAGAAATTTAGTAAACCATCACCAAAGCCTCTACTATAACTTCTGCAATTTCTTTCAGTACCCTGGGATGCACTCCATCAGGACCAGGGGACTTATCCATCTTCAGGCCCACAAGTTTGCTCAGTACTACCTATTGTATTGAGCTCCTCAACCCCTATTGTATCTGTAACATCTCTCTTTGGCATGTTAGATGTGTCCTCCACCGTAAAGACAAATACAAAATAGCCATTCAAAACCTCGGCTATTTCCTCATTACTCACTATCAATTCCCCCTCTTCTCCCTGCAAGGGACCTACGTTCACTTTATCCACCTTTATCGACTTTATATAATTACAAAAACTTTTACTATCCATTTTTATATTTCGTGCTGGTTTGTTTTCATAATCTATCTTCCCTTTCTTTATTGCTCGTTTAGTGGTTCTTTGTTGCTTTTTAAAGTTTTCCCGATCTTCCAGTTTCCCACTACTCTTGGCGACTTTGTATGCATGAGCTTTTAGTATGATGCCTTCTTTTATTTTCTTAGTTATCCAAGGCTGGCTCTTCCCACCCTTACTCTCCTTGTTTTTAACTGGAATATACCTCTGTTGAGCATCATGAAAAATCTCTTTGGAAGTCCTCCACTGTTTCTCAACCGTCCCACCATATAGCCTGTGTTCCCAGTCTACCCTATCCAACTCCTCTCTCATCCCATTGTAGTCTCCATTGTTTAGGCATAATACACTGGTTTTAGATCAAATTATTGCACCCTCCATTTGTCGGAGAAACCCAGTCATACTGTGGTCACTCTTTCCAAGATGATCCCTCACTACAAGATCACTAATTTTACCTGTCTCATTGCACGTTTCCTTGTAGGTTCAGAAACTTGCTGTTCAAGAAAGCTATCATGGATGCATTCTATGAAGTCTTCCTCAAGACAGCCTTGACCAACTTGATTCACCCAATCTATGTACAAGTTAAATTCCCCCATGATAACTGCTGTTCCATTCTTACATGCCTCAGATATTTCTCTGTTTATTGCCTGTGCCACTGTAATGTTATTATTCAATGGCTAATAGACAACTCCCCTTACTATTCCTAATCTCTGCCCAGATAGATTCAAAATTCTGCTCCTTAGATCTTATATCGTCTCTCACTATTGCCCGGATCTCATCTTTAATTAAGAGTACTACCCCATCTCCCTTACCTTCCTGCCTATCCTTCCATATTACCTGATCTCCTTGGATATTTAATTCCCAATCCGCTCCACCCTGCAACCACATCTTTGTAATGGCCTCTAAATTATACCCCTTTATACTGATTAGTGCCACAAGTTCACTGGCCCTGTTTCAAGTACTAAGGGCATTCAAATAAAGTGCCCTTACACATTAATTGTGCTTTTAAAATCTTGTAATCTTTTACTCTTTTGCACTAGCTTTTTCTTCACTCCACTGTTACTTATCTCTTTTTCATCTTTTGCTTTTTCTTCATCTTTATCCGCACTTTGATTTTTTTACTTTTCTTCTCTAATCTGTTGAACCCACTCCCCTACTATTTAGCTTAAAGCCCTATCCACAGCCCTAGTTATGTGATTCACTAGGATTCAGATCCCATCACGGTTCAGGTGAAGCCCGTCCCATTGGTACAGCTCCCTCCCTCCCCAATACTGGTGCCAATTTCCCATGAATTCAAACCCACTTCTCCCACACCAATCCTTGAGCCATGCATTTAACTCTCTGTTCTTCTTGATCCTCTGCCAATTTGCACGTGGCTCAGGTAGTAATCCAGAGATTACCACCTTTTTGGTTCTGCTTTTCAATTTAGTCCCTGGCTGCTCAAATTCCCTCAGCAGAACCTCTTTCCACATTCTTCCTACGTTGTTGAAACCCACATGGACCACAACAACTGGATCTTTCCCCTCCCACTGCAAATTCTTCTGCAGGTCAGATAAGATGTCCCGAACCCAGTCGTCAGGCAGGCAACACAGCCATCGGGATGCTCTATCCTCACGCCAGATTACCACTGCATTTCACTTCTCTCCCCCCTCTTGAATAGCTGCCTGAACTACGGTGCCACAGTTAGGTTGCTCGTCCTTCCTACAGCCCCCACTCTCATCCACACAGGGAGCAAGAATCTCAGACCTGTTGGACAAGCTCAAGGGCTGAGGCTCCTCCAGCACTGTCTCTTGGATCCCACTAATCACCTCACTCGCAGTTACACCCTCTTTTGTCTGACTATAGACCGAATTTGAGGCAGCTAATCTAATGGGTGAGACTACCTCCTGAAACAGAGAATCCAGGTAACTCTCCCCCTCCCTGAAGTGCCGCAGGGTTTGAAACTCAGATTCCAGGACATCAATTTTGAGCCAGAGTTCCTCGAGCAGCCAACACTTGCTGCAGATGTGGTCACCAGGAACCACAGTGGGGTCCACCAGCTCCCACATCATGCAGCTACAGCCCATCACCTGATCCTGCATCATCCCTTTATTTAATTAGCTGTTAATTTCAATAACAAACTGAGAAACAGGAAAGGTATGGCCACATTAGTGGGATTGTATTACAGACCACCCAATAGTCAACGAGACTTGGAAGAGCAAATCTGCAGAGAGATAGCAGGGAACTGCAGGAAACATAAAGTTGTGGTGGTAGGGGATTTTAATTTTCCATACATTGATTGGGACTCCCATACTGTTTGGGGTCTAGATGGTTTAGAGTTTGTAAAATGTGTTCAGGATAGTTTTCTAAATCAATATATAGAGGGACCAACTAGAGGGGATGCAATATTGGATCTCCTGTTAGGAAACGAATTAGGCCAAGTGACAGAAGTCTGTGTAGGGGAGCACTTTGGTTCCAGTGATCATAAACAGTTTCAATTTGATCATGGACAAGGATAGATCTGGTCCCAGGGTTGAGGTTCTGAACTGGAAGAAGGCCAAATTTGAAGAAATGAGAAAGGATCTAAAATGTGTGGATTGGGACAGGTTGTTCTCTGGCAAAGATGTGTTTGGTAGGTGGGAAGCCTTCAAAGGGGAAATTTTGAGCGTGCAGAGTTTGTATGTTCCTGTCAGGATTAAAGGCAAATTGAATAGGATAAGGAACCTTGGTTCTCAAGGGATATTGCGACTCTGATAAAGAAGAAGAGGGAGTTGTATGAAATGTATAGGAAACAGGGAGTAAATCAGGTGCTTGAGGAGTATAAGAAGTGCAAGAAAATACTTAAGAAAGAAATCAGGAGGGCTAAAAGAAGACATGAGGTTGCCTTGGCAGTCAAAGTGAAGGATAATCCAAAGAGCTTTTACAAGTATATTAAGAGCAAAAGGATTGTAAGGGATAGAATTGGTCCTCTTGAAGATCAGAGTGGTCGGCTTTGTGCGGAACCAAAGGAAATGGGGGAGATCTTAAATAGGTTTTTTGCGTCTGTATTTACTAAGGAAACTGGCATGAAGTCTATGGAATTGAGGGAATCAAGTAGTGAGATCATGGAAACTGTACAGATTGAAAAGGAGGAGGTGCTTGCTGTCTTGAGGAAAATTAAAGTGGATAAATCCCTGGGACCTGACAGAGTGTTCCCTCGGACCTTGAAGGAGACTAGTGTTGAAATTGCAGGGGCCCTGGCTGAAATATTTAAAATGTCGCTGTCTACGGGTGAAGTGCTGGAGGATTGGAGAGTAGCTCATGTTGTTCCGTTGTTTAAAAAAGGATCGAAAAGTAATCCGGGAAATTATAGGCCAGTGAGTTTAACGTCGGTAGTAGGTAAGTTATTGAGGGAGTACTAAGAGACAGAATCTACAAGCATTTGATAGACAGGGACTTATTAAGGAGAGTCAACATGGCTTTGTGCGTGGTATGTCATGTTTGACCAATCTATTGGAGTTTTTCGCGGAGGTTACCAGGAAAGTGGATGAAGGGAAGGCATTGGATATTGTCTACATGGACTTCAGTAAGGCCTTTGACAAGGTCCCGCATGGGAGGTTAGTTAGGAAAATTCAGTCGCTAGGTATACATGGAGAGGTGGTAAATTGGATTAGACATTGGCTCGATGGAAGAAGCCAGAGAGTGGTGGTAGAGAATTGCTTCTCTGAGTGGAGACCTGTGACTAGTGGTGTGCCACAGGGATCAGTGCTGGGTCCATTGTTATTTGTCATCTATATCAATGATCTGGATGATAATGTGGTAAATTGGATCAGCAAGTTTGCTGATGATACAAAGATTGGAGGTGTAGTAGACCGTGAGGAAGGTTTTCAGAGCCTGCAGAGGGACTTGGACCAGCTGGAAAAATGGGCTGAAAAATGGCAGATGGAGTTTAATACTGACAAGTGTGAGGTATTGCACGTTGGATGGACAAACCAACGTAGAACATACAGGGTTAATGGTAAGGCACTGAGGAGTGCAGTGGAACAGAGGGATCTGGGAATACAGATACAAAATTCCCTAAAAGTGGCGTCACAGGTAGATAGGGTCGTAAAGAGAGCTTTTGGTACATTGGCCTTTATTAATCAAAGTATTGAGTATAAGAGCTGGAATGTTATGATGAGGTTGTATAAGGCATTGGTGAGGCCGAATCTGGAGTATTATGTTCAGTTTTGGTCACCAAATTACAGGAAGAATATAAATAAGGTTGAAAGAGTGCAGAGAAGGTTTACAAGGATGTTGCCGGGACTTGAGAAACTCAGTTACAGAGAAAGGTTGAATAGGTTAGGACTTTATTCCCTGGAGCATAGAAGAATGAGGGGAGATTTGATAGAGGTATATAAAATTATGATGTGTATAGATAGAGTGAATGCAAGCAGGCTTTTTCCACTGAGGCAAGGGGAGAAAAAAACTAGAGGACATGGGTTAAGGGTGAGGGGGGAAAAGTTTAAAGGGAACATTAGTGGGGGCTTCTTCACACAGAGAGTGGTGGGAGTATGGAATGAGCTGCCAGAAGAGGTGGTAAATACAGGTTCTTTTTTAACATTTAAGAATAAATTGGACAGATACATGGATGGGAGGTGTATGGAGGGATATGGTCCGTGTGCAGGTCAGTGGGACTAGGCAGAAAATGGTTCGGCACAGCCAAGAAGGGCCAAAAGGCCTATGTCTGTGCTGTAGTTTCTATGGTTCTATGGTTCCATGGTTCTAATATACACTTTGATGCAACAAATGAATCTAATTGAATAAAGCTTGAGAATTTCTCATCTTTACCATATGCACTCTTACTTTAACATCCCCTCTCTGCGTAAAAAGATTTGATGCTTTCACCATGTATACTCCCCTCATCATCTTCCACACCTCCTCTATGATTTCACTCCTGAACCCCCTGTGCTTGCTCCTACACCACCTCAATCAGTTCACTCCTGAACCCCCTACGTTCGATTCCACACCTCCTCTATGCCGCAGTCCAGCAGAGGAGACGCCAGTGCCAGTGTAGTGTGGCACCCATTGTTAGGCGGGTGGCTTCGTCTGTTGGTGCTGCCCTCCAGTGTTCGACCAGTGGAATGACAAGCTGGATTGCATGTGTGTCTTTCTCTGCAGACTGTTGGGAACTGCACCATTAATCTGCGGGATGTATCATTCAGGGACTTGGGCTATATATATATTTTTTGTGCAACTCGATGTGGTTTTGCTATCTTAAATATGCTGGGTGCCTTGAGCTGTTGTGCTGTGTATTTGTTGCACCTTGGCTCCAGGGGATTGCTGTTTCTTTGGGCTATATTCATGTATGGTTGAATGATAATTAGATCTGAACTTCACTTTTAAACTCCTGATACAAAGGTTGTAGCTGGTGGACAGGTAAGCAGACAGTATTCTGTGAGCATGATTAAGGAAAAGCTCAAGGCATTCTACAAGTATATGAAGAGCAAGAGGATAAGATGTGAGAGAATAGGACCTATCAAGTGTGACAGTGGGAAAGTGTATGGAACCAGAAGAGATAGCAGGGGTACTTAATGAATACTTTGCTTCAGTATTCACTATGGAAAAGGATCTTGGCGATTGTAGCGATGATTTACAGCAGATTGAAAGGCTTGAGCATATAGACATCAAGAAAGAGGATGTGCTGGAGCTTTTGGAAAGCATCAAGTTGGATAAATCACTGGAACCGGACGAGATGTACCCCAGGCTACTGTGGGAGGTGAGAGAGGAGATTGCTGAGCCTCTGGTGATGGTCTTTGCATCATCAATGGGGATGGGAGAGGTTCCGGAGGATTGGAGGGTTGCAGATGTTGTTCCCTTGTTCAAGAAAGGGAGTAGAGATAGCCCAGGAAGTTACAGACCAGTGAGTCTCACTTCAGTGGTCGGTAAGTTGATGGAGAAGATCCTGAGAGGCAGGATTTATGAACATTTGGAGAGGCATAATATGATTAGGAATAGTCAGCGTGGCTTTGTTAAAGGCAGGTTGTGTCTTACGAGCCTGATTGAATTTTTTGAGGATGTGACAAAACACATTGATGAAGGTAGAGCAGTAAATGTAATGTATTTGGATTTCAACAAGGCATTTGATAAAGTACCCCATGCCAGGCTCATTGAGAAAGTAGGGAGGCATGGGATCCAAGGGGACATTGCTTTGTGGATCCAGAACTGACTTGCCCTCAGAAGGCAAGGACTGGTTGTAGTCGGTGATCAGTGGTGTGCCTCAAGGATCTGTTCTGGGACCCCCTTCTCTTCATGATTTTTATAAATGACCTGGATGAGGAAGTGGAGGGATGGGTTAGTAAGTTTGCTGATGACACAAAGTTTGGAGGTGCTGTGGATAGTGTGGAGTGCTGTCAAAGGTTACAGTGGGACATTGATAGGATGCAAAACTGGGCTGAGAAGTGGCAGATGGAGTTCAACCCAGATAAGTGTGAAGTGGTTCATTCTGGTAGGTCAAATATGATGACAAAATATAGTATTAATGGTAGGACTCTTGACAGTGTGGAGGATCAGAGAGATCCTGGGGTTTGAATCCATAGGACACTCAAAGCACTCACTCAGGGTGACTCTGTGGTTAAGAAGTCACATGGTGCATTGGCCTTCATCAATCATGAGATTGAGTTTAAGAGCCGAGAGGTTATGTTACAGCTATAATGGACCCTGGTCAGACCCCACTTGGAGCACTGTGCTCAATTCTGGTCACCTCACTACAGGAAGGACGTGGAAACCATTGAAAAGTTGCAGAGGAGATTTACAAGGGTGTTGCTTGGATTGGGGAGCATGCTTTATGAGAATAGGTTGAGTGAACTTGGCCTTTTCTTCTTGGAGCGACGGAGGATGAGAGGTGACCTGATAGAGATGTATAAGATGATGAGAGGCATTGATTGTGTGGTTAATCAGAGGTTTTTTCCCAGGGCTGAAATGGCTAACACGAGAGGGCACAGGGGAGTAGGTACAGAGGAGATGTCAGGGGTAAGTTTTTTACGCAGGGAGTGGTGAGTGTGTGGAATGGGCTGCTAGTGACAGTGGTGGAGGTGGATACGATAGGGTCTTTTAAGAGGCTCCTGAACAGGTACATGGAGCTTAGAAAAATAGAGGCCTATGGGCAACTCTAGGTAATTTCTAAGGTAAGGACATGTTCGGCACATTGTGGGCTGAAGGGCCTCTGTTGCACTGCAGGTTTTCTATGTTTTCTATCTAAGAAGATGCCCTCCTTCTTCAAAGAAAGGGGCTTCCCTTCCTCCACCATCAATGCTGCCCTCAACCACATCTCTTCCGTTTCATGGATATCTGTCCTCACCCCACCAGGGATTCGGTTCTTCTAGTCTTCACCTACCACTCCTTCACATTCAGCACATAATTCTCCATAACTTTTGCTGTGTCCAACAGAATCCCATCACCAAGCACATCTTCCCACCCCCCACTTTCTGCTTTCCACAGGGATCGCTCCCTGCGCGACTCCCTCGTCCATTCGTCCCTCCCCACTGATCTCCCTCCTGGCATTTATCCTGGAAAGCGGAACAAGTGCTACACCTGCCCCTACACCTCTTCCCTCACTACCATTCAGGGCACCAAACAGTCCTTGCAGGTGAGGCAACACTTCACCTGTGGGTCTGCTGCGGCCATATACTGTGCCTTATGCTCCTGGTGTGGCCTTATGTATATCGGTGAGACCCGACATAGAGGCCGCTTCGCCGAGCACCCACGCTCCATCTGCCAGAAAAAGTGGGATCTCCCGGTGGCCACCCATTCCAATTCTACTCCCCATTCCCATTCCGACATGTCAGTCCATGGCCTCCTCTCTTGTCGCAACGAGACCACACTCAGGTTGGAGGAGCAAACCCCTTCTGGGTAGCCTTCGACCTGATAGCATGAACATCAATTTCTCGAACTTCCGGTAACGGCACCCTTCCTCTTTACCGTTCCCCATCCCCTTTCCCTCTGTCATCTTATCTCCTCACCTGCCCATTGCCTCCCTTGAGTTCTCCTCCCTTTTCCCTTTCTTCCATGGCCATCTTCCTCGCCTATCAGATTCCTCCTTCTCCAGTTCTTTATCTCTTCACCAAGCAACTTCTCAGCTCTTTACCCACCCCTCCCCTTCTCCTAGTTTCACCTATGACCTATCACCTTGTATGTCTTCCTCCCCTCCCCCCACCTTCGAACTCTGACTTCTCATATTTTTTTCTCCAGTCCTGATGAAAGTTTCGACCCAAAACATCGACTGTTTACTCTTTTGCATCGATGCTGCCTGGCCTGCTGAGTTCCTCCAGCACCTTGTGTGTGTTGGGGATGTAGCTGGTCGATAGGTAAGCAGACTCCTAACATGATCATTGTAGATGGTGGACAGGTTGTGGGCAGTTCGGAGGTGAGTTACTAATAGAAGGATTCCTCGCTTCTGACCTGTTCTTGGAGCCACATTGAGTACAAGGTCACCCCAGCTCAGTTTGTGGTCAGTGGTAACTCGCGTGAGATTGACATTTGAGGAGTTGGGTGTTGATGTGACAGAGTGGGAACTGGATTTTTCCCCCTTTTGGACTTTTTCATTGCTGTGATATACTCTGGTCCCAGCCGTTAAGAGCATGGTGTCTGTGTCGTTTGTGAGTGTGTAGGCTGAGTTTGTGTGACTGTGACTGTGTGACTGTGACGGAATAGGTTCTATCTGTGTAGTTTGTGACTATGACTGTGGGACAGTGACTGCAAGTTGGTGTCTGTGTAGGCTGTGACTGTGTAGATTAAGAATGTGTGACAGTGACAGTGTTGGTTCTGTCTGTGTAGGTTGTGTCTATGTAGTTTATGACTGTGATTATGTGACTATGACTGTCCAGATTGAGACTGTGTGAGTGGGACTGTAAGTGTACGACTGTGAGTGTGACTGTGCAGATTGACACTGTGTGACTATTGGACTGTGACTGTATAGGTTCTGTCTGTGTAGGTTGTGTCTGTAGTTTATGACTGTGACTGTGGGACTGGAACTATGTAGATTATGACTCTGTGAGTGTGACAGTGCAGATTTTGACTGTGTGACAATGGGACTGTGACTGTGGAGCTTGTGTCTGAGAAGTTTGTGACTGTATAAGTGTGACTGTGTAGGTTGTGACTGTGACTGTGAATGTGACAGTGTCTATGTGAGTGTGACTATGACTGTGTGAGTGAGACTGTGTAGACTGTGTGACAGTGACTGTGTAGGTTCTGTGTGTGTTGTGTCTGTTTACTTTGTGACTGTAACTGTGACTGTGTAGATTGTGACTGTGTTTCTATGACTGAGTGAGTGTGACTGTGACTGTGTGACTCTGACTGTGGGAGGTGTGACTGTGACTTTGTGAGTGTGACTATGTGATTGTGACTGTGTAGGTTCTGCATGTATAGGTTGTGTCTGTGTAGTTTGTGACTGTGACTGTGACAGTGACTGTGAGTATGACTTTGTGATTGTGATGGTGTGAATGTGTCTGTGTGACGCTATGACAGTGACTGTGTTGGTTCTGTCTGTGCAGGTTGTGTCTGTGTAGTTTGTGACTGTGACTGTCTGGGTGTAACTGTGACTGTGTTGGTTCTGTCTGTGTGTTTCATGACTATGACTGTGGGACTGTGACTGATAGGTGGTGTCTGTATAGGTTGTAACTGTGACTGTGTGACTATAACTGTGTAGATTGTGTCTATGTGAGTGTGACTGTGTGACAATGTGACTGTGAATTTATAGATTGTGACTGTGTATCAGTGACCGTGTGAGTGTGACTGTATAGACAGTGAGTGTGTGTTAGTGACTGTATAGGTAATGTATGTGCAGGTTGTACCTGTGTAGTTTGTGACTGTAACTCTGATTGTGTGTAGATTGTGACTGTGTAAGTCTGACTGTGTAGGTTGTAACTGTGTGACTATGATAGTGTAGGTTGTACCCGTGTGACTGTGTAAGTCTGACTGTGTGGTTGTAACTGTGTGACTATGATAGTGTAGGTTGTACCTGTGTGACTGTGTAAGTCTGACTGTGTAGGTTGTAACTGTGTGACTACGATAGTGTAGATTGTACCTGTGTGACTGTGTGAGTGTGGCTGTGCAGATTGTGCTTGCCTGACTATGTGACTGTGTCTGTGTGACTGTAACTGTGCAAATGGTGTCTGTGTAGCCTGTGCCTGTGTGACTGTGGCTGCGTGAGTATGACTGTGTAAGTTGTGTCTGTGTAGGTTGTAACTGTGTCAGTGTGGCTGTGCAGATTGTGCCTATCTGACTATGTGACTCTGACTGTGCAGGCAGTGACTGTGTGATTGTGACTCTGTGAGAGTGACAGTACAGATTGTGCCTGTGTGGACTGTGACTGTGTCTCAGCGAGTGTGTAGGTTCTGTCTGTGTAGGTTGTGACTGTAACTGTGACTGTGTAGGCTCTGTCTGTGTAGTTTGTGACTGTAACTATGACTGTGTATGTAGATTATGACTGTGTAGGCTCAGTCTGTGTAGATTGTGACTGTGACTGTGTGAGTGTGTCTGTGTAGGTAGTGACTGTAACTGTGACTGTGTAAGTTGTGTCTGTGTAAGTTGTGACTGTAACTGTGACTGTGTAGGCTCGGTCTGTGTAGGTTGTGTCTGGGTAGATTGTGACTGTGTAGGCTCGGTCTGTGTAGGTTGTGTCTGGGTAGATTGTGACTGTGTAGGCTCGGTCTGTGTAGGTTGTGTCTGGGTAGATTGTGTCTGCGTAGGTTGTGACTGTAACTGTGACTGTGTAGGCTCGGTCCGTGTAAGTTGTGTCTGTGTAGGTTGTGACTGTAACTGTGACTGTGTAGGCTCTGTCTGTGTAGTTTGTGACTGTAACTGTGACTGTGTATGTAGATTATGACTGTGTAGGCTCAGTCTGTGTAGATTGTGACTGTGACTGTGACTGTGTGAGTGTGACTGTGTAAGATGTGTCTGTGTAGGTTGTGACTGTAAGTGTGACTGTGTAGGCTCTGTCTGTGTAGTTTGTGACTGTAACTATGACTGTGTATGTAGATTATGACTGCGTAGGCTCGGTCTGTGTAGATTGTGACTGTGACTGTGTGAGTGTGTCTGTGTAGGTTGTGACTGTAACTGTGACTGTGTAAGTTGTGTCTGTGTAGGTTGTGACTGTAACTGTGACTGTGTAGGCTCGGTCTGTGTAGGTTGTGTCTGGGTAGATTGTGACCGTGTAGGCTCGGTCTGTGTTGGTTGTGTCTGGGTAGATTGTGTCTGTGTAGGTTGTGACTGTAACTGTGACTGTGTAAGTTGTGTCTGGGTAGGTTGTGTCTGTGTAGACTGTGACTGTGACTGTGACTCTGCTCACCCGGTGTAAGTGTTGAAGGTCCTGGATCAAGACTGACACGGGAGACGTGTTTGTCACTCCACACCGTCCAGGCACTGACTTGAGATCTTCGGGTCTGTATAGCAAATGCCGCCCGTGCTCAGCCTCCCCCAGGTGCTCAATGACATAAGTCTGGTTACTGAGAACAATCAGGGCGCTGGCGAAGGGAGAAAAGACTCTGATCAGCCAAAGGTAGGTACAGCACACAGTTTTTCAGCTCATGTTTAATTGTCATTCAAGGGGACTTCCACCTGCAGCTCAATAGAGTAATACATAAATTTTGTGGCTGCCTTTAATTTCTCCTTTTCCCCAGTTTAATCCTTGAATTTTTAACTTTTATTTTTCGGATCTTAGAGGGGAATAGTTATCATTATGTCGTATCTTTTAAGAAGTGGAAAACAGCTTTCTGAATCCAGCAATGGAAAGGGGAAAAACTTCAAAAGAAAAATCAGAAGATATGCCTGTCTGGGCTGAGCGTTTGGAACATGCATTGATGGGACTCAACAACAAAATGGACAATAACACTTCTGAGTTGAAGTCGTTCCGACAGAGTTTACAGACTATTGAGGAAAATATTATTTCCTTGAATACTGAGTTTAAAGAATCGAAACGTCAGATTGTGGATATTTCAACCCGCTTGGAACAGGCTCAACGCAAAATTGTCCATTTAGAGGCGAAGTCTCGACGAAATAACATTCCAATTATCGGACTGAAGGAAGGTTCTGAGAGTGGGAATTTATTGGACTATTTTGCCAATCTGTTTCAATCTTTGTTTCCGGATATTCTACTTCAGCCTCCCGATATTGAAAGAGCTCATAGAATTTTCACTTCGAACTCTCAGATTTCAGGTAAAGCACGGCCAATTTTGGTCATTTTTTCTCCCTTTAAAGTTAAAGACCAAATCATAAAAATGCAAGGAAACAGAGAGTTTTTAAATTTAAGGGTTCCGAGATTCATTTTCACGAAGACTATCCACAGGAATTTATGAAACAGCGGATCAAATTTGTTCCAGCTATGAAGATAGCCCATGCAAAGGAATTGTTTCCATCGCTCTGCTACCCTGCCCGATTAAAATTATTTTCTAAAGATTCTACTCCATGTGTTTTTTTTTTGGATTCCCAAGCGGCATTGGACTATCTTAATTCTATCTTGGAGGCGGCTGACGTGTGAAGGATATTGGGTTTGCTGAATAATTTTCTGAAAGAAAACAGGCTTTGAAGATTTCTGATATGTTGAAGATATCCTTTGATTGATGGACTATTTAAAGAAGAGGTGAACTTCTTGGTTTGTCCAATGAATGACTTTTCTGAGGTCTGTTTGGTAAACGGAGTGAATTAACATAGCGGACAGATTGTTAACTGGTTTGATTATCTGTTTCTTTCTTCCTTTTATTAATTAAGTGATAGTTTTTATAGTTTATATAGACTTTTTCTTATATAATGAGGAGTGTTTAGTAATAGATAATTAGCTTTAGTGTTTTTGATAAAATCGGGTAGTAAGCCAAAGGAATAAAGGTGCCGATTTTCTCTTATTAGAGATTATATTGTATAGGTTTAATAGCATTGCTTTGATGTCTCTGGAGACTGTTTTTGCATTCCCTAGTTTATTTTCAATGATAAACATCATCTTTTTCTCTGTTGGGCTTTCTTATCTTAGGGTCATGTGTTTTCTTTGTAAAGGGGAGGGGGGAATTGAGAGAAAAAACTTAAATCACTATTTAAATTGAGCGGCATGCGGAGTTCTGCTTATTTTTTCTTTCTCTGGGGACGCATTCCGGCCTTTTCTCTCTTTTTGCCGGATTTCTACCTTTTGGGATGGCGGGAGGATTGGGGTTATTTTTGTATTTTGGGGTTTTTCACGGGATTTTTTTTTCCAGTTTTATGGAGTTCTGGAGCATGCGTGTTTTCTATTTGGTTATACTCATCACCGCCATCTTTGATTAGCCCGCGGTGGTATGTGTGTATTTTCGTGTTAAAAACAATATTCTATGGTAGTTAAACAGATAAACATTATTAATTGGAATGTACGTGGCTGGAATCACTCCATTAAGCGAAAGACTTTTAGTATTATTAATCGATTCCAGCCCGATATAATTTTTGTTCAAGAAACGGATATCAGAATGGGCAATCAAAATAGATTTTTTAAAAGTGGAAGGGCTTTCAATACCATGCTACTTGTCAAAATAAAACAAAGGGAGTATCTACTTTTATTAAATCTAATATTTTATTTATCCAAGAAGACATCATCTCAGATATCAATGGTAGATTTTTAATTGTTAAAAGAACAATTTGTAATAGAAAAATTGTCATGGTTAATCCGTACGGACCTAATGTAGATGATCCTTTTTTTGAAAAATGTATTTGGTTTATTACCAGATTAAATGAATATATGCTGCTGATGGGAGGTGACTTTAACTGTTGTTTAAACCCTTTGATTGACAAGAGTTCAACCAATCAGCAGCTTCCGAGTCGTTCGGCAACACTTATTAATTCCTTTTTAATTGTTTATGATTTGATCGAAATTTGGAGAAATCTACATCCTAATGATAGAGATAATTCTTTTTATTCACATGTCCATAAAAAAATTCGAGAATTGATTATTTTATAGCTGATTTCCGATTTCTGTCCGAAGTCCAGAAATGTGAATATGATGCTATTGCTGTCTCGGATCATGCACCTTTAAGCTTAACTTTTGAATTGAATGATGTTAGTAATGTAAACTTGCCTTGGTGTTTTCCAGAAAATTTATTACAAAGTTCGGACTTTGTCAAATTTATAGAGATTAAGATAAAAGATTTTTTTCTTTTTAATAACACTGGAGATGTGTCCAAACTGATTATATGGGATACATTTAAAGCATATTTGCGAGGTCTGATAATATCCTATTTGGCTAAGCTTAAGAAACAGACAAAAATAGAGTTAGATAGGATTTCAAAACAAATTAAAGACTTGGATAACACTTAGGCAGTTTCTCCTAATATTGATTTATTTAAACAAAGGGTTGAACTTCAATCACAATATAATTTACCATTAACTTATTCTATTGAAAGAAATTTGCTTAAAATAAAAAGTCAATTTTATGTGTTTGGAGATAAGAGTAATAAGCTATTAGCATCTCAATTTAAAGCAGTTAGAGCTAAAAGACACATTTTAAAAATTCATAAGGGAGTTGGTAGTTTAGTGTGTAATTATGAAAACATTAATAAAATTTTTCAAGACTATTACAGTGAACTCTATAATTCTCAGTTTCCAGCTGATCATTCTAAAATGAATGCCTTTTTACAAAAGATTGATTTTCCTAGAATAACTGTTGAAGATCAGCAAATTCTTGATGCTCCTTTTACTGAAAGAGAAATTCAGAAAGCTATTCTTTCAATGCAATCTGGTAAAGCTCCTGGATTGGATGGTTTTTCTGTAGGATTTTATAAAAAATTTGAAGATTTGCTTACTCCTTATATGTTGGAAATGCTTAAAGATTCTTTTTTTGTTAGGAGAGTTACCTTCCACATTTTATGAAGCTTCTATCTCTTTAATTCTTAAGAAAGATAAAAACCCTACTGATTGTGCTTCATATAGACCTATCTCATTATTAAATGCGGATGCTAAAATTCTTTCAAAAATAATAGCTAATTGGTTGGAGAATATACTAGCTAAAATTATTTCTCATGACCAAACAATTTTTATAAAAGGCCGTTATTCCTTTTCTAATACTTGGAGACTGTTAAATGTTATATACTCATCCCTCTCGAAGACTCCCCAATGTGTTGTTTCTCTAGATGCTGAAAAGGCATTTGATAGCGTTGAATGGAAATAATTATTTAACGTTTTAGAGAAATTTAGCTTTGGTACTAATTTTAATAAGTTGTTTAGAATGATGTATAAAACCCCTATTGCCTCTGTTATTACTAATAACTGCAGATCCCTTTTTTTTCACTTTTGCAGGGTACGAGACGAGGACGTCCGTTAAGTCCTTTGTTTAATTTGGTGCTGAAACCTTTGGCTATTGCACTTGGTGAAGCTAAAGATATTCAAGGAATTTCCATAGATGTTACTATTCATAAGATTTCCCTTTATGCTGATAATCTCTTAGTTTATGTTTCGAATCCTGAAGAATCTATTCCTAGTTTATTGAAATTATTAAATGAATTTGGAAAGTTTTCAGGATATAAATTAAACCTGCATAAAAGTGAATTATTTCCTTTAAATGATTCTGCTTCTATGTATGATGACATTCCTTTTACAGTTACGGAATCTTTTAAATATTTAGGTATTATCGCTAAAAATTATGGAGACCTTTATAGAGCTAATTTAGTTCCCTTTGTGGATTTTATGAAGCAATTATTTTCTAGATGGAATCCACTTACACTTTCATTAGCCAGTCAAATTCATGCAGTTAAAATGATGATTTTACCAAAATTTTTATATGTATTTCAAAATATTCCTGTTTTTCTAACTAAGAAGTTTTTTGATCAGGTTGACTCTATTATTTCATCTTTTGTTTGGAATAATAAAAGACCAAGAATTAGAAAATGTCATTTACAGAAATTAAAAAAGGATGAAGGTCTTGCTCTGCCTAATTTAAGAATGTATTATTGGGCGGTTAATATACGTTATGCATGTTCTTGGTTATATCAGACCGATAAAAATGAATGACCACGATAAAATTGATCTGGAATTGAAAGCTGTGAAACAATTTTACTTAAGTTCATTATTAGGAGCCTCTTTACCTGTACAACTGGCCAAAATTTCTATTCTAAATATATACCTTATGATCAAGCAGTCATTACGAATTTGGTATCAGTTTCATTAGTTTTTTAATCTTAAAAAATTTAACCTTCTTAGCTTAATTTATCAAAACTATTTATTTAAACCTTCACTTCGTGATCGTACCTTTTCTCTTTGCAGGAATAAGGGAATTTATTCCTTTATGGATTTGTTTCAAGAAGGCCAATTGATGTCCTTTGAGAAATTAGTAACTAATTATTCTCTCTCATACTCACACTTTTTGCAATATCTTCAGGTCAGACACTTCTTACAAGAATATTTAAGTAATTTAAGTAATACAAGATTCTGACCTGTTAGACATTCAGTGAACCCTTTAGTGAAAGGTTTCATTGGGAAAATTTATAATTTATTATTACAACAGGATAATTATCCTCTATTTAAAATTAAGCAAGATTGGGAAAGAGAGCTTAACATGACCTTGATAACAGAGGATTGGTTGCGAATTTTGAAGTTGGTCAACTCTTCTTCGATTTGTGCCAGTCATTCTCTAATTCAATTTAAAATTGTACATCGTTATTATTTGACAAAGGAGAGATTGTCTAAAATATTTCCTAATGTAAATAGTCAGTGTGATGGATGTAAAACTGAGATAGCTACATTGACACATATGTTTTGGTCGTGTTCTGTATTGAAACAATTTTGGAAATCTATTTTTTCTACAATTTCTAAAGCTTTAAAAATTAATTTACAACATAATAAATTGACAGTTTTTTTCAGTATAATCCATCAATATATTCACAGTGTTTCTATATCAGACCAATATGTAATTGCATTTGTTACATTATTGGCCAGAAGGGCTATTTTATTGAAATGGAAAGATGCCTCTGCTCCCACTTTGATACAATGGTTCTCTCGGGTGATGTTATGTCTTAGTTTGGAGTAAATCAGAAGTCGAACTTTTGATCCTCGATTTGACTTTGAGAAAAGGTGGGGCTCTTTTGCCCACTACTATCATTTGATTTGAGTTGATTAAGAGGGTCCCCTTCTGATTCTTGGGTAAATGGATTTGGTTGGCAGATTGATGTCTTTCTCTTACGGAAGCTTCTATGGCGCATCGCTCCGGGTTTGTGCTCCAAATGGGTTTTTTGTTAGGGTTTTTTTTAGTTAGTAGGGGTTCTTTTTCCTCCTTCCTTTTTCCAAAAAAAAATTGCTTTAACATTTTGGTTTTTTCTTATTATTATTGATATATTGTTTAACTTGGTTGATCATTTAACTCTTATTGTACCTATTGATATGTTGACTTGATTACTTCAATGTATTTTTTTTGTTGTTGATTTTCAATAATAATTAATAAAAAGATTTAATTGTCATTCAATACACACAAATAGAGCTAAATGAAAGAGCAGTTATCTGGAGCCAAAGTGATACACAGTCATAGATAAATAGATAGATAGATATGCTTTATTAATCCCGAGGGAAATTGGGTTTCGTTACAGCCACACCAACCAAGAACAGAGCGTAAATATAGCAATACAAAAACCACAAACGATCAAACAACAAAATGCAAACTATGCCAGATGGCACATAGCACAAGGCAGATATAGCATGTATAATTCTGATAGCAGAAAAATGCAAAGTTGCAAAAAGCTATCATGCCCTGCGGATTGATGTCGTGTGGGATGTTGTCCAGGAGCCACACCTCTGCAAGAACAAACATGCAGCAGTTTCTTATCTTGTGCAAGTGCAGTTGACAATGGACGCAATCCAGTTTGTCTTACATCGAGCCAGCCCTGCAGAGCAGTACCGATGGGAGAGGCAAGCTCCCAACCCAACAAGGAAAACCGTGAACCTGCCACGCCACTCCTCTCTCCCACATTGCCTCTGGCATCTGCTCCCCTGGACGGCTGCAAAAGGCAACCCTTCAGCGTGAGGGACAGTGAGGACCCTGACCTGGTAACCACACCACCAGGCGAGACCCCTTCTCACAACAGAGACGGAGACGCATCAGCAGTCTTACCTGAGTCCTGAGCAGGTGCTGGCTGAGACCGCAGATCCTGAGAAGCCTCGGACGGAGCCCTCGTAGTAGCACTGAGTCTGTGGGGAGAGATTGATCACAGCATTAACCATCCCAGCACTCGCAGTATCCTGAGAGAACAGAGTACCTTCAGCATTAAATGGCATCGCCCTCAGGGTCCGGAGCATCATACAGCCAAAGAGCATTTCAAGATTCAACATTCTTTAATGAGAATGAAATGATTGTTAATCAGGATCTGATGCAGCACAAAAAAATGCAATAAGGAACAAAATAATAATAAGAATACAAGAAATATAAATACGTATGATGGCTATAAACACAGATTGATTGCATGTCCAAGTTATGCTCGGCACAGGATTGCCTGTACCGAAAATGACTGACAGGAAATGATAATGTGCTGATTGTAGGAGCTGTGAAGGGGGAGGTTTTGGATGAAGACGTTGAAGATTAGTGATGGTGGGATGTGAAGTGTGGTCACTGGGAGATGTTGATGATTCGCGATGGTGTGTGTTGTGAAGGGGAGTATCTGGGAGATATTGATGATTAGTGATGTTTAGTGGGAAGGGCGGTCACTGGGAGTTATTGATGATTCGTGATGGTGGGGGTATGAAGGAGGGTCACTGGGAGATGTTGATGATTAGTGAAGGTGGGGGTTGTGAAGGGGGGTCACTGGGAGATGCTGATGATTAGTGAAGGTGGGGGTTGTGAAGGGGGTAACTGGGAGATGTTGATGATTAGTGAAGGTGGGGGTTGTGAAGGGGGGTCACTGGGAGATGTCGATGATTAGTGAGGGTGGGGTTGTGAAGGGGGGTAACTGGGAGTTGTTGATGATTCGTGATGGTGTGTGTTGTGAAGGGGGTAACTACTGGATGATGATTAGTGATGGTGGGGGTATGAAGGAAGGTCACTGGGAGATGACGATTATTGAGGGTGGGGGTTGTGAAGGGGGTATCTGGGAGATGATTCGTGATGGTGGGAGTATGAAGGGGGTCACTGGGAGATGCTGATGATTAGTGATGGTGCGTGTTGTGAAGGGGGTAACTGGGAGATGTTGATGATTCGTGATGGTGGGGGTATGAAGGAGGGTCACGGAGATGGTGATGATGGTAGTGAGTGTGATGGGGTTGACTGGGTGCAGATACTGATGATTGGTAATGGTGTGTGCTGTGAAGGTGGTTGGCTGGGGCGAGAAATTGATGATTAGTGATGTTGGGGATGTCAATGGGGTTGACTGGGTGGAAATATTAATGATTAGCAATGGTGGGGTGTGCAGGGGGGGTCACTGGGAGATTTTGATTAGTAGTGAAGCTGTGCGGTGTGAAGTGTGTTGATTTGGTGAAGATATTGCTGATTAGGGATGGTGGGGTGCAAAGGGATGTCACTGGGCAGAGATGTTGATGATTACTGATGGTGGTGGGTGTTAAAGGGGTACCAGGCAGAGGATATTGATCAGTTATGGTGGGAGTGTGAAGGGTGTCACTGGGCAGAGATGTTGATGATTAGTGATAGTGGGGATGTGAAAATGAGGTTGACTGGTTGGAGATATTGATGAGTAGTGATGGTGGGGGTGTGAAGGGGGTTGACTGGTTGGAGATATTGATGAGTAATGATGGTGGGGGTGTGAAGGGGGTTGACTGGTTGGAGATATTGATGAGTAATGATAGTGGGGGTGTGAAGGGGGTTGACTGGTTGGAGATATTGATG
The DNA here is from genome assembly GCF_963921235.1 of Mobula hypostoma. Taxonomy (NCBI): domain Eukaryota; kingdom Metazoa; phylum Chordata; class Chondrichthyes; order Myliobatiformes; family Myliobatidae; genus Mobula; species Mobula hypostoma. Next base: position 201,038,754 of record NC_086100.1, on the reverse strand, counting down.
AGTAGTGATGGTTGGGGTGTGAAGGGGGTTGACTGGTTGGAGATATTGATGAGTAGTGATGGTGGGGGTGTGAAGGGGGTTGACTGGTTGGAGATATTGATGAGTAATGATGGTGGGGGTGTGAAGGGGGTTGACTGGTTGGAGATATTGATGAGTAGTGATGGTGGGGGTGTGAAGGGGGTTGACTGGTTGGAGATATTGATGAGTAGTGATGGTGGGGGTGTGAAGGGGGTTGACTGGTTGGAGATATTGATGAGTAGTGATGGTGGGGGTGTGAAGGGGGTTGACTGGTTGGAGATATTGATGAGTAGTGATGGTGGGGGTGTGAAGGGGGTTGACTGGTTGGAGATATTGATGAGTAGTGATGGTGGGGGTGTGAAGGAGGTCACGGTAGATTGTGGGAGGCATGAGGAGAGGCATCACTGGGATATGTTGATGATTAGTGAGGGTGGGAGGTATGAATGAGGGGCCACTGGGAGAGGTTGATGATTAATGGTGGGTGTGTGGGGGGGGTCACTGGGAGTGGTTGATGATTAGTGATGGTGTGTGTTGTGAAGGAGGGTCACTGGGAGATGTTGATGATAGTGAGGGTGGGGGTTGTGAAGGGCGGTAACTGGGAGAGGTTGATGATTAATGGTGGGTGTGTGGGGGGGGTCACTGGGAGAGGATGATTAATGGTGGGTGTGTGGGGGGGTCACTGGGAGTGGTTGATGATTAGTGATGGTGTGTGTTGTGAAGGAGGGTCACTGGGAGATGTTGATGATAGTGAGGGTGGGGGTTGTGAAGGGCGGTAACTGGGAGAGGTTGATGATTAATGGTGGGTGTGTGGGGGGGGTCACTGGGAGTGGTTGATGATAAATGACGGTGGGAGTGTGAGGGGGGTCATTGGAGTTGTTAATGACTAGTGTTGGTGAAGATTCACAGGGGTTGATGATTAGTGACATTTGGGGTTTGAAGGGGGTCACCGGGAGGTATTGATGATTAGTTGGTGGGGGGGGTGATGGGGATCACTGGGAGATACTGATTAGTCATGGTCTGAGGTGCAAAAGAGTTCACTGGGAGAAGCTGATGATTAGTGATGGCAGAGGTGAGAAAGGGGGTCACGTACGGCAGATGATTACTGATGGTGAAGATGTGAAGGGGATTTACTGGTAGAGCTGATGATTATGATGGTGGGGATGTGAGGTGGAAGTCACAGGGCGAAGATGCTAATGATTACTACTGGTGGGCGGTGAGAGGGGCATCACTGGGAGATCTGTAAGTAAAAAGTCGACATGTGTGGAGTCAGTACAGTCTGTACGTGTGGGGTCAGTACGTACAGTCTGTATGTGTGGGGTCAGTACGTACAGTCTGTATGTGTGGGGTCAGTGTGTGCTGAGAATGATAGTTATGTATAGTCATAGTCATACTTTATTGATCCCAGGGGGAAATTGGTTTTCATTACAGTTGCTCCATAAATAATAAATAGTAATAGAACCATAAATAGTTAAATAGTAATATGTAAATTATGCCAGTAAATTATGAAATAAGTCCAGGACCAGCCTATCGGCTCAGGGTGTCTGACCCTCCAAGGGAGGAGTTGTAAAGTTTGATGGCCACAGGCAGGAATGACTTCCTATGACGCTCTGTGTTGCATCTTGGAGGAATGTGTCTCTGGTTGAATGTACTCCTGTGCCCACCCAGTACATTATCCATGGGAGACATTGTCCAAGATGGCATGCAACTTAGACAGCATCCTCTTTTCAGACGCCACCTTGAGAGAGTCCAGTTCCATCCCCACAACCTCACTGGCCTTACGAATGAGTTTGTTGATTCTGTTGGTGTCTGCTACCCTCAGCCTGCTGCCCCAGCACACAACAGCAAACATGATAGCACTGGCCACCACAGACTCGTAGAACATCCTCAGCATCGTCCAGCAGATGTTAAAGGACCTCAGTCTCCTCAGGAAATAGAGACGGCTCTGACCCTTCTTGCAGACAGCCTCAGTGTTCTTAGACCAGTCCAGTTTATTGTCAATTCATATCCCTGGGTATTTGTAATCCTCCACCATGTACGGAGGAGTATGTAAATGATCACTCTTGTGCCGGGCCTGTAGTTTAACAGCCTCATTGTCCAGGTTCTCTGGTGAAGGGCTTTACTGATGACACACTCCGCTTGTCATTGCCATACCTGACCTGTGACAGTCTGTGTGTTGTGGCTCCCAACCGTCGCCTGGATAATCTCAGGAGCCACTTCAGAGCAGAGAGAAGGTTTTGTGAAAGCATCCGCTCCATCTGAGAAGTCAACAGTTTGATCGGCCTGTGGAAAAGATGCTAACCTGAGTCCTGCCTCTCCGGGCTGGTTCAAACGCGTCACAGGCTCAGCTGACAATTTTCTGGCTTGGTAAACCTCAGACGTCTCGTGTCATTCATAATGAACTGAGTATTTCACACAGTGGAACAAAGGAAGGAAGTGATTCAAGAGCAGCTTGGAAGAATCTGTCGGCAATGCCTCTATAGCGCACACAGAACGCTGGCGCAACTCAGCAGGTCAGGACGCATCTCTGGAGTACAATCGAGCACTGACATTCCGAGCCAAGACCTTCGGGGTTGGAAAGGATGGAATTGCAATAATTTGCTTTTCCTTCCGTCCTTTATTTCTTCCACTTGTCACTTTTCAGGTTCTCACCTCACCGCCCCCCCCCCCCTTGCCACAGTCACCAACCCCTCACCTGGCTTCACCTATCACCACCCAGCTTGTGCTCCTTCCCCTCCCCCCACTCTTTTCCTCTGATTTCTACCCCGTCCCTTTCTGGGTCTGGCCCAAAACGTCAACTGTTCATTTCCCTCCATCGAAGCTGCCTGGCTCCGAGAGGACCACAGCCTTGTCGTGGTTTGGAGGCAGGCATGCCTCAGTGGCCCGGAGGGCTATGCTGGCTGGAGTCAGGGCTTTGTGGGTCATCCATGCCAAACAGGTCAAAGGTAGAGGCCAGACTGAGACTGGTCCACCAGATCTCCAGTTTCAGGGTTTCAGCTTCAGGCAAAAAAACCCAGACTGGTCAAATAAAATTGTTCCAGAAACAACAATGAAGAATCCTTCTACATTTGAATGCAATGGTATTCCTGAGTCTCCACCCAGAACTTGCATGACTGATGGCGATGAAAACCAAGAGGAAGCTCTTGATGTGATGAAGGAAGCCCTGAAGACTGCCAGAGATGGAGGATCTTCACTGCGGGCCTAAACGCTGGTGGTGTAACGGGAATTAACCGTGCCGGCTTGCTCTTTGTGTGTATTGCTCCGGATCTCCGGCATCTGACTTTATTGTCATGTCTTTACATTATAAAGTAGGAAGGCAAGAGGGAGGAATTGAGAGAAGAAAGAAAGAGGGGGAGAGGGGGGGAGAGAGAGGAGGGGGGAAGGGGAAGAGGTGGGAGAGAGGGAGGGAGGGGGGAGAAGGGGAGGGAGGGGAGGGAGGGGGGAGAAGGGGGAGGGAGGGGAGAGAGGGGGAAGAGGGGGTAGAGAGGGAGGGAGGGGAGAGAGGGGGAAGAGGGGGTAGGGGGGTAGAGGGGGAGGGAGGAGGGGGATGGAGGGGGAGAGGGGAGAGAGGGGGTGAAAAAGGGGGGAGATTGGGGGGAGGGAAAGAGAGACAGAGAGAAAGAAAAAGAGAGAGAGAGAGAGCTAATTGAACTGACCCAATTATCACGTCATTGTTTTGCATTGTTGTTGGTTGTGAACATGTTGGTTCAATGCCATAAGATCTTAAAACACAGGAGCAGAATTAGGCCATTCAACCTATCAATTTTGGTCTGCCGTTCCATCACTACGACTCTGTTCTGATGCTATGCCCTCTGGCTCACCCACTACAGGAAACATCTACTCTACGTAGGCTGTTTGATATTCGATAGGTTTTGGTAAGATTCCCCCCCAGCCTACAAACACTGACATAGAGCCATCAAACACTCCTTATATGCTAAACCTTGCATTCCCACAATCATTCTCGGGAAGCTCCTCTCAACCCCTCCGATGCCAGCACAGCTTTTCTCAGATAAGGGGCCCAAAGCTGCTCACAATATATCCCTTTAGGGATAGCAAATGCACTCACTTCTGTCCCCTGACTCTCAAAAACTCCTGGCATACTGCTAATGTCTTCTACAGTGAAGATGGGTACAAAATACTTATTAAGTTCGTCTGCCATTTCTTTGTCCCACATTACTGCCTCTCCAGTATCATTTTCCAGAGGTCCGATATTCACTTTATATATATCTACTCTTTACATACCTGAGAAAACTCTTGGTATCTCCTTGAATTTTATCGGCTTGCTTACCTTCATGTTTCATTTTTTTCTGGCCTTCTCCTTCCCACCCTCCCCCCACCTTCTTTATAGGGCCTCTGCCCCTTCCCTCTACAGTCCTGACAAGGGGTTCCGGCCCGAAACGTTGACTGATCTTTTCCACGGATGCTGCCCGACCTGCTGAGTTCCTCCAGCGTGTTGTGAGTGTTGCTTTGACCCCAGCATCTGCAGATTATTTTGTGTTTACTGTTTTGCTGTCATCCCTTCCAATGCCCCCTGCCAATTAATTTTGTCCAATTCATCTCTCACGCCTCTGTAATTCCCTTTACTCCACTGTAATACTGACACATCTTCTCCCTCTCACAGCACAGGGTAAGGTCTATCACATCATGATCATTGCCCAAGAGTTTCTTTTTGTTAACCTGCCTGATCAAATCTGCATTATTGCACAACACCCAATCCAGAATTGCCTTTTCACAAACTGTTGGAGGAACTCAACAGGCCAGGCAGCAACTATGGAAAAGAAACTAAGCTTCAAGATTCAAGATTGTTTAGTGGCATTTCCAGTACACAAGTGTAAAGGAGAACAAAATTATTGCTACTTTGGATCGAGTGCAACACAAAAAAATACACAATAAGATAAAGAACACAATAAATATAAATACAATCAATCTGTGTATACAAGCTAGTTTATGTATGTCCATTATGTATGTCCTGGGGATACAAATTGACAATAAACTGGACTGGTCAAAGAACACTGAGGCTGTCTACAAGAAGGGTCAGAGCCGTCTCTATTTCCTGAGGAGACTGAGGTCCTTTAACATCTGCCGGACGATGCTGAGGATGTTCTACGAGTCTGTGGTAGCCAGTGCTATCATGTTTGCTGTTGTGTGCTGGGGCAGCAGGCTGAGGGTAGCAGACACCAACAGAATCAACAAACTCATTTGTATGGTGTAAGGCCAGTGATGTTGTGGGGATGGAACTGGACTCTGTCACGGTGGTGTCTGAAAAGAGGATGCTGTCTAAGTTGCATGCCATCTTGGACAATGTCTCCCATCCACCACATAATGTACTGGGTGGGCACAGGAGTACATTCAGCCAGAGACTCATTCCACCGAGATGCAACACAGAGCGTCATAGGAAGTCATTCCTGCCTGTGGCCATCAAACTGTACAACTCCTCCCTTGGAGGGTCAGACACCCTGGGCCAATAGGCTGGTCCTGGACTTATTTCCTGGCATAATTTACATATTACTATTTAACTATTTATGGTGTTATTACTATTTATTATTTATGGTGCATCTGTAACGAAAAGCAATTTCCCCCTGGGATCAATAAAGTATGACTATGACTATACTAAAGTGACACCAGACACTGGGATGTCTGTACATGAGGTAACTGTGACAGGAAATGATAAATTAGTGGTGTTCAAGGGTGTGGTGGGATGGGTAAACATGTGGAGGTATTGATCTGCCTTCTGCCTGGGGAAAGTAACTATTGAGTCTGGTGGCTCTGGTGTGGATGCTACGTAGCCTCCTCCCTGATGGATCTGGGACAAACAGCCTGTGAGCAGGGTGGGTGGGGTCCTTCATGATGGTATTGGCCCTTATGCACCTTTGTTACTTGCAGCTCTGGTTGTTTACACTATGGAAAGGAAGTGAAAAGGATAGCAGAAAGGTTTACGAGCATGTTGCCTGGATTGCAGTGTATTTCCTATAAGACAAACTTAGAAATTGTTCTTGCTGATGTGCCAGAGCGACCTATAGAAATCTATAAAACTATGGGAGGCGTAGATGAGGTAGATAAGAGTGTTTGTCCCAGAAGAAATGTCAACTATGAGAGAGCATAGTTTTAAGTTGAGACGGTGGAGAGTTTTTACACAGGGAGTGGAGGGTGGCTGAAGTGGGAAGGGGGTGGAAGCAGAATGCAATAGTGCTGTTTAAGAGGCATTTAGACAGACCTGTATAGGCAGTGACTGGAGGCTATAGACCGAATGAGATTGCTTTATATTTTCTCCAGAAGCATGCCAGCATAGACACAGCGTACGGAGGGCCAGTTCCTGCATTGCACTCTCCTACCTTCAGTGGGCAGGCACGGCAATGGAGTGGTTAGCGGAACACTTCACAGTGCCGGCAAACCGTTCCGTTCCCACCGCTGCCTGTGACCACATGGGTTTCCTCCAGGTGCTCCGGATTGCTCCCAAGTTCCAAAGACGTACCGGGTAATAGGTTCATTGGTCACATGGTGTAACTTGTGTATCACAGGCTCCTTGGGTCAGAAGAGCACGTTACTGTTCTGCACGAAGGGGGACTTCTTCACTCAGAGGGTGGTGAGAGCGTGAAACTTGCTGCCACGGAACCAGCAGATTCAGGTTCAGTTTCAACATTTAGTAGAAACTTGAACAGGTACATGGATGGGGGAGGGATGGAGGGCTCTGGTTCAGCTGCAGGTCGATGGGACGAGGCAGATCAATAGTTTGGCATGGACTAGTTGGGCCAAAGGGCCTGTTTCCCTGTTGTGGCGTTCTATGACTCTATCACTAAAGAAATTTTAAAAATGTTCTATGTTGTTAGTATTCTGCCCTCTGGTAAAACAAGGTCTGTTTTAACGGCAGAGCACAGGAGTGGGCATATGTGAGAAGAGGAAACTGACCTTCGACATGTTTGAATCTGGAGCTCACTGGGAATGTAGACACTAGGTACGCCCAGAGTAAAAATCAGAAAGAGCCAGGTTTATCTGTACTCAATACATTTAAAAACACATTGTGTAGAATTATATATTTGCACAATGAGAACTTGTGGAGACTGCTCACCATTTCCTGGTCCCGCTCCGTCACTAGAGTTCCGTTCGAATCATAGTGTGAGACCTGGAACCCTCTTGGCAGGAGGAGACTGTAGCACAAGAACAAAACTCACTGTCACTGGGGTTTGTCTGTCCTCTGGGATCCAGGTCAGTGGTCACAGACGGCTACTGACATCATATCAAATCCTTCATGTCTCTCCGTACAGTACTTGGTCCATCCTATTCCCCCACTTTATCCCCGTCCTACTGCCGGCATATTTCCTCCAGATGATCGTCCATCCTTTCTCCCCCCACTCCAGCTTATTTCCATCTCCTCCCCTGTATCTCTGCCCATTAACAGTTGGCAACAGCTTGTCTGTGTCTGCCATACCTAAGCCTACACCTACGTCTACGTCAGCCAGAACAAACCGGATCTCCCAGTGGCCATCCATTTTAATTCACTTCCCATTCCCATTCCGATATGTCCATCCATGGTCTCCTCCACTGTCGTGATGAGGCTCAGTTAGGTTGGAGGAACAACACCTTATATTCCACTTGGTAGCCTGCAAGCTAATGGCATGAACATCAATTTCTCAAACTTCTGGTAATGCCCCCACCCCACCTTCACTATTTCCCCTTCCCTTTTCCCTCTCTCGCCTGATCTCCTTGCCCACTCATCGTCTCCCTCTAGTACTCCTCCCCACTTTTCTTCCTTCCATGGCTTCCTGTCTCTTTCACCAATCAATTTCCTAGCTCTTTACTTCATCCCTCTCCCTCCAGATTTCACCTGTCATCTGGTGCTTCTCTCTCCTCTCCCCCTTCCCACCTTTTAAATCTACTCCTCAGCATTTTTTCTCCAATCCTGCCGAAGGGTCTCAGCCCAAAACGTCGATGCTGCCTGGCCTGCTGAGTTCCTCCAGCACTTTCTGTGTGTTGCTCGGATTTCCAGCATCTGCAGATTTTCTCTTGTTTGTTTCATACCTAAACCTTCCTGGCTTTGGTGTGTGGGTGAATTGAGAAATCTGGGGGAAAGGCCTGGATAGAGTGGATGTGGAGAGGATGTTTCCAGTAGAGGGGGAGTCTAGGACCAGAAGGCACAGGCTCAGAATAAAAGGGATTCTCTTTAGAACTGAAGGAGGAGCTTTTTTAGCCAGAGGGTGGTGAATCTGTGGAATTCATTGCCACAGACAACTGCGGAGGCCAAGTCATTGGCTACATTTAAGGTAGGAGTTGATTAGTCGGGGCATCAAACGTTAAGGAGAGAAGGCAGGAGAATGATGTTGAGAGGGATTATAAATCAGCCGTGATGGAATGGCGGAGCAGACTCGATGGGATGAATGGCCTCATTTGCTCCTGTGTCTATGCTCTTCATTGGTGGGAATGTCGGGCAAATAAAATGGGATTTTTATCGTAGGTGGGTACTTGGTTATTGAGCTAAAGAGCCCATTTCTGTGCGTTTTAACTCGATAAACCTTAGATTCTTAAATAACCCTTCATCCCTGGAACCATGCTGAAAAATTTTCTCTGTGTCCTCAAGGAACTTCCCCACTTCCTGAGGTGTGATGGTCAGAACTGCATGGAATGTTTCAGGGCCTGTCCCCTAAAACCCTCACTAATTTTTACAGATGCACCATTGAAAGCATTCTTCTAGGGTGCATCACAACCTGGTATGGAAGTTGTCCTATCCAAGACCGAAAGAAGCTGCAGAAGATCGTGAACACGGCGCAGCACATCACACAAACCAAATTTCCGTCCGTGGACTCACTTTACACCGCACGCTGTCAGAGCAGTGCTGCCAGGATATTCAAGGACACGACCCACCCAGCCAACACACTTTTCATCCTTCTTCCCTCCGGGAGAAGACTCAGGAGCTTGAAGACTCGTACAGCCAGATTTGGGAACAGCTTCTTTCCAACTGTGATAAGACTGCTGAACAGATCCTGACCCGGATTTGGCCCGTAGCCTCCAAATATCCAGACCTGCCTCTCGGTTTTTTTTTGCACTACCTTACTTCCCATTTTCTATTTTCTATTTATGATTTATAATTTAAATTTTTAATATTTACTGTTGATTTGTACTCCAGGGAGCGCGAAGTGCAGAATCAAATATCGCTGTGATGATTGTACGCTCTAGTATCAATTGTTTGGAGACAATAAAGTATAAAGTAGTTTAATGAGCCCCAGATCCCATAGATCACTTGTCCATATGTCTCTCAACTTCCTCGGCTACTCATGCATATGAATCCCATGTCTCTTTGTTCCAGCAGCCCATTGAAGACATTCCTTTATTCCCTGTGTTATTCTCTTGCTGGGGTGTATGGGGTGTCCAGAGAGGGGTAGCACTACTGGGCAACTCACTCGCCTTTGGCCCTCACCAAATACTCAGCTCTCACCTGGCTCCAAGTAGCTGTTTGCATACAACACGAGCCACATCCTGGTACGTGGCTTCGACAGGTGGGCTAAACCAGGTGAGAGTGGCTGGCAGCCCTCATACCCCATTGAGATAGGGTATGTCCTGGCCTGTCCTGGCGTGCAAAGGCGGCTCCGGCAGACTAGGCAGATGGGATCTACAGTGAGACCCTGTAACACTGCGTGGAGGGCCAAGGGCATGGTCATCCACTGCAACCAAGGAAAACCGGAGACGTGGTGACTACTCGTAGCAGGGGACCTGGACTTACGAAGTTGAGAGAGTGGAACTGCCCCATTGCAATGGTTTTTCCACTTTAGAAACTCTCCTGCACAGGCTGCTCGTCATCAGTGGGTATGCCAGACAAGCACGATATATTCTCCTGCCAAATTACTTCACTTCAATCATACTATCAAATTCCTTCTGTCACCTGCCTGCCTATTCTGTTTTCCTCTCCATGTCGTGTCACAGTTATTTGGTTTCAGGCTCACTGTTTGCCAATCCTTCAACTTCAATACCATCGGCAAATTTTGAAATTTAACTCTGCATTCCAGTTTCCATCATGATATACTGTGTATTCTATTGCAGCAGACAGCCACATTCCACCGCTATCAACCTGTCCCCAACCCGATAAACATCTTTTAACCACTTCTCTCTATCTTCTGTCCTCAGGGCATGTGTTTATACCAGCACGACTGATCTTTGGGACTATCAGACAGACAGCAAAATGCAAATGAGACATTTACCTGAGTACAAAAAAGTCCTGAATTTAAAATAGTAAGTTGCCAACTATAAAGGATTTGTGACTGTATGTCTGAAATGTTTGTATTGAAACACAGACAATAGAAGACTACAGCACAGTACATGCCCTTCAGCACATGACTCTGTCCTGACATTTTAACCTTTTAAAATATCCCCAGTGTATCTGGGAGTGAATCTCACACACCCACCAGCCCGTAAAAAAAACAAATGCCCCCTATACTTTAAAAATGCAAACACGAGGAAATCTGCAGATGCTGGAATTTCAAGCAACACACATAAAAGTTACTGGTGAATGCAGCAGGCCAGGCAGCATCTCTAGGAAGAGGCCTGATCTCCCTCCTGGCACTTATCCATGTAAGCGGAACAAGTGCTACACATGCCCTTACACTTCTTCCCAGTCAGTCCTTCCAGGTGAGGCGACACTTCACCTGTGAGTCGGCTGGTGTGATATACTGCGTCCAGCGCTCCCAATGCGGCCTTCTATATATTGGCGAGACCCGACGCAGTCTGGGAGACCGTTTCACCAAACACCTACACTCTGTCCACCAGAGAAAGCAGGATCTCCCAGTGGCCACACATTTTAATTCCACGTCCCATTCCCATTCTGACATGTCTATCCACGGCCTCCTCTACTGTAAAGATGAAGCCACACTCAGGTTGGAGGAACAACCCCTTATATTCCGTCTGGGTAGCCTCCAACCTGATGGCATGAACATCGACTTCTCTAACTTCTGCTAATGCCCCACCTCCCCCTCGTACCCCATCCGTTATTTATTTATATACACACATTCTTTCTCTCACTCTCCTTTTTCTCCCTCTGTCCCTCTGACAATACCCCTTGCCCATCCACTGGGCTTTTTCCCCCCCACCTCCTTTTCCTTCTCCCTGGGCCTCCTGTCCCGTGATCCTCTCATATCCCTTTTGCCAATCACCTGTCCAGCTCTTGGCTCCGTCCCTCCTCCTCCTGTCTTTTCCTATCATTTTCGATCTCCCCCTCCCCCCCCACTTTCAAATCTCTTACTAGCTCTTCCTTCAGTTAGTCCTGACGAAGGGTCTCGGCCTGAAACTTTGACTGTACCTCTTCCTAGAGATGCTGCCTGGCCTGCTGCGTTCACCAGCAACTTTTATGTGTGTTGCCCCCTATACTTTCTTAAAATCATCCTAAAATGATGCCCCCTGGAATTAGCCATTTCTACCCTGGGAAAAAGTCTCTGACTGTCCAATCAATCTATGCCATGTACTTTATACACCTCTATCAAGTCAACTCTCGTCCTCCTTTGTTCCAAAGAGAAAAGCCGGAGCTGGAAACATAGAAACCCTACAGCACAATACAGGCCCTTCAACTACAAAGCTGTGCCCAACATGAATTTACTTTAGAAATTACCTAGGGTTACCCATAGCCCTCTATTTTTCTGAGCTCCAAGTACCTACCCAAGAGTCTCTTAAAAGACCCTCTCATATCCACCTCCACCACCGTCGCTGGCAGCCCATTCCACGCACTCACCACTCTCTGCATAAAAAAACTTACCCCCTGTTGTAATGTGAGCATTATTGAAAGTAAGTTAGTACTAATTAGGATAATGGGGGGGGGGGGGGGTTTCACTTCTGCTCTTTTTACTCCTGGTGGGCTTTGTATATAGTGTTCCTGCCCTGCCGTACGGGTTGTGAAAGCCTCTGTATATACATATCGGTTTTGATGTTCGAGATAAAGTTGTTTCTTTGGGCATGAAGTTGTCAAATGTGCCTTTTTCAAAGTAGAAGTTGCCACATATTTTTGGCGACAAGGTGAACTGGTTTTGTGGACGTGTCGGCACGTTTCGAACGGGAGCAGCAGTGCTGATAAGTGGCCTCACATTCAGATGGCTACGTTTGGGACTATCGGTGAATTTGTGGAGGTTACGGAGGACTGGCTGGACTATGAGGAAAGGTTGGGACACTTTTTCTGTGCTAATGGAATTACTGAGGAGGCTAAGAAGCACTCTATTCTCCTGAGTGTGTGTGGGGCAAAGACTTACACGCTAATAGGGAATTTAGCCACACCGCAGAAACCGGGGGACATTCCATATGACGAACTGGTCAAGCTTGTGGGGAACCACTACAATCCGAAACCTTCTGTCATAGTCCAAGGGTGTAAGTTTCACAGCCGTTTCAGGAAGCCAGGTCAGTCTGTCGCCAATTTCATGGCCGAGCTTCGGCAGCTGTCGGAGTATTGTGATTTCAGAGCGGTGTTGGATGACATGCTCCGTGATCGATTGGTATGCGGCATTAGTAATGACAGCATACAACGGCACCTGTTAGGGGAAACCCCACCGTTGACTTTCAAGAAAGCCTTAGAGATTGCCCAAGGCATGGAGATGGCTGCTAATAATGTCAAGAATATCCAGAAAGGACATTCTTTCTGGGGGGGGGTCGCAGTCGGCAGTGCACCAAGTCAGGAGGGAGTCTGGTAAACAGGCAAAGCGGGTGGCATGTTTCCGGTGTGGAGGGACACACTATGCAAATGATTGCAAATTCAAAGACACTGTCTGCCGTGCTTGTAGCAAAAAGGGACATGTAGCTAAAAATTGCAGAAGTTCAAAGGGTAAGATTAAGCCTGGGCAGGGGAAAGCTCGACAGGCTCAGGCAGCCACACACCATCTAGAAGAAGCAGATGAAGAGGCAGCGTGTGCCTACAACATGTTTGCAGTGGAAACAGATGAGGAACCACCTGAACCATATTATGCCACAGTCACTGTCAGGGGAAAGGACATTAAGTTTGAGATTGATTCAGGGGCTACTGTATCGGTCATTAGTGAGGAGACCTACAGGAGGCCATGCGGGTCCAACCTGCCTCGCATCAGACTGTCAAAGCTCAAATTCAGGACCTATACGGGGCAGCCCATACCTCATTTAGGGGTGTTATATGTGGCCATTTCAGCCCGGGGTCAGAAGGCTGAAGCCAGACTAGTGATAGCTAAGGGCAGGGGGCCCAGACTTTTGGGGCGCGATTGGCTTCGCAAAATCCGGCTAAACTCGCATGAAATTAAAGGCTGATTTATACTTCTGCATCAACTCGATGCCGTAAGTATGGCGTCGCCGCGAACCCTACACAGAGCCGACGCGGATCCCTACGCCATAGCCTGACACGCATCTCTCCCAAAATGTAACTGCGCGTCGCGGCGACGCAGACCGCAACAACTGTGATGGGTCCGCTTGGTCGCATCGCATTTCCTCCTACGCTGCAATAGCTTCCCATTGGGCGACTGAAGGGCAGGGAAGGAACTCTGGCTGCAATGCTTTCCATAAAGCTTTACAGACCTCCGAAATAATGGAGGACACATTTCGCTTTTACGAAAAAAGACGCTTGCTTTAAACTTAAACAACAGGAATTCTGCAGATGCTGGAAATTCAAGCAACATACATCAAAGTTGCTGGTGAACGCAGCAGGCCAGGCAGCATCTATAGGAAGAGGCGCAGTCGATGTTTCAGGCCGAGACCCTTCGTCAGGACTAACTGAAGGAAGAGTGAGTAAGGGATTTGAAAGCTGGAGGGGGAGGGGGAGATGCAAAATGATAGGAGAAGACAGGAGGGGGAGGGATATGTATATATATATACATAAATATATATATGTATATATATACATATATACACATGTATATATGTGTGTATATATATATACATATACACATATATGTATATGTATATACATATATATACATATATACATATATATATACGTATATATTCATGTATATACGTGAATATACATACACGTTTTGACGTTCGAGATAAAGTTGTTTCTTTGGGCATGAAGATGTCGAGTGTGCCTTTTCAAAGCGGAAGTTACCACACCTGCGACATCTCCTCTGTACCTACTTCCAAGCATCTTAAAACTGTGCCCTCTCGTGCTAACCATTTCAGCCCTGGGAAAAAGCCTCTGACTGTCCACACGATCAATGCTTCTCATCATCTTATACACCTCTATCAGGTCACCTCTCATCCTCCGTCGCTTCGAGGAGAAAAGGCTGAGTTCACTCAACCTATTCTCATAAGGCATGCTCCCCAATCCAGGCAACATCCTTGTAAATCTCCTCTGCACCCTTTCTGTGGTTTCCACATCCTTCCTGTAGTGAGGCGACCAGAACTGAGCACAGTACTCCAAGTGGGGTCTGACCAGGGTCCTATATAGCTGCAACATTACCTCTTGACTCCTAATCTCAATTCCACGATTGATGAAGGCCAATACACAGCCTTTTTAACCACAGAGTCAACCTGCACAGCAGCTTTGAGTGTCCTATGGACTCGGACCCCAAGATCCCTCTGATCCTCCACACTGCCAAGAGTCTTACCATTAATACTATACTCTGCCATCATATTTGACGGACCAAAATGAACCACTTCACACTTATCTGGGTTGAACTCCATCTGCCACTTCTATACCTACTTTATACTTTATTGTCGCCAAACAATTGATACTAGAGCGTACAATCATCCCAGCGATATTTGATTCTGCTCTTCACGCTCCCTGGATTACAAATCAATAGTAATTATTAAAAATTGAAATTATAAATCATAAATAGAAAATAGAAAAATGGAAAGTAAGGTAGTGCAAAAAAAAACCGAGAGGCAGGTCCGGATATTTGGAGGGTACGGCCCAGATCCGGGTCAGGATCCGTTCAGCAGTCTTATCACAGTTGGAAAGAAGCTGTTCCCAAATCTGGCCATACGAGTCTTCAAGCTCCTGAGCCTTCTCCCGGAGGGAAGAGGGACGAAAAGTTTGCTGGCTGGGTGGGTCGTGCCCTTGATTATCCTGGCAGCACTGCTCCGACAGCGTGCGGTGTGAAGTCAGTCCAAGGACGGAAGATTGGATTGTGTGATGTGCTGCGCCGTGTTCACAATCTTCTGCAGCTTCTTTCGGTCTTGGACAGGACAACTTCCATACCAGGTTGTGATGCACCCTAGAAGAATGCTTTCTACGGTGCATCTATAAAAATTAGTGAGGGGTTTTAGGGGACAGGCCAAATTTCTTTAGTTTTCTCAGGAAGTAAAGGTGCTGGTGGGCCTTCTTGGCAGTGGACTCTGCTTGGTTGGACCAAGTCAGGTCATTTGTGATATTGACCCCGAGGAACTTAAAGCTTTTGACCTGTTCCACTTGCGCACCACCAATGTAAATTGGGTCGTGCGGTCCGCTACTCCTTCTGAAGTCAACAACCAATTCCTTCGTCTTGCTAACGTTGAGGGATAGGTTATTGTCTTCGCACCATGCCACCAGGTTCTTAATTTCCTCTTTTTACTCAAACTCATCATTACCCAAGATACGGCCTACAATTGTGGTGTCATCAGCAAACTTGTATATTGAGTTTGATGGAAACTTGGCTACACAATCATGGGTGTACAGTGAGTACAGCAGGGGGCTGAGTACACAGCCTTGTGGGATTGTAGAGGAGAGTTTGACCCTATTTTTACAGCCTGGGTCCTGTCCGTGAGGAAGTTGGAGATCCAGCTGCAGATCTGAGTGTTAAGGCCCAGGTTCCGGAGCTTAGGAATCAGTTTATTTGGAATGATGGTATTAAAGGCAGAGCTGTAGTCAATGAAAAGGAGCCTTACATATGCACCTTTATTCTCCAGGTGTTCTAAGGAGGAATGTAGGACTAGAGAGATGGCATCTGCCATTGATCTGTTGCTCTGGTAGGTGAGTTGTAAAGCGTCGAGGTTGACCGGTAGGCTGTGGTTGATGTGTGCCATAACCAATCTCTCAAAGCACTTCATAGCAATTGATGTCAGAGCCACAGGTCGATAGTCATTCAGGCATGCCACCTTGCTCTTCTTCGGCACTGAGATTATCGTTGCCTTCTTAAAACACGAGGGGATCTTAGACTGAAGCAAGGAATAGTTGAAGATGTCAGCAAACACTCCAGCTAGCTCGCTTGCACAGGCCCGGAGAACCCGTCCTGGGATGCCATCTGGCCCCGTCGCCTTCCTTGGATTTATCTTCAGGAAGGCCCTTCTAACGTCCTCCTCGGTGACGATGAATCTCGATGCCACCAGGTCCGGTTCATCCGGAGGGAGCGGGACGCTCCTCTTCTGTTCGAATCTTGCGTAGAATACGTTAAGTTCATCAGGAAGAGAAGGATATTCCCAGCCTTTTCTTTGCGCCCAGTGATCTCATTATTGATATTCCCAGCCTTTTCTTTGCGCCCAGTGATCTCATTTAGACCCTGCCATAGTCTACCGGCATCCATCTGGTTAGCCTGGGCTTCCAACTTGGCTTGCTATTGCCTCTTGGCGCCCATAATGGCTTTCCAGAGTTCACGCTTGGATTCCGTGTAGCGACTGGTATCCCCAGACCTAAAAGCCACATCTCTAGCCTTTAAAAGGGACTTGACCTCATAATTCATCCAAGGTTTCCGGTTAGGGAATACCCGGATCGTCTTGCGATACACACAGTCCTCCGTGCATTTCCAGATAAAGTCCGTGACAGCTGAGGCATACTCATCGAGGTTAGCTGCCGAGTCCTTGAAAACTAACCAGTCCACCGATTCAAAGCAGTCACGGAGGACCTCACCCGTTTCCTCCATCCAACGCAACACTATTTTTGACACCGTGACCTCCCGCTTCAGTTTCTGTTTGTAAGCCGGGAGGAGGAGTACGGCCTGATGGTCCGATTTTCCAAAGTGAGGTTGTGGGACAGAACGGTAGGCATCCTTGACTGCTGTGTAGCAGTGGTCAAGTATATTTGGGCCTCTAGTGGGGCAGGAGACATGTTGGTATAACTTTGGCAGTGCCGTTCTGAGGTTGGCCTGGTTAAAGTCCCTGGCTGTAATGAGCAAAGCTTCCGGATACCTGGTCTCAAGTTCACTGATGTTGGCATACAGTATGATCAGAGCACACTCCATGTCCGCCTGGGGGGGAATGTAGACCGCTGTCAGTATGACCCAGGTGAATTCCCATGGCAGATAGTAGGGACGACACTTCACCAGGTGTTCCAGGTCCGGGCTGCAGGAGCTTGTCAGTGCCATTCTCAGTCCAGTTTTGCATCCTATCGACGTCCCGCTGTAACCTCTGACAGCCCTCCACACTATCCACAACACCCCCAACCTATCCACATAAGATTTGCTCTTTAATCCAGACAGCAATCAGGTAAACCCCCTCTGCCTCCTGATTGAAGTTTAAAGAGCTGTACAGCCATCTTCAGATAACATCTTTTGTGTTAACAACCAACACTCCCCAGGACAGCCCACAGGTGTTGCCACACATTCTGGCATGAACATAGCATGCCCACAATGCAGCAGAACAGTACAGAACACAAAACAGATCAAATAGAACAAGCAACACAGGAATAGCAGCAAAGCAAGCCTTGTTCCTCCCTTCCACCCTCCCACACACACAGACAATGCTCCGATCTCCAGTGTCCAGGCTCCAGGTTCTGCACTTCATCATCAAGCTTTGTTTTTTGGACTTCCAATCAACCACAACGTTTCAGTCTTCAGTATCGACGCCCAGGTGAGCTGATGATGAGACCCTGAACTCCAGACTTGAACACTGGGCTTGTTGACATAATGGCCCTCGTGCCTCCTGTTCACACAGACATCCAATGCCACAACCCACTGGCCAGGGGCAACCCGACATCCATTGATGTTCCTTGTTACCCACCCACATCGCAGGGCTTCGAGCACGGAGCACAGGCAGAGACTCCACATCCTTTGTGAACTGTCCACATCACTGGGCATTGAGCACGGAGCACAGAGTGGATGCCTGACCCCCGAACTCCTCCACATCCCTATCCTTAAACCCTAACCTGCCCTCTAGCTCCCCTCTCTGTTCTAAAAACCACCTCGAATTTAAACATGTACTGCAGTAATTTATTTTTCTTTTACTGATCCAGTGATATAGTGTGGAATAGGCCCTGCTAGACTCTTGGGCTGTACCATCCCAGTAAGGCCCGACAACTACTGACCTACCAGTCTCCGGACTGTGGGATGAAACCCATGCATTCCACAGGAGGGTGCATAAACTCCTAACAGAATGGCACCGGATTCGGACTCTGAGCTGTAACAGCATTGTGCTAACCACTGCACCACCGTGGTACCCGGTATGTAATATTGTCATGGTCAGTGGCTTTATTTTACTGGCCAAAAGAAATGAGCAGTCATTGTCAAGGAGGAATTGTGGAAGAGCTGCAGCACTGAGGTGCCAGCTGCTGTCGGGGAGTGCAGTGCAATGGGACCAGAGCTGAGCGGGGAACAGTGAGCGTGACAGAGTTCTTCAGGAAATGTTGGTCAGTCTCAAACTACAGATGTCAGTTGAAAGAAGGGAAATTATGAAGGTTTGTGGAGTGAGGTAGCTGACGGATTTGAGAGATTCATTAAAAGGCACGTCGATGAATGGGCAAAGGCTGACGTTTGAGGAGTGAATGCAGAGCTGCAGTGGCTACATGTAGATATCCAATGCACAATGCTCAATGCACAATGCTCCCTCATCACCTGCTGATCAGCTTCTATCGGACAACTATAGAGAGCCTCCTGACGTATTGCTGTGCAGTGTGGTTTGCCAGCTGCACAGAACAGAACAGGAAGGACTTGCAGCGGGTGGTGAGGGTAGCAGAGCGGGTTATTGGCACAACATTACCCTCCCTCAGAGACATTTATACTGGCAGACTTCAAAAGAAGGCTACTTGTATTTCAAAGGATCCCACTCATCCTGGACACCACCCGTTTTCCCCTCTGCCTTCTGGGAAGAGATACAGAGTATTAAGGATGAAAACAAAGAGAGTCCTTAACAGCTTCTACCCACAAGCAGTGAAATGTATAACACCCCTTTCCCTTCTCCTGTCCCCCTCCTAAGACAGCAGCAGCTAAATGCATCACACTTCCAGGAATGGCAGGTGTGCAATAGTCCTACCCGCCCATCCATATATTATTAATTTTGGACTACACTCCTGATGTTTTAGAGTTTATTTTATGTATATATTCTTTGTCATGCTGCAAAACGTTGAGCTGCTAAACTGTGTTTCATTGCTCCACAACAATGACAATAAAGATATTCTATTCTATTCTATTCACAAGTAGAAAAGAGTAAACATGATCTAAGCACAGCTATCAAAAGAAGCAAATTCAAAAACAAACTGGTTTGGGAGCACTTTAGAATTCAGCAAAGAAGGACTAACTTTCATTAGGAGGGGAAAAATAGAGGTACATTCACAGGAAAAATGGGCTGTAAGATCTGCAGCAAGTATGGCTGCCAGGACCACGTAGCAGTTAGCGCCACAGTATTACACCTGTTACTCTGGGTGTCAGAGTTCAGAGTTCAATTCCGCTGTCCTCCCCTTGGAGTGAGTGGATTTCCAGCAGGTGCTCCGGTTACCTCCCTCTGTCCAAAGATGTACCGGTTAGAAGGCTAATTGGTCATTGTAAATTGTCCCGTGCTTAAGCTGGATTGAATCAGGATTGCTGGGTGCTTCAGCTTGAAGGCCAGAGGGCCTGTACTGAGCTGTATCTCTAACTGAACATAAATGTAAATAGCTCCTGCTCTTTCGGGAAAAAGCAAACATAATTCAAGAGCCTTCTCATGTCGGACACGGTCTCGTCCCCTCTCCTCCTCCCATCGGCCAGAAGAGACAAACACGTGCCATCAGGTGCAAGGACAGCTCCATCCTGATGTTATACGACTGGTTAACAGACTTCTCACACAATTGAGCTGCACTCATGATTCTTCCTTCAGTTAGTCCTGACGAAGGGTCTCGGCCTGAAACGTCGACTGCGCCTCTTCCTATAGATGCTGCTTGGCCTGCTGCGTTCACCAGCAACTTTGATGTGTGTTGCTTGAATTTCCAGCATCTGCAGAATTCCTGTTGTTTGCACTCATGATTTCTCAATCTGGTGATCACAATCTTCCTCTCAATGTCACAAAAACTAAAGAGCTTCTCAGTGACTACAGGAAATGTCAGGAGGGTGAACACACTCCTGGTGGGGGAGGGGTTGTATATACACCTGGTGGGGGAGGGGTGTATACTCCTGGTGGGGGGGTGGGTGTATATACACCTGGTGGGGGAGGGGTGTATATACTCCTGGTGGGGGGAGCCTACATCAACCGAACTGAGGATGAAAAGGTTTCTCAGAGTGAACATCACCTGACCTGGCACAACTACATAAATGCAATGACCAAGAAAGTTTACCAACACGTCTGCTTCGTCAGGCTAAATAAATTCAACATGTGTCTGCTGACCCTCACCATTGTGCTGCTGTGGTCCCCGTGTACCACGGTAGGGTAATGGCCAGCACAATACTACAACTCAGAGTCAGAGTTCCAATTCCAATTCCGGTGCTGTTTGTGGGTTCTCCCCGTGACTGTGTTGGTATCCT
This sequence comes from Mobula hypostoma, assembly GCF_963921235.1. Taxonomy (NCBI): domain Eukaryota; kingdom Metazoa; phylum Chordata; class Chondrichthyes; order Myliobatiformes; family Myliobatidae; genus Mobula; species Mobula hypostoma. The sequence continues at coordinate 201,018,196 of NC_086100.1, read as the reverse complement.
CAGCGTGCTCCAATTCCAACCCTTGTTCCAAAGATGTATCAATTAGTAGGTTAATTGGTCACTGTAAATTGTCCTGTGATTAGGTTGGAGTTGAATATGTCGGTTGCTAGGCCTTTTCTGCGCCGTATCTCTGAATAAAACCTAACAAAAAGTAACTGTTCTATTTGCACTATAGAAAGCATCATATTCGGATGCATTACGGCTTGGTATGGCAACTACTCTGTCCGTGACTGTACGAAGCTGTGAAGAGTTGTCGGCGTATGAAGAAAACCCAGCCTCCCTCAATACACTCTGTCTACACTTCTTGCTATTCCAGTAAAGCAACAAACGTAACCAAACACCCCACCCACACTGGACATCCTCTCTTCCCCCTCCAACACGGCAGAAGATACAAAAGTCTGAAAGAATGTACCACCAGGTTCAAGAAGAGCTTTTCTCCTCCTGCTATAAGTCTATTGAAGAGATCACTTGTATGATAAGACGGACTCTTGACCCGACAACCTACCTTGTTATGTCTTTGCCATTCTTCGCTGCCTGCATGGTGTCTTCTTTGTAACATAGACCTACCTATACATCACAGGAACAGGCTCTTTGGCCCAAAATGTTCTGTCAATCTTCGTAACCAAACGGCCAACCAAACTTATCCCTTCTGCCTACACAATTTCCATATCCATCCATTTCCCTCGCATTTGCGTGTTGATCTAGACATCTGTTAAAGTGTTAACAGTGGCACTTTATTCTGCTTCCTGACATTGCTTTATTCTGATGTGGTGTTGTGATGAAATGATCTGTAAGGATGGCATGTAAAACAAAGTCTTTCACTGTATCTCAGTCTGTGCGACAATAACGAACAATTTGACAATTGATAGCTTTCTCCGTGGCTGTAAGACTATATTCTGTCGTCTGCCTTCCTTTTCACTACTCAGTGCGCCTACGCATGGAATGATCATTCTGGAGAACGTGCAGACAAAGCTTCCCACTGTATCACATGCTGTTATCACTTACAAAAAGATTTCACAGATAAATTCAGTATGCAGAACAATGGTGTAACAGAGCAATTAATCAAATACAGTACTTTGTTTCACTCTTCACACAAGAGTTGTGTCAATTGGTTTAATTTCTTGGATCTCCGATGTTTGTAGCATCTTAGTTTACTATTAATACCCCTACTTTAATGTCTGAGTTCAAGTTCAAATAAATTCGTTATCAAGGTACATATATTTCTGGGAAAAATGAGGAAGCTACAGGACATGTGTATTCCAAAAATGAAGAAGTACTCAAATGGTAAAATAGTGCAAACGTGGCTGACAAGGGAAGTCAAAGGTATTGTAAAAGCAAAAGAAAGGGCAAAAATTAGTGGGAAAATAGAGGATAGAGGATTGGGAAGTTTTTAAAAACCTACAGAGATCAACTAAAAAAATCATTAGAAGGGAAAAGATGAAATATGAAATCAAGCTAGCAAATAATATCAAAGTGGATAGCAAATGTTTTTTTCAAGTATGCTAAAAATAAAAGAGAAATGAGAATGGATATAGGACCACCAGAAAATGAGGCAGGAGAAATATTAACAAGAGACGGGAAGATGGCTGATGAACTAAATGAGTACTGTGCTTCAGTCTTCACTGTGGAAGACACTAACAGTATCCCTGATGTTGTAGTGTGTTAAGGAAGAGAAGTGAGTGCAGTTACTATTTACAAGAGAGAAGGTGCTCAAAAAGCTGAAAGACCTAAAGGTACGTAAGCCACCCAGACCAGAGGAACTGCACCCCAGGGCTCTGAAAGAGGAAGCATCAGAGATTGTGGTGGCATTAGAAATGACCTTTCAAAAATCATTGGACTCTGCCAGAGGACTGGAACATTGCAAATGTTACTCCACTCTTTAAGAAAGGAGGAAGGCAGCAGAAAGGAAATTAAGTTAGCCTGACCTCAGTGGTTGGGAAGATGTTGGAGTCAATTGTTAAGGATGAGGTGATGGAGTTCTAGGTGACACAGGACAAGATAGTACAAAGTCAGCATGGTTTCCATCAGGGAAAATCCTGCCCGACAAACCAGTTGTAATTCTTTGAGGAGATTACAAGTAGGATAGATAAAGGGGATGTAGTAGATGTTGTATATTTGGACTTTCAGAAGGCCTTTGACAAGGTGTCACACATGAGGCTGCTTACCAAGTTAAGAGCCCATGGTAATACAGGAAAGTTACTGGCATGGTTAGGATATTGGCTGATTGGTGGGAGTGGGAATAAAAGGATCCTTTTCTGGTTGGCTGCCAGTGACTAGTGATGTTCCGCGGAGGTCGGTGATGGGACCACTTCCTTTTATGCTGTATATAAATGATTTAGATGATGGAATAGATGGCTTTGTTGCCAAGATTGCAGATGGTATGAAGATTAGTGAAGGGGCAGGTGGTGTTGAGGAAACAGGTAGGCTGCAGAAAGACTTAGACAGATTAGGAGAATGGGCAAGAAAGTGGCAAATGAAGTACAATGTTGGAAAATGCATGGTTGTGCACTTTGGTAGTAGAAATAAATGTGCGAACTATTTTCTAAACAGGGAGAAAATCCAGGAATCTGAGATGCAGAGGGACTTGGGAGTCCTTGTGCAGAACACCCTGAAGGTTAACTTGCAGGTAGAGTCGGTGGTGAGGAAGGCAAATGCCATGTTAGCATTCATTTCAAGAGGTCTAGAATACAAGAGCAGGGATGTGATGCTGAGGCTTTATAAGGCACTGGTGAGGTCTCACCTTGAGTATTGTGAACAGTTTTGGGCCCCTCATCTTAGAAAAGATGTCCTGGCATTGGAGAAGGTCCAGAGGAGGTTCACAAGGATGATTCCAGGAATGAAAGGGTTATCACACGAGGAACGTTTGCTGGCTCTGGGTCTGTACTTGCTGGAATTCAGAAGGATGAGGGGGAATCTTTCGAAATCTTGAAATCTTTTGAAATCTTTCAAATGTTGAAAGGCCTAGACAGAGTAGATGTGGAAAGGATGTTTCCCGTGGTGAGAAAGTCCAGGACAAGAGGGCACAGACTCAGAATAGAGGGGCGCCCTTTCAAAATAGAGATGTGGAGAAATTTCTTTAGCCAAAGGGTGGTGAATTTGTGGAATTTGTTACCACATGCAGCTGTGGAGGACAGGTTGTTGGGTGTATTTAAGTAAGAGATTGATAGGTTCTTGACTGGACATGGCATTAGAGGTTACAGGGAGAAGGCCGGGAATTGGGGTTGAGGAGGGGAAAAAAGATGAACCATGATTGAATGGCGGAGCGGACTCGATGGGCCAAATGGCCTAATTTGGCTCCTATGTGTTATGGTGTTATGTGACACCATATACTACCCTGAAGTAAGGATTGAATAAATATAAATAAATAGAGCAAAAAGAAAGCAAAGTAGCGAGGTAGTGTTCATGGACCATTCGGAAATCTGACAGCAGAGGGAAAGAAACTGTTCCTAAATCGCTGAGTGTGGGTCTTCAGGCTCCTATACCTCCTCCCTGATGGGAACAATGAGAAGAGGGTGTAACGTCCTGACCTTTGGACTCATTTCCACGACAGATAAAGGCAAGCATGCAATTTTCCTTCTTAACCACCCTATCAACCTGTGTAGCCACTTTCAGGAAGCTATGAACTTGGACTTCAAGAATTACAGACTACAAGTCTGCCCTGCATGTCAGTGACCAAGATGTTTCACCTCCTGAGAGGCCGAATGTCTTCTACGCCCAGTTTGTTATGCAGAACAAAGTGCATCCCTCCCCCATGGGAGCAGATACTCTGTCTGGCTAAAGCTGAGGCGAGGAAGACCCACGCAAAGCTGTGGGGCCTGATAATATGCCAGAAATGGGTTCTGAAAGACTGCACGGCCCAGCTGACAGATATATTCAACATCTCTCTGGAACAATCCGCTATCCCCTCGGTTTTTAAGGTGGCAACCATCATTCTAGTGCCAAAGAATGCGACAGTATCCTGCCTAAATGACCTCGTCCAGTGGCATTAACATCAACTATTATGAAGGGTTTTCAGCAGCTGGTCAACGCGTACATTAAAGCCTTTCTCCCGGCTACACTGGACCCTTTCCAGCTTGCTTATCACTTACATCAATCCACTGATGATGCAATAGCCTCTGCCCTCCACTCTGTCCTGCCCCACATGGAAAATAGGGTTTCTAAGGAGCTGGTGGTAGACCTGAGGAGAGCTAAGGTACCGGTGACCCCTGTTTCCATCCAGGGGGTCAGTGTGGACATGGTGGAGGATTACAAATACCTGGGGATACGAATTGACAATAAACTGGACTGGTCAAGGAACACTGAGGCTATCTACAAGGAGGGTCAGAGCCGTCTCTATTTCCTGAGGAGACTGAGGTCCTTTAATATCTGCCGGACGATGCTGAGGATGTTCTACGAGTCTGTGGTGGCCAGTGCGATCATGTTTGCTGTTGTGTGTTGGGGCAGCAGGCTGAGGGTAGCAGACACCAACAGAATCAACAAACTCATTCGTAAGGCCAGTGATGTTGTGGAGATGGAACTGGACTCTCTCACGGTGGTGTCTGAAAAGAGGATGCTGTCTAAGTTGCATGCCATCTTGGTCAATGTCTCCCATCCACTACATAATGTACTGGGTGGGCACAGGAGTACATTCAGCCAGAGACTCATTCCACTGAGATGCAGCACAGAGCGTCATAGGAAGTCATTCCAGCCTGTGGCCATCAAACTTTACAACTCCTCCCTCGGAGGGTCAGACACCCTGAGCCAACAGGCTGGTCCTGGACTTATTTCCTGGCATAATTTACATATTACTATTTAATTATTTATGGTTTTATTACTATTTAATTATTTATGGTGCAACTGTAACAAAAACCAATTTACCCCAGGATCAATAAAGTATGACTACTACTACCACTTTATATGTCAGGCTGCTGTTTATAGACTTCAGTTCGATCTGAGCAATGGGATCAACATGCACGAAACAGCACACCCTAACACATTCACCATCATTTTGGGGGATTTTAACCAGGCCTGCCTGAAAAAAATCACTAAATAATTACCTTCAATGAATCACTTGTCGATCCAGAGGAAACAACACACTGGACCACTGTTACACTGAGATCAAGAGTGCCTACCAAAGGGCCTGTATTGTGCTGTATGTTTTCTATGTTTCTAAACTTCGGACACAGTTGCTGCAGAAATATGAGAATTACAAGAAAGCTGGAGTTGCTTTATTGGAATTGGTTATTATTGTCACATTGACAGTAGTGGATTGGGCCCAGTCCATCACAAGCTGAGCTGTTCCCACCATTGAGCACGAGTGGTGTGGCAGGAAAGCAGCACGTATCAGTGAGGGTCCCACACCCCAGGACATGCTCTCATCTCACTGCTGCCATCAGCAAGAAGGTACAGGAGCCTCAGGAGCTGCACCACCATGTTCAGGAAGAGTTATCAGAATCCTGAACCACTGTGTCTAACCTCACTCACCCCCGTCACTGACCTGATTCCACAACATACACGCTCACTTTCAAGGACTCCGCTAAAAATGAGTTCTCGAAATTAATTAATGTATCCATCTATCTTCTTATTTATTATCTTGTTTCTACTTTTTTGTATTTGCAGTTTGTTGTCTTTTGCACATTGGTTGTTTGTCCGTCTTGTGTGTGGTTTTTCTTTGATTGTATTGTGTTTCTTTATATTTACTGTGAACGTCTGCAGGAAAATAAATTTCAGGGTTGAATATAGTGACAAATATGTACTGTGATGAATTTAATTTGAACAATGCACTGAGACGCAGTGAAAAGCTACTCTTGTATACTGTTCATACAGATCATATCATTACACACAGTAAAATAATAATGCAGAGTAATGTGTTAACTGCACAAAAGATGCAGTGCAGGGAGATTGAGAGGCCAAGAGTCCATTTCATCGAACTAGTGAACTATTTTATTACAGTGGGATAGAAGCTGTTCTTGAGCCTGACTTCCAGGTGATACAAGCAGAATGTTGTCCTTGGTTACTGCCGAGACTGGTGACCTGAAACACTGTGATCACATTGGACAATGGAGCAGACGGCTGGTGGAAACGGTCTGCTGACACGCCTATTTTCCTACAGTGCTGAGCCCCCACTCTGCTGCCGCGGAAGACAAGCGTGTGCCTGTTCTCACGATTTCTAGACACTAGTGCCATTTCTGTAATTACTGTAGACTAGCAGACCCAGTGCAGAGCCTCACAAAACGTGCTTCCATTCTCACTCGTGCCTCGAGCTCAGGAGAAGCCTCTTCGGGCACGAAGAGCAGAATGAGGGTTATTTTCACTGGTATGTATCGTGAAATTTGTTAACTTAGCAGCAGCAGTTCAATGTAACACATGATAATATAGAAAGAAAAAATATATAAATAAGTATATCAATGTATATTGAATAGATTAAAAATAGTGCAAAAACAGAAATAATATTTTCAAAAAGTGAGGTAGTGTCCAAGGGTTCAATGTCCATTTAGGAATCGGACGGCGGAGGGGAAGAAGCTGTTCCTGAATCACTGAGTGTGTGATTTCAGGCTTCTGTACCTCCTACCTGATGGTAACAGAGAGAAAGGACCCCCAGCACCCAGGGCATGTCCTTTCTCTCTGTTACCTTTCTGAGGTACTGCTCCTTAAAGATGTTTTGTGTGCTACGGAGACTGGTACCTAGATGGAGCCAACTAATTTTCCATTTTTCTGCAGCTTCTTCCGGCAACATGCAGTAGTCACCGCCCCGATCCCCCACACCAGAGAGTGCTGCATCCTGTCAGAATGCTCTCCATGGTACACCTATAGAAGTTTTCAAGTGTTTTAGTTGACAAACCAAATCTTTTCAAACTCCTAATTAAGTATAGTCACTTCTTTATAGCTGCATCGATATGTTAACCTATATATGTATATATACATATACGTTAATCTAACCAGGTTAGCTCCTCTGAGATCTTGACACCCAGGAACTTGAAGCTGCTCACTCTCTCCACTTCTGATCCCTCTGAGGATTGGTGTGTGTTCCCCCATTTTACCCTTCCTGAAGCCCACAATCAGCTCCCTCGTCTTACAGACGTTGCTGTGACACCACTCCACTAGCTGGTATTTGTGACTCCTGTATGCCCTCTCACCTCTATCTGAGATTCTACCAACAACAGTTGTATCGTCAGCAAATTTATAGATGGTATTTGAGCTATGCCTAGCCACACAGTCATGTGTATATAGAGAGTAGAGCAGTGGGCTAAGTACACACCCCTGAGGTGCGCCAGTGTTGATCGTCAGCGAGGAGGAGATGTTCTCATCAATCCACACAGATTGTGGTCTTCCAGTTAGGAAGTCGAGGATCCAATCGCAGAGGGAGGTACAGAGGCCTCAGGTTCTGTAGCTCCTCAATCAGGATTGTGGGAATGATGGTGTTAAGTGCTGATCTATAGTCAGCAAACAGCATCCTGACGTAGGTGTTTATATTGTCCAGGTGGTCTTAGACCGTGTGAAGAGCCATTGAGATTGTGTCTGCTGTTGACCTATTGTGGTGATAGGCAAATTGCAATGGGTCCAGGTCCTTGCTGAGGCAGGAATTCAGTCTAGTCATGACCAACCTCTCCAAGCATTTTATCACCATAGATATGAGAGCTCTCCTTGGAAAACAGTGGGTTTAGAGGGCACATAATAGAAGTTTGCAGGATGTTGAGAGAGGAAGATGGACTCCCTAGGAACTACCAGAGGTTGAAGGTGTTAAATCACAGGCAAAGATCTCAGCAGAAGATCTGGGGGAATACTTCCATACTGAGATCTTTTGGAGACGGGATCACTGCTATTCACTGTGAGGTGTTTCAGAATGAGGGAGAAAGGAATTAAACAGAACACAGGGAAGAGATGAAAGAACAAATGCAGCTCTTCATTAAAGGGTCCATGGGACAAATGGCTGCTTGTGTGCTCTAAATAGCAATCTGCTTTGAAGGAAACCACTGACATGTATGTAAGATGATTGGCCAAAGAAGTAAAGCATTGGGAAGGAACTGTTTTACTAAATCCTTTCGTACACAGTGTGGACTGGAGAAATTTTACCCAATCACTGGACAGCGAACACCATGCAGTATACATCTGAATACCTTCTGAAAATCACTTCATTAATATTGTCCCTTATAAAAACCCTGGGCAGGAGCACCACGGGTTAGATACAGAGACAGCAAGAGAAAATCTACAGCTACTGGAAATCTGAGTAACACACACAAAATGCCAAATCGTTGACTGTACTTTTTTTCCATAGATGCTGCCTGGCCTGCTGATTTCCTCCAGCATTGTGTGCAGATGCAGAGTAAAGCTCTTTGCACACTGACCCATCACACACTCCCAGGGCAGTGACAATACAGATGGACACTCGAATTCTTGTCACTTGTACCAAGAATCAGTGAATTGGCCTTGTCTGCATGCCATACAAGCAGATTATTGCACACATAGGTAGATCATGGTGTATAGAAAAAGCAGAGTGCAGGATACAGTGTCATTGTTACAGAGAAAGAGCAGCGCAGTTAGACAAATAAAGTGCAGAGGTGAGTCAGACGAGAAGGGCCTCAGTGGCAGGAGGACCTGAATTTAAAATATCGACATTATATGTCTTTATTTATTTAGAGAAATAGTTCTGAACAGGCCCTTCTGGCTCTTTGAACCACGTCACCCTAGCAACCCCCAATTTAACCCTACCCTCATCACGGGACAATTTACAATGACCAATTAACCTACCAACCGGCACACCTTTGCTCCGTGGGAGGAAACTGGAGCATCCAGAATGAACGCCAACCTCTGACGCCTCGAGCTGTTATAGGGTCACATTAACCTTATGCGAAAGATAATCACCCAACTTTTGTGAAAATGAAATTCGCAACTTGGGCACTCAGGAGGTCAGTGCCAGCCCATGCCAGCTATTTGTCCACTCAGCCAATTGTAGGGGCTCGCACATTCAAGCACCAGAAGGCACAGCCTCAGAATGGAAGGACGTCCTTTTAGAACTGAAATGAGAAGGAATTTCTTTAGTCAGAGGGTGGTGAAACTGTGGAATTCGTACCACAGATGGCTGGGGAGGCCAAGTCTTTGGGTATATTTAAAGTGGAGGTTGATAGATTCCTGATTAGTCAGGACATCAAAGCTTATGGGCAAAAGGCAGGAAAATATGGATGACCGGAATAATATATCAGTCTTACTGGGGGCTTACTGTTCTGGTTAACAACGGATGGTGCAATCTGGGTCATATTACGAACGAGGAACGTGTTTGTAGACCGGATATTGAACTTTTTGCTGTTGGACTCTGGCCATATTCCACCGAGATGTGACACTGGGCGCCACGGGAGATTGTTCCTGCCTGTGGCCATCGAACTTTGCAGCTCCTCCCGTGGACGGTCAGACACCCTGAGGCAATTGGCTGGTCCTGGACTTATTTCCATCTGGCATAGTTTGCATATTGTTGTTTGATTGTTTCTGGTTTTTGTATTGCTATATTTATGCTCTATTTTTGGTTGGTGTGGCTGTAACAAAACCCAATTTCCCTCAGGATCAATTAAGTATATCTATCTATCTATCTTGACGGGCTGAATGACCTGATTCTGATCCCATGACTCATGGTCTTATAAAGCTTGTTGAACACTACGTTCTTGTGCACCTCCAGAGCAGGTATAGCAGGTGTTGGAGACAACAAGCTCCCACTAACCTGTCCTGTCAAGCATTGTTTCAACATGACAAGTCTATACTTAATCTCCAGATGGAAACTTCTCGCTACCCACGTATTGTCAGGAAACGTGGAGGAGGCTTGACCTGCAGGCAGAGCAGCAGAGATTATTCAGCAGCAGAAGCAATAACTCTATTAATAGAGAAAAAGTAACAAGCCACAAGCAGCCACAAAACAAGAGAGAATAGAAAATAAACACGGTGGGCAACAAGGGAAACTTCAGACAGGGAGAGTGAAAGCTCAGAGCAACTATTTGAGGCTGGCTGGTTCAATGAGTGAACAAGGACTGTGGATGAGACTTGGGGTTAAATAGACTGCAGGTGACGAGTCTGCCTGAATGACAGGTGAATCATATTAACAGTGCAGATCGGGAGCATATTAAGTTGGTGCAGACTGAAATCTTATTAACTTGATGGAGAGTGGGATCATACTAATGGTGCAGACTGGGATCGTATTAACTTGGTGCAGACTGGGATCATAGTAACGGTGCAGACTGGGATCATAGTAACTTGGTGCAGACTGGGATTATATTAACTTGGTGGAGAGTGGGAGGTGTCAGTGGGAGCAGAGCTGGGTAAACTTTAACTGAAGCAGAACTTTGATGATGTGACTCTTATTCTTTTACCAAGCCTGATTCACTCACGTGTTCCTGCTGAGATCCAGCGTTAGTTGCTCTCCTGCGAACTCCACCAAAATGCTGAGATGGTGTGGATTGCTGCCCTGTGTGGGGACAAAGCAAACGGTGAATGGACTGTGCCCTGCTCACGATCACTCCTTGCCGTGTTATCACAGCCACCTCCATCCTCAGTGTGAAGACAGTTTGATACTTTTTCACCCAGGCGGCTGGTGGAACCTGGAACTCACTACCTGAGGGATGACAAAGGCAGGGAATCTCACAACATTTAAAATGTCTTCAGGCAAAGATTTATAGACAAGTCTAGTTTAAGAACATGCACTCGTTGGCCACTTTATTCGGTTCCTCCTCTACCTAATCAAGTGGCCACAGTGTGTATGTTCGTGCTCTTCTGCTTTAAACCATCTGCTTCAAGGTCTAATACGTTGTGTTCGAGACATTAACAAGGCATTTTCACCCCCAGAACTGCTGCTCACTGGATTTTTTTTTTTGCTTTTTGCACCGTTCTCTAAACTCCAGAGACTGTGTGTGGAAATCCCAAAAGATCAGCTGCTCCTGAGATACTCAAACCAACCTATCTGCCTTCCATTTAGATCACAGTTCTTCCCCATTCTGATGTTTGGTCTGAACAACAATTGAACCTCTTCTTTTTCTCTTGCAAAGTTTACTGACAGCTGGTGGACCGACTTCAGGTGCATTACAGCTGCCTATGAGTTACACCTATCCAAACTTCTCTTAAATGTTCAAATCGAGCTGGACTGTGGAGCAAAGATCGAATTGGACTGTGGAGCAAAGAGAAGTCTAACCTCTAAATAATTGGCTGACACGTGCAAATTCACAAGCGCTATTGCCATATCTACTGCACTGCCGAATCCACGGTTGCGACAGTACCTATCCAAACTTCTCTTAAAAGTTCAGATTGAGCTCACATGCTCCTGTTGCAAGGAGGTGGCTGGTAACGGACCCAAGTGCAAGACACAGACACTGAAGTACTAGGGACAGGACTAGGATACAGGGTGAGGGCTAGGACATGGACACAAAAACCAGGAACCCGGAACAGGACTGGACAAGAGAGCTGGGAGCCCAGGCTTGGACTCTGAGCCAGAGACTGGACAAGGACCCAGAACCTGGGTCTTGCATCTGGCTCGGACCCCAGAATTAGGCAAGGACGTGACTTGGCTGGCAGGCAGGACGAGGCTAGAGTCTTCAGACTTGAGGCGAGGCTCGACACCAGAGGCTTGAGACCAGAGACTTGAGACTAGAGACTTGAGGTGAGGCTTGAGACTAGAGGCTTGAGGCTTGGGGTCTTGAAGCTTGGCTTGGGGCGAGGCTCGAGGCTTGGGGTCTTGAAACTCCTCCTGGTCAGGGCGCAGATCTCCACTGGACAGAGGCAAGGGACAGGAAGGGACAGAACCAACTGCAGGGTAACGGCATGACAGCCTGACCTACCCGGTGGAGGCAAGGAATAGGAAGGGAGCTAGGTACAGGGTGGCTCCAAGACAAGACTACAGGCGAAGCAAGGTGACAGTTACCAGCAAGACAAGGCAGGGCTTCAGGCGAGGAAACAGAAGGCAGGGGAAGGGATACAAGGTGTAAGGACAAGAACAATCCAGCAGCCACACCCTGGTCTCTGGAGGTATTTATGCAGCCAGCCCCAACTAGCATCAACTGCCTCAATTAGTGCTCAAAAGGAACAGAAACAGGGTAGACAGGAAAACCTGGAGCAAAGGTCGATGGACCGGACCGTGAACCGGAATGCAAACTTCACGGACCGGACCATGACAGCTCCACTTGCACTGGCAACTCTTTCCACACTCACACAACCCTCTGAGTGAAGAAAGTTTCCCTCATGTTCCCCTTAAACTTTTCACCTTTCACCCTTTACCCATGACCTCTCGTTGTCCCATCCAAACGTCATAGGAAGAACCCTGCTTGCATTTCTCCTATCTATACGCTCATAACTTTGTACACCTCTGTCAAATCTCCTCTTCATCTTCTACTTTCCAAGGAATAAAGTCCTAACCTGTTCAACCTTTCGATATAACTCAGGTCCTCCAGACCCAGCAACGTCCTTGTAAATTTTCTCTGTACTCTTTCAATTTATTGATATCTTTCCAGTAGGTAGGTGACTAAAACTGCTCACAATTCTCTCAACTTAGATCTCACTAACCTCTTGTACAACTTCAACATAACATCCCATCTCCTGGGCTCAATACAGTGAAGGGCAATATGCCAAAAGCTTTCTTTATGATCCTAATATCCTGTGGAACCACTCATTTAATTATGGACCGGTATTTCCAGATCCCTTTGTTCTACCACACTCCTCAGTGCCTACCATTTACTGTGTAAGACCTCCCCTGGTTGGTCCTGTCGAAGTACACCACCTCGCACTTGTCTGCATTAAGTTTCATCTGCCATTATTCAGCCCATTTTCTCAGCTGGTCCAGATCCTTCTGCAAGCCATGATAGCCTTCCTCACTGTCAACTACATCCCCAATCTTGGTGTCACCCACAAATTTGCTGATCCAGTGAACCACATTCTCATCCAGATCATTGATATAGATGATGAACAACAACAGCCCCAGTACCGAGCCCTGCGAGTCTCCACTAGTTACAGGCCCCCAGTCAGAGAGGCAATCATCTACTACCCCACTCTGGCTTCTCCCACAGAGCCACTTTACCACCTCACCTTGAATTATGAGCAACTGAACCTTCTTATCCAACCTCCCGTACGGGACCTTGTCAAATTCCCCGCTAAAGTCCACCTGTAGAATTCATAATATCTGCCTTGTATATGTTGCAGAACTTCCTGTGCCACAGATAAATAATCCTTCATCCCAAGGCCCAAATCAACCACAGGCAAAGGGAACAACCCTGGAGGAGTGACCGCAATCCACATTAAACCACCCAAGATTATGTGCCCATTCATTTCCCAGCCACCTTACAAATACAGTGCTCCCGGCCAACTTCATGTCTTGTTAAGTTAACCAATAGTCCATTGCTAACCATAACCTGGGTAGCTGTAAAGGTACTTCACCCATTTCTACCAGTAACATTGAAATTAGGGATGACTTAATAGCACCACAACATAATCTCAATGTTTGAGCTTGAACTTCATCGCTGGTAATTGAACGTCTTGACCATGCCTGCATGCTTTTATGCATTGAGTTAATGTCACATTATTAGGTCTTTGCATTAATAAGCAGGTGTACAGGTCTACCTAATAAAGTAATCTTTTAACCTACTCTAAGATTAATCTAACTCTCCATTTTTCTATCATCCATGTGCCTAACTAAGAGTCTTTTAAATATCCTTAATGTACCTGGCTCTACCACCGCCCCTGGCAGCACATTCCAGGCACCCACACCTCAAGTGTAAATTAATCCTGTTTTTTTTCAGGTGTTGACAAGGTGCCACATATGAAGCTGCGTAACAAGTTAAGAGCCCATGCTATTGCAGGAAAGATACTAGCATAAATAGAGCAGTGATTAATTGTCAGGAGGCAAAGAGTGGGAATAAAGGGAGCCTTTTCTGGCTGGCTGCTGGTGACTAGTGGTGTTCCACAGGCCTCTGTGTGAGGATCGATTCTTTATACATTATATGTCAATGACTTGGATGCTGGAATCGATGGCTTTCTGGCCACATTTGCAGACGATATGAAGATAGGTGAAGGGACAGGTAGTGTTGAGGAAGCAGAGAGGCTACAGAAGGACTTAGGCAGGTTACTCGAATGGGCAAAGAAGTGGCAGATAGAGTAAAGTGTTGGGAAATGTATGGCCATGCCCTTTGGCAGAAGAAATGAAAGAGTAGACTATTTTCTAAATGGAGAGAAAATTCAAATATCTGAGATGCAAAGGGACCGAGGAGTCCTCGTGCAGGATTCCCGGAAGGTTAATTTGCAGGTCGAGTCTGTGATGAGGAATGCAAATGTGATGTTAGCATTCATTTTGAGAGGACTAGAATATAAAAGCAAGAATGAAGAATGTAATGTGGAAGCTATATAAAGCATGGTGAGGCCTCACTTGGAATATTGTGAGCAGTTTTGGGCCCCTTACATAAAAAATGATAGAAACATAGAAACGTAGATGTGCTGACATTGGAGAGGGTTCAAAGGAGGTTCATGAAAATGATTTTAGGATTGAAAGTCTTATATAAGGAGCATTTGATGTCCTTGGGACTCTGCTCACTGGAATTCATAAGAGGGGGATTTCATTGAAATCTATCCGATGGTGAAAGGCCTCAATAGAGTGGATGTGGAGAGGATGTTTCCAAAGGTTGGAGAGTCTAAGACCAGAGGACACAGATTCAGAACACAGGGACGTTCATTTAGAATGGAGATGAGGAGGAATTTCATTAGCTGGAGACGTGAATCTGTAGAATTCCTTGCCACAGGTGGCTGTAGAAGCCAAGTTAATGGGTATATTGTCCACAGAGGTTGATAGGTTCCTGATTAGTCAGGGAATGAAGGGTCATGGGAAGGCAGGAGATTGGGGCTGATCAGACTCGATGGGTCAAATGGCCTAATTCCACTCCTATGTCTAATAGTCATATGGTCTAACTCAGCAGGCCTGGCAGTACTTATGGAAATGAATAAACACTCAATGTTTCGGGCTGACACCGTTCGTTCATCAGGACTGGAGAGGAAGGAAGAAGGTGAGGTGGGGGAGGGGATGAGGACAAGCTCAAAGGTGACAGGTGGAGCCAGGTGAATAGGAAAAGGGGGATGAGGTGAGAAGCTGGGAGATGATAGGTGGAAAATGTGGAGAGGAAGGAATATGATAGGAGAGGAGAGTGGACCATGGAAGAAAGGGAAGGAGGAGGGACACCAGTGGGGAGATGATAGGCAAGTGAGGAGAAGAGGTAAGAGGCCAGTGTGGGATTTGAAGAAGACGGAAGGGGAGGGGGGAGAAATTGACATTCATCCCATCAGGTAGGCGGCTACCAAGGCATAAATGAGGTGTTGCTCCTCCACCTGAGAGAGGCCACATTGTGGCAAAAAAAAGGCCATGGACCAACGTGTCAGAATGGGAATGGGGATAGGAGTTAACATGGTGGGCCTCCAGGAAATCGTTTGCGATAGAGCAGAGGTGCTCAACAAAGCAGTTCCCCGATCTACAGAACACCAGGTCTCACCATGCTGTGAAGTGTTGGTAGTGGTCCGGCTAAATAGGCAATAGAGAGGGTCTTTGCAGTGTGATCTGTAGACAGTGTAACAGTATCTCTGACCCTCACTGACAGTGTGACAGTGTCAGAATCTCACTGACAGTGTGAGACCTTTACTGACTGCGTGACAGTGTATAGGACCCCTGCTGACAGTATAGACCATAAGACCATAAGATATGGGAGCAGAAGTACGCCATTCGGCTCATCAAGTTTGCTTCGCCATTCTATCGTGGGCTGATCCACTTCATCCAGTCATCCCCACTCCTCTGCTTTCACCCCCTTATCCTTTGATGCCCTGGCTAATCAGGAA